>NW_020799145.1:5192199-5247814 GCF_003259725.1 Athene cunicularia
AATATTGTGACTATATCTTCCCCCCCCCGTCACACAGAGCCTTGCCTTTAGCACTTTAATAAACTCAAATTACAGGTAACTGATCTGAAGCATTTTGCAGGTAATAAGCAGATCAAATATTCATGAAAAAGGGTAATTCAGTTTTAAATATCCATGGACAGTTTGTTTCCATGGATGTTTTACTACCCGTGTACTGCTGAATGTGGCGTGAGCTGGAGATGTGTTTAATCATTGTATAGCAGCAACTGACTTTGAGTGTGTCATCGCCGACTCAACTGGCTTATCACTTGGATACCATCAGCTATTCAGCAGCCTTACTCACATACTACACATATAGGAAGTGCATTTCAATTCAAAAAAATCTAAAATTAAGCAATCCATGAATTTTTCTATGTGCTTAATTCTAGATGATAATTATAGATACCATTCACAGGACTGAATTTCAAATATATTTGTTATAAAAACCAAGCATTACAGCCATTAAGGTTTTAATTGATACAGAGAGTCTAACAGAGAAGTCAAAAGCACAACTCCCAACCTATTTCTTGCCCTGCATCAATTTTCTGGCAGGAATTCCCACAGTCTATGCATATTCCACTTCCAATTCAGGACATCAAGGAGAAATGTTAATGCATAGGGAGGTTTAGCTACATGAGGCCCATTAACTTTAAATGTGTCACACTGGAAACATTCTCTATCTACTTTCAATTCCTGCATATATGATCTAGTCACACCCGTGTGGAAGACTGAACTCCCAGGTTTGCAAGGCAGCATTCACAGTCCTTTATCCCTACAAATTCTATTGAAATAAACTGGATTTCTGAACTGTGATCCTGGTATACACTTCTGAACACAAGTGTGTTATTATAAATTTAGAGCTTTTTTTTTTAAAAAAAAAATATTCAAAATTAAATAGTTAAAATTGGATATTGCATTGATGATAATTCTCTTTGCTGTTGTTAATTTTTAACAATTTTTCAAATTATTTATTTTATAAGTTGTCACACGCAGGAACAAACATGCTGTTGTAGCTCACTATGGGGAAAGTCATGTCCATCACTGGAGTCACCGTGCAATGGGACAAAAAGAGAAATGTAAAAGTTTCACCTTATGTAGGGAGAAGGCCAAGTCTGCACACCGCTTTCTATGAAAGCTAAAAAAGTTTGATGGTTTAGATTCTGACTTGCTTAGTCTCAAAAGTAAACTATTTACATTAGTGAAGCTAGTCCTGGGGACTGTCTCCTTTATCTTCACTTTCATGTGCATGTTCACGTGGTCACGGCTTATAGAAATATGTACTATGGTATTATGGAAAAATGGCAAACTGGTGGTAAGATGTCCATGAATTAAATTCTTCATCATCAAGGAATGTATTTTATTTTGTCAAATATGCAAGCTATACTGTATTAGATTTGCATGGCAAGATTTTGGTAGCAGCAGGGTTACAAAGGTGGCTTCTGTGAGAAGCTGCTAGAAGCTTTCCCCATGTTCAATAGAGCCAACACGAGCTCCCTCTGAGCAGACCTGCCACTGGCCAAGGCTGAGCCCATCAGCAGTGGTGGTAGTGCTTCTGTGATGACATATTTGAGAAGGAGATAAAAAAACCTGCTGCACAGCAGCAACCACTGCAGAGGATTGAGAATATGTGAAACAACTCTGCAGACACCAAGATCGGTGAAGGATGGGAAGGAGGTGCTCCAGACATTGGAGCAGAGATTCCCCTCAGCCCATGGTGAAGACCATGGTGAGGCAGGCTGTCCCTTGCTGCCCATGGAGGTCCACAGTGGAGCAGATATCCACGTGCAGCTCAGGGAGGACCCCACAATGGAGCAGATGGATGCCTGAAGGAGGCTGGGACCCCATGGAGAACACACACTGAAGCAGGCTCCTGGCAGGACCTGTTGACCATGAAGAGAGGACCCCATGCTGGAGCAGGTTTGCTGACAGGACTTGTGATCCCGTGGGTGACCTGCACTGGAGCAGTCTGTTCCTGAAGGACTGCAGCATGTGGAAGGGACCCACACTGGAACAGTTCTTGAAGAACTGCAGCCTGCAGGAGGGATTCAAATCGCAGAAGTTTGTGGGTAACTGTCTCCCATGGGAGGGACCCCATGATGGAGCAGGGGAAGAGTGTGGGAAGGAAGGAGCAGCAGAGACAACATGGGATGAACTGACTGCAACCCCCATTCTTTGTGCTCTTGCACCTCTTGACAGGAGGCGGTAGAGAAAATCCGGAATGAAGTTAAGTCCAGGAAAAATGAAGGAGTGGGGGAAGGTGTTTTGAAGGTTTGGTTTTATTTCTCATTACTCTACTCTGACTGGCAATAAATCAAATTAATTTCCCCAAGTTGAGTCTGTTTTGCCCGTGATAGTAATTGGTGAGTGATCTCCCTGTCCTTAACTCACTAGCTTTTTGTTAGATTCTCAACCCTGTCTAGGTGAAGAGGAAGAGTGACAGAGTGGCTTTCATGAGCACCTGGCATCCAGACAAGGTCAACCCAAAACACTGCACACAGAGCCACCCTTTTTAAAGAGCTTAGATGTTAGTTTAATACCCTTTTTGAAGGCCTTAAACACTAGAGTTTTAACACTTGTAATTGAATGGGAAACTCATAAGGTGGGAAGTTACTGGGATTCTAAGGGCTCAGCACACTGAGGTCTTCGACCCCTCAGTTTCCTCTGAAGTAAATAAGAGTATAGGGCTTTCAATTCGGTATGAGGTCAGAACCTACACTGTTCTAGTGGAGCAAAGAAATAACTAGTTATAAGAACACGAATTTTGTTTGCATTGACAATCTGTGTAATCCTAACTGAAACTAATTACAAAGGTGTGGTTCTAAGTAATCTACTGTATGATAATGAAGTATTACATGCAAAATATGCCCCAAACCCAGGCAGATTTTATCCAAGCAGTTTTTACCAGTTACAGGTTTGCTATATACTGGTCACAGTTTAAGTCATGTGACAATTATGTACATGTCAGCTATTTGAGGTAGTAAAATTAATTCATTGAAGACACGAGTCTTAATTTTAAGATATATGTCTGTAAAGGTCAAAATTCATGTAGAGGCAGCCCAGAACATTGTCTATGGTAGTAATTATATGAATTATAAGAGAGAGAATGTGAATATATATATACACTGCATTAATTTTAATGAATTTTCTAACCATTGTAACAAATTAGTTTCTCACATTCTGTACCTATAGAAGTGAGACTGACAGGCATTTGCTAATATTCCTTGAATGAAGATTAGTAATGTTACATTTCAACTGAACCTCTTAGCCATCAAATTATTTAAAAATAAAGAACATATTCAGAGGGTCAGTAATTGACCCTGCATCAGTTGAATTTCTCCTGGCTAACCCAAGTAATTTCTTTACCCATTCAAGGACGCTTTCCCACTGCACAGACAGAATCAGAGTCTTCAGAAATTTGCACTGTGTTTTACTGAAAGAGACCACAACATCACTTTTAACAAATTTTTTAATACAGATTTTTGACCTTCAAGACTCATGACTAGCAATGAGAAGTAATGAAATCCATAATTCAGTGGCATAATAAGGTGATCTAACAGTACCTAGATTTTTCTATCAGGTATGATGTTGTGTAAGGTGCTTTGTGTGTTGTTTTTTTCACTCCAACACTAACCTTATTTCTCTAGGTATCATATAATGTAATTATTAAACTGCTCTTTTTGGAACCAATCCATTATAGGTATGCCTCTGTATACATGCATGCCTCTGTGTATCCTGCTGCTAGTTTCCAGATCATGATGGCTAATTGCTAATGTTTAACAGTTGTGGGGGGTTTTAATATATTCAGAATTATTTTATGTCTTTCACTATGCTCCAAGAGCAGGAAACAGGAAAAAACAAACAAACAAACAAACAAAACCAAAAAACAATCTCCAAAACATTTCTGGCCATGAGAATGAACACATGTAGCTTATTATGGTACTCTGTCCTCAAGTCTCATCAAAGAAAAGATATCCTCTAGCTTCACTGAACCTCCCACTCCATTATCCTATGTTTTATCTCCTTGTTTTATTACAAAAATGAATATGAGAAAGTAGATTTTTAGTTATTACTCAGATGTGAGATGCATTAAAACTGTTTCTGCAAAGTAACAGAATTTACAAAGTTTCTCAAACATTAGACATCAAAGGTGTAATACTTGTTTAAAATAGTAGTCACAATATAATCCAGCAAAAGAAAACAAATGTATAGGGAGAACCACAGCAACAGGAAACTGATGAAAAATTCAAATTGGTGAAAGGCAGATATGGAGATAAAATACTGGCCTCACCGACAAATGGTAAAACAGTTTTGCTGAGACTGATTCCAACATTTGCCTTCTGGAAGCTGCTGTTAGGAAGGTTTCCCCAAAGGACTGAGATATAGGAGGATTGGTGTAACTGGTGTCAGGAGCTAGAACAGACAGACCCAGATTTAGGATTGAACTCCTAGAGCCAGGAGATGTATGTATCATTGCAGTTGTTCAGCATGTCTCAAAAAACAAAACCAAAAAACCTTTATCTTGGGTAGATCAGGAAAATGCATCCTTCCAACTGTGGCTGTGCCTCTATGGGGAAATAACATCCTGTCCAGCCCTCAAAACAGGTGCAAAGCAGCAGTTGCATAGTTGGCAATAATATAATACCTACATCTTGTTTGTTATTTCAGCTCTATGCAGCATAATAAATTATGTCAATGTTACAATATTCCATGCTATTTTAATTTTTTTTTTTTAAATCAGAGAAACATTGCTCTAATTTTTCTGCACAGGTTAAATAAAATTTGGACTAAGAAAGATCCTCAGGAGATAGAAATTGACCTTGTACTTGTGGTAATTAAAGTCTGCTGTGGATTGGGTCCCTACAGGGTAGATCAAGATTAAATTCTTCCTTTATCATTAGCGTTCTTTTCTGTTGTAGCTGTGTGTGCAGTGTAGACCTGATACAGCATTGAATGCTGAAGGCTTGGTAACATTTGCGGTATTGGAGTCTGGTGGTTAATGACTTCTAAATCTCCTGCAATATTAATTCCTTTTCCCTCTTTGACTCCTTTTTATCCATTTGTTCTAGCTTCTTAAGCTTTCGTTTTAACTGCTTTTAATCAGAATGTAGTGAAGAATGCTTGCCCTTTCTTACTAATAAGTGTGATGTGCCCAGAATATGCAAGACCTGATAACAAATCTACAAAGATTACTTTGTCGATAGAGACTATCCAGCACATACACCACAGCTAAAGAATGCTTAATATAAAATCATTTGCTTGGTGAAGGGAATAATGGAAGAACACAGCCATGATAATTTTCCTAGTTAACAGTCTCAGAATGATAAAATAATATTGGTTGGAGGGACTTTGGGATGTCTCTAGTCCCACCTCCTGTTAATAGCAGGTTTGATTGTTAATTCAGACCAGATTGCTCAGGGCTTTGTCCAGTTCGGTCTTGAACCTCCAAGGATGGAAATGGCACAATGCCTCTGGGAAACCTGTACCACTCCTGGGCTGTCATCCTGGAGAAAAGGCTTCTCCTTATCTCCAGCCTGAACCTCTCCTGTTTCAGTTTATGCTGCTGCCTTTCAACCTCCTACCACACATTGCTGTGAAAAGCTGGGCTGCATCTTCATCTCCTCCCAGTGTGCTAGGGATGCTGTTTGGTGCCCCTGAAACCATCCATTCTCCAAGCTGAAGCAACCCCAGTCCCATAGCCTCTCCTTGCAGTGCAAGGGCTCTTGGGCCCCATCATGTCAGAGGCATCCCCGGAACACACTCCAGTTTGTCCATGCCCTTCCCATATTTTAGGGTCAAAACTGAATGTAATACCCAAATGAGGTCTAAGGAACGTGGAGTAGAATAGGATAAACCCTCCCCTTGACGTCCTGGTTCTTCCCATATTCACAAAGCCCAGTATACTCTTGTACTTTACTGTCAGGATAACACTGACTTAATATTATTGTACTATAGACATTGTTTCAAAATATTAGCGTGAATGTCTTAAACCTTTGCATTGTGTTCTTTTTTTCTTGGAAACGGGTAAGTCAATCCTTGTGTTACGCTGAGAGACTTTAATTACTTTTCTGCACTCTCAGTGACACTGAAATTTTCTTTCCTTATGTCAAGAGACACCCACCATATTACTTCTACATAACAAACTCCATAATCCTTCCCTAAATGTCAAGTTATTATCATCTTTCCTATATCAGTTGTATTATTTCACTTTCGTCTACTTCACTGTTACAAAATCGTACATTTTTAGGTACCCTGAACTAGTTTCCAGTTACCTACAACTTGCAAAATCATGCCATGGTAACTACTTCTCTTGCTTTGTTATTTTTAATATCAGTAATAATTATCTGTATATAAAAAAAAAAAAAAATCTTGTCATGTTATGGTCATTTGCCACTCAATAAAATAATTAAAATCCATAATATCTGTTAAAATCTTGAGGAGAAAGCAAACTGAAAAAAAAAAAAAAAAAAAAAAAAAAAAAAACATAGCTGTATAATAAAACTGAAGATTTACTATAACAAAGTGTACGACCACTGCCTTATGTTATAAGCTGTAAAGAATAGAGGGAAAATTGAAATAAATACTGGAGCAAAGTTAGCATGGATGTTACATCTTTCTACAGAGAGCAGAAATATAGGCAATGCCTGCTTTTCACAGATACTTGATATATTTAAAAATCACATTAAAAATTAAGTAATAAACTCTGATTATTTAGGATCAGCATTTACTCCAATGAAGGATCTACTACCTAAATACTTGTGAATTTTACAATGATATTCACATAACCAACACAGTATCCAAGTTATATCACAGAGATAATACTAATATTTAGTATATCGTCCTTGATTCTGATAGCTGAAAGATGCTGTTTTCAAGCACATTTTGAACAATCACTTTAGAGCAAAATGTTTCACCTCATCATAGGTTCTAATGTTATTTCTTCTATTCTGAAGACATGAAAACATGACTTTATACCAGAGGTATAGCAATGTCCTCTTTAGCTACCATTTACAAAGTTTGATAATGCTGCTTTAAATAGACATATAATTTTAAAAAATGAGATCTTCGTAAAGAGGATTTCACAGAACACAAAATCACAGAATCATTCAGGTTGGAAAAGACCCTTGGGATCATCGAATCCAACCATCAGCCCAACTCTACAAAGTTCTCCCCTACACCATATCCCCCAACAGCTCATCTAAACAACCCTTAAACACATCCAGGGATGGTGACTCCACCACCTCCCTGGGCAGACTATTCTAACAGCTGATGACTCTTTCTGTGAAGAATTTCTTCCTAATATCCAGTCTAAAACTCCCCTGTTTCACTTTAAAGCCATTCCCTCTTGTTCTGTCATTAATCACCTGTGAGAAGAGACCAACACCAACCTCTCTACAATGTCCTTTCAGGTAGTTGTAGAGAGTGATGAGGTCTCCCCTCAGCCTTCTCCTCCTCAAACTGAACAGTCCCAGCTCCTTCAATCACTCCTCACAGGATTTGTTCTCCCGGACCTTCACCAGCTTCATTGCCCCCCTCTGCACTCACTCCAGCACCTTGAGATCTCTCTTGTATTGAGGTGCCCAAAACTGGACACAATACTCGAGGTGTGTTACATCAGTTCTACTTTTCTTTCCATTCTATTTGGTTTACTCAAACAAGTTACCTTAAAATTTATGTAGATTCATCATTGTGGAACAAAGCGCTATAACTCAGAGAACTTTTGTTACTTAATGTTATGGATTCTCCAGAAATAGACACTGAAACATAAGCAAGCTGGTGTAACGCACATCCTGAAAGGGTGATGTGGGTGACTGAAAGAATTATATACTGGACAGATCCTCCGAGTACTGTCAGAGAACACTCATAACTTTATTAAGTACATGGATAAGAAAAATCCCAAACATTAAACTGAAAGTGTTTCACATGTAAGTAGCATTGAAGAGGAACCTGTTTTATTGCTTTATTACGTAGTGCTATTTCTCCTAAATTTTTTAACGTACATAACATTTTAATTTATACTTAAATCATCCGAATTTTCCATAAAGCGACTCTGAGCCATATGTGGAAAAATATTCTCAGTCTATATTTTGCTTAGTCTTATGGAATCTTTATGCGTAGAAAATTCTGTGAGGAAGGATTATTTTCAGAAAATTATCTAGCTATTTGAAAGATGCAAGTGCACTGAGCCTTGGGACAGTAAGACAAGCAGAAAAATGTGATTTTATCAAAAAGTTACTGAAGAACAGGTTACTTATTATGTGCTTTGTTGTTTAACAATCCCTTTGATCCAGTATGTAGCTATGCAGGTACAAGGATCTGTCCAGGTGGATTATATTTCAGCAGTACTGAAAGACCACCAAGAAGTTTCAGGAAGTTCATTTCTTTAGTCTTCATTTAAGCAAAATCAACACTGAAATTGAATGGAGGACATGGATATAAGAATGTAGTGATTTTATGTTATTATCTAGCCTAATATTTTTTTTAAAAAAGAAAATTTGGAGGAAAAAAATATTATCTAATGGGAGAGCCACTTAAAAGAAAAGTAGTTAAAATGTGTCATATTACAAAATACCATACATTTCAGAGGAAGTAGGGAAGACTTCCTTCTTCATTCAAGATTTATGAATGTTAATAACTCTAAAAAAAAGCACATTTCACCATCAACAGAGTTATAGTTTTAAACAAATAATGGAACTTATTCTGAAACATGAAACATTCTTGCAATGTTATAGGCAGTCTGGAGAATTTTTTTCCAGGCAGAACTAGCTGCTATTTCTCAGCACGTTGTAAAACGTTCACAAAGTGACATACAGAATTTCACAGGAGAATAAAACAACACGTAAGGCCAAATTATGCCACTTTGTGGATCCACTCTGCTAAGTGTGAAATTTTTGCATATGTCTTTAGTACACTAGGGCAGTGTAAATGACATAAGCTGGTTTTGTCTTCCAGAATATATACACAGGTGTTGACTGATTTGCTTGTGGGTGAACTTTTGTTTTGACACATTCTACAGCCTAAAAGAGGTTGAAGGTTTAGAAACCTGTATCATTACTTTTTTTTATTGATCTCATAGATTTTTGACCATTTTCTTTGTTTTAATAATTCCGTCCTTCACTACATAAAAAAAAAAAAAAAAAAAGAAAGAAATAAAATAAAAAATATCCTGGCAATTTATTTCTGCTGTTAAACTGTTAAAATGGGTGGAAGAAGGAAAACTCATGCAGGCAGCCATAATTTCCTTTAAAATAATAAAAGAGTAAAGATATTTTCTCACTTTTGCTTTAATTATCAGAAGAGGAGGTGATGGTATACTCAGCAGCTAACCCACTCAGTAATATTTCAGATGTTTCAGCTCAAAAGTAAAGTGTCATGACAATATCACACCTTTAAAAAGAACAGTCATTGCCAACATCAGAAAGGACAGGTATTGCAGGAATAAATAAAACAAAACAAAACAAAACAAAACAAAACAACCCATCTAGTTGCATACAGAAAGTAGAACAAGGAAGGAGACCCAACTTCATACTTCCAGCATCACCTCAGGAACTGACTGACAGTGAAATGCTAGAGTTAAGTATTCAAGGATGGAAAATTTGAAGGTGTACCCTCTGTGCAAATCTTTTAACACTTGGGCTACCAAATAAATGAGATCTCTTCCAAACAGCCAATGCAGCAGACTCATAGTTTTCCTCTCTGTTTTGTTAAATCTTGATGTTTATCATACTGGATTATATTAACAGGGCCTTAGTAGAAAACAGTCAAAATTTCTAGGAATTATGGACTCTCTTCCTTTGTTCTGTACCACCTAGGCATTTTATTACCATCAGAACATTTCAGATAAATATATTTTGGGCTAGCACTTTAAAGTAAAAAAAAAAAAAACAAACCAAAACAAACCCAACCTATCAATTTTACTAGTAATTAGGTTTTTCACATCTAACAGCAGATAAAATGCCCAAATCTATACTCATGTATCTACTTTTGTGAAATATCCTAATAATGTAAAACTTCAAACACTTGTTAAGGTCTGGATGGACTTTTGCTGTATTTTTCCCAATAATTTATATCAAAACATGGATATAATTGAAATGACATTGTTCAATTTCTACAGTTCATATGAAAATATTAGTACTTTTATTAAAATGGTTGTTAAAGAGGGAGACATAGTTCCAAATCCTTTAATCAGTTTTAACAGATCATTTGATAGGTGAGTTTTCAACTAGAATAAAGTTATTAATATTTGTTCTTTTGAAGGACTCTGGACTTTTTTTTTTTTTTTTTTTTTTTTTTTTTAAGCATGAGAGGTCTCAGACAGTCCTTTCCTGGTTTTACTTGCACGAGAAGTTTTGAATAGCACCTATTTTGTTTATAGATCACTGATGTCTTTTTAACTGAAGAGGGAATCGCTGTGTCAGAAACCTCCAGTAAAACCACTATGTACCGGTGGTTGGATACTCCCATAGCAGTATTTCCAAATGAGCTGATTACTCTTTTCAGGGCATCAATGGAAAATCATTCCTTCTGAAAACATTATAACTGTTTTTTGCCTTTTCTTCTCGTAGTGGAACATCAAAAGTTCCCTGAACTTGAAACAACCCAAGCTGCTCATTCTCCACAGCAAATCACTGAAAGGAATCAAAGGTGTACATGGTGAAAGGCTCCATTTCTGTTTCTCCTGTACCTCCAGGGAAAAAAAGGCTTCTGATTAATACGTAGCCTAAAAAGTGTAACAGAATTTTCACAATGTGTAGACATATTTGTTTCATTTTCTGGGGGTTTGAGGGTCTTTTTTTTCCTCTACCATTCTTTATGGTTATTCAGTGCAAGAGAATTTTCCGCTACCATTAATAATACAGACGGCACACACAATAGTACAGGTAACATGTCTTTAGTTCAAATCACAGCACTCAGCACTCCTACTGTTCCTACGGAAACAGACACAGATACACAGAATGCTTTCTATTTATATTCATCCAATACTCATTTAACGCTTTGTGAAGATGCACACCTTTAACAGCTTTATGCTTAGAGTACTTCCATAGCTGTTAACCCCCACTGTCCTTACTGTACTTTAGGTAATGGTGGTGGCACAAGACAATTTGTGGCAATTTTCTATAGGTCACACCTTCAATAACTGTAGTCGATCCAGGATTATATTAGAACATATGAAACAAAATATTATTAATCCCTTGGGTGGACACCTTTTAAGTATTCCTGATAAGAATGTATTCTATGAGACTACTCTTTCATGAGACCTTGAAATGAACAAACTTATCTCACAGCAGAACCACCTCCATTCTTCCTTGTTTGTACACCCCTCATCTCCTTATATCCCTCCTTTGTAAAAGACAACAAAAGACAACCACACCAAGTCAACAGAGTTGATAATGACTATCCAGTCTGGGAGGAGTGAGGGAGGACATGGGGAAGTGATTTATAAATCCATTTTGTCTGCTTCTGGCCTCTGACCTGATGAATCCAGGAAAGACACAACAAAGGTTGAAAAAGACACAACCTCTGATTGGAAAAGCTTATTTGCTTTCTTGGCTTGCTCCATATTTATAGGATTTCCTGATTTAGCAGACATGCTCAGGGAACTCTGAGGCACAAAATTAGAAAGGATGTCTGCGCCTGCTAAGACCATTAGAAAAGACTGTATGCTAAGCAGCTAAGGCATGCTGAATGGATTTAAAAGCTGCAAAAAACTTTAGCAGCTCTTTGACAGATTACTTCCAAGCATAAAAACAACAAGGTAAAAATTAACTATTTACAATTCTGTTCAGGTGTAATAGTCTTATTTTTGTTAAACCAGAGGAAATTATAAAAATGAGATAATAGAGGAAGTCAGTTATAATGTTAACTGTATAATCTGATGTGACTTCATATCAATAGGATTTGATTCATCTCCACTTGCATAAAAGACTAGTCACTTCAGTTCTGCCTATAACAAAATATGCACTGGTAGAAGTTGGTATCTAACAATAAACTCATTTGTGAAAATGAAAAAAAAAGAAAGTCAAAATTGCTCAACAACCAGTAGACTGAACGCAGAGGTGGAAACAAAATCATGGTATGCATCATGTTCTCCAGATTTATATGACATGATTGATTTTATTTGAAATTCTGACTTCATTTAACTGACACCAAAAGTCTTCCTTCATCTAATTCTGTAAAAAATCGTATTTCTGTTGTGTTTACAAAGAGAGCCACATTTTTAAATGTACAGATAGCAGTAAGAGAAGAATTAATCCTCCTGAACATGTACAAACACTTCAAGATGTTTAATATGAAAAGGAATAGTGGGACACTTTTTCCATCTTTGGTGCACAGGTATGTGGAGAGCAATTCTATACCCTTTAACTTTTCAGGATGACTAGCTGAAGACAAGAGGATTTATAGGGAGCAAATAATTTACAGCAGTAAACCTCATTTATTGATAAATGCTTCACTGAGTTTAAATTCAAATTATAAAGTACTACCATTTTGATACCAAACTTCTTGCAAAATTAGGTGTTTGAATGACAGTAACATTACTTCTTACATCATGTTAAAATATGAAAACAAAAATAAATGAGAGCAATTCACAGAAAATGCAAATGCAAAAACGGTGAGCTGAAATTCTATATATTTTTCTATGCTTAAGTAAAAAAAAAGAAAAAAAATCCACCTATTATGCAAAGTAAAAAAGTAACTTTTTTCCTTGAAGCTTCTTTTAAAATAACACAGCAAGATCACTAAATTAAATTCTATCCCTATTCCTAACTTTTCTCTCTTCCCTCTCCTCCCCTCTCCACTCCCCTCCCCTCCCTCAAAAGTTTCTCTAACTCGAAGACTCCATAATCTAATTCATGATAAAATGAGATGCAGCATTGTACCTCACATTGAATTACTAGCTTGACAGAATGCATTATCTTTAGTACTTTACAACACAGTGAATTCATTCATTGTGTTGATATATAAAATATCTGTATAACTAGACAAAAGCAAACAAAAAAAAATCTTCCAAAATTTTCCATAGTTTCTTTTTTCCTAATATAACAGGTCCTGCTTTTTGAAGTTGCTTATCAATAGTTTCACAAGAGAATTTCACTTTTGTGAATGAATAGCATATCATACCTTATGTTTCCATAGCTTGATACAGAGAATGTTTTTATTCTGTTAATGAGCAGCAAACTCAGAAGCAGCTATGTCTGATCACAAGGCCGATTTGAAAAATGTTGATGCAGGTAAACTTTTATAACTAAAATTGTACCCTATATTTTTTAGTTCAGCACTACCTTTAACACAAGTTAAAACTAAATATCAGATACATCTTTCTAGGTTACAATAACTAGAGTTCTGTTCCCTGGATTCAAGACTTTTAATGTTTTTATGATTAATTTTAATATTGAAACACTAGAGCTCTGGGGATTTGAAGTGAATAGTAAAATGTCCTAATTCAACTAATAGTTAATGAACTTATATGTACTACTATTTTTATTTTTTTTTAAAAAAGAGGATTTTAACCATTGTAACATAAAAAAAAAAATCCAAACAATTGTAATTTTAGAAACATACATGTAATCCTTTATATTCCTGAATAATAAATATTTAAAGACTAGCAGATCAGCATTCCCTTTGGACATAAAATTGGGTTTCTTTGGAGGAGGAGGTCAAAGATTATAGTAATGTTTAGCAATTAAGTTTTGTGGACCTGAAATTCCAATTCTGTTCACTTCCATAAGAAATTATTTAAAACATTTCCACTTCAATTTTCACTCCTTGTCTCATGCATGGAGATGTTTTCCAAAGAGGTTACTCAGGATTGGATGAACAGTTTTGCAATTAAATTTTTGTTTAGCTAGCACACGTCAGCTCTGGTTATCCCCTTTCAGGACTGATGTGGAGGTTATAGACCACACAATAAACACTATGTCTGGTAAGGGTATACCAATGTCAAAGATATCACACTTGTAAATCACAGAATCACAGAATGGTTAAGGTTGGAAGGGATCTCTGTCCAACCTCCCTGCTCAAGAAAGGTCATCTATAGAAAGTTGCTAAGAACCAAGTCCAGAAAACTTTTGGATATCTCCAAGGATGGAGATTCTACAACCTGTCTAGGCACCCTGTGCCAGTGCTCACTTACTCTCACATTGAAAAAGTGTTTCTTGATGTCCCCGATATCCCAGAGAGATATTAACCTCCCTGGGCACTTTATTGAGATGTTCAGTCACCCCAAAGTGTTTTGTTTTTGTTTTGTTTTGTTTTGTTTTGTTTTTTGTTTTGGTTTTGTTTTTTTTTTTTTTTAAAAAAAAAAAAAAAAAAAAAAAAAATCAGTTTGTGTCCATTGCCTGTTGTCCTGTCACTGGATGCCACTGAGAAGATGCTGGCTCTGTTTTCTTTACAGTCTCTCTTCAGATATCTGTACACATTGAAGAGATCATCCTGAGCCTTCCCTTCTTCAGGATACACAGTCCCTGTTTCAGCCTTTCCTCCTAGGAGAGTTTCTCCAGCCTCTAAATCATCTTTGTGGCCCTTTTTGGAACTCCCCCCTCTTGATCTACTGACACTTCTCTTTCTGCAGCCTAGGAAGCTGTTGGCCTTCTTTCTGTCCAGGGCACTTTGCTGGCTCATGCTCAGCTTGGACTGACTCCCAGGCTGAGCTTACTCCTTCCCAGGTTTCCAGTCTTTGCACTTTCTGAACTTCATGAAGTTGCTGTCAGCCCATTTCTCCAGCCTACTGAGGTCCCTCTGGATGGCAACACAACTTTCTCGTCTATCAACCATTTCTCCCAGTTTTGTGTCATCAGCAGACTTTCAGAGGGTACATTCTCCCCCATCCTCCAGATAATTCATGTTTGCACTCAGTATTGTTCCCTGGTGTACATCACTAGTTACTAGCCTTCAGGCAGATTACACGCCACTCACCACCACCCTCTGGGCTTGTCTATTCAGCTGGTTTTCGATCCACCTCACCGTTTACCTCCAACCCACTTATCAACAGCTTGTCTATGGGGATGTCATGGGAGGATGTGATTGGTAGCCCCTGCTCCTGACCCTGTCATCATTCTTTCAAGGTTTCCTAAAAGAACTTGTGTACCCTTTGTGTTGGGTGATAGAGATCATGTCAAAAGCCATATTGAAGCCTAAGTAGACAATATCCAATGCTCTCTCCTTGGCTACTTAGCCTGTCATTTTACCATAGAAGGCTACCAGGTTGCTCAGGCATGACTCGCCCTTGTTGAGTCCATGTTAACTTCTCCTGGTGTTAATTGCCTGGAAATGGTTTTCAGGATCAGCTGCTCCACCCCCTCCCCAGAGATGGAGGTGAGGCCTGAAAGGCCTGAGTTCCATACATCCTCCTTCTTGAATTTCCTGAAAATAGGAGTAAGATTTGTTTTTCTACAGTTCTCAGGCACGTCTCCCAGTCACCATGATCTTTTGAAGAAAATCAAGAGTGGCTTTGCAATGATATCAGCACTCGTGGGCACAACTCCTCAAGGCCCATGGACTTCTGCATGTCTAGTTTGCTTATGTATTCCTTAGCCTGATTTTCTTTCACCAATGGTATGCCTTCCCTACTCCAGACGTTGCCCCTGGTTTCGAATACATGGGATTTCTGAAGGCCAATCTTGCTAATAAAGATGGGAGCAAAAGAATGTGTTGTAGTGCTAGGCCCTGTAACAAAGCTGACCTTTAGATGAACCTCACAACAAAATGTTATCCATTATTAGTATCTGTTAATTAGTAAAATCTCTATTACCATTAGCATTTATTATTAGTATCTGATCATTAATTAAATATGTATGCTCACTAGTGAAAGATATAGCTTAGATAAAATATAATCAGTAATGAGGATGAAATGTTGTGAGTATTCACATTCACAGTCGTGAGAAACAACAACTTCCCTTGTTTAGCCTTGTTCAAGACTGAGAACCCAAGTGTTTGGCCTCCTTAGAAATTCCCTTGGTTCTCCTCTCTGAGCCCTGGCCAGGCTTTGGGTGGAATCCAACAGGAGGATGAAACCAGATGTTTCCACTCAAAGAAAAGTGCAGGTCATTCTGACTTGCTGATTTTTGCTAGATAAGGCTGGACCCTCTTCCTGTGACTTTTGATGGGAAGGACACATTGTGTAGGACTTCTCGCTTGCTGGGACAGGCTCTCCAAATCCTTGCTGAAACCAGGGCTCCCCAGAATCTGTGGATCTGGATGTTGGTAACATATGTAAGTGGTGATGTATCCTTCTTAATCACTATTCTCTCCAACGTGTAGTAATGATTAGGTGCATTACTTTGCTTACTCATTTTCTATAATTAACTGTATGTAGTAATAACTAAGTGTACTATTCTGTTTTTTGGGGGGGTTTACATTTTTTTATTGCTTATTTTCTGCATTACTCGGTTATATCCTTTAATTATTAACAGTAAAATATGCCTACTCTTTTCACCCTGGTGTCTGAGTTTATCAACAAAACAGGTGTTCAGTACCTCAGCCTATTCCATGCCTTGTTTCACCATTCTTTTGCTGCTGATATACTTAAAGCCCTTCTTGTTGCGTTTGACCCCCTTCACTAGATTCTATTCCTAAGCTTTGATTTTCATAACTGCATCACTGTATGTTTAGACACTGTATCTGTATTCCTCCCAGGTTTCCTGTTGCTGTTTCCACTTTTCATATACTCCATTTTTATGTCTGAGTTTTGTCAAGAGCACTTTCTTCTTCCATGCAGGCCCCCTGACTTTTTGCCATACTGTTTGTTGGGATCAACTGCTCTTGAGATTGCAGGACATGAGCCTTGAACATCAACCATTTTTCTTGGCATCTTCTTCCAACGAAGGATTTATCCAATAGTATTATTTCAAGCAAAGCCTTGAAGAGGCCAGTGCCTGCTCTCTTGAAGTTCAGGGTTCCTCTCTTGCTTTTTGCTCTGCTCCTTCTTCTAAGGATCCCGAACTCCACCATTTCATGGTAATGGCAGCCAAGGCTGCCTTTGGCATTCACATTCCCAACAAGCCTTTCCTTGTGTCTGAGTACAGGACCAGCAGAGCACCTCTTCACTTTGGTTTCTTTGTCATTTGGGTCAGAAAGTTTTCGCTGAAGTTCTCCAGAAACATCCTGGATTGTTTATGCTCTTTTCTGGTGTCCTTGTTCCAGCAGACATCGAAGTGGTTGGTCTCCTATGAGGACTAGGACCTACAGACGTGAGGATCCTTCCAGTTGTCTGTAAAAGGCTTCACCTGCTTGTTCTTCCTATCAGGTTGTCTACAGCAGACACTATTATTTCACCCGTAATGATCTGCTCTTTAGTCCTTATCCAAAAGCTATCAGTTGGTTGACCATCCATCTCCAGGCAGAGCTCCATGCATTTCAGCTTCTCTCTTACATAAAGGGCAACTCTACCTCCTAATCATCCTGTTCTGTCCTTCCTAAAGAGCCTACATCCCTCCATTACAACACTCCAATCATGTAAGTTATTCCACTGCATCACTATTGTTCCAGCAAATTGAAGTCCTGTAACTCTACAGAGATCGCTAATTTCCCGTATTTCTTCCTCATGCTGCATGCATCTATGTATGAGCAATTCCAGGAGTCACCGCAGCATGTTGATTTCCCAGAAAGTGCTTAGCAGAGAAAAAAATATATTGTGGGATTTCATACAGTGTTTTTAAAGTGAGTCATGACATACACAATATATTTCAGACAATTTTTTCCAAAGTTCTTCTGAAAGAAACAGAACTGTAATTGAATTTCAGTAAAACATAAGAACTGATTATAATTATTTTCAGATTGCTTCAAAATTTCTTATTGTATTTATAATTCAATTTCAGAAAGAATATAAATTCTATATGTGAAACAAAGAGATATCTTTACCAGCAGTTAAATATTTATTCAGTTAAGTCAGCATATTAATAATTTCATGTTCAACTAGATTAATTTCTTTATTACTAATCTTTTAATACTCATTGATTCCAAATTTTCCTTTTGATTCCCATGAGTCACACAGCAATGTTATTTATATGATAAACCTTATATTACTAATTATTTTTGTCTTATGAAGACTTTCTTTGGAAATCATACATTAATTACTCCTCATTATACATCAGCACCAAAAGCAAAGCTCTGGATATCCAAGATCTATAGTCCTTACATGAGCAAAAATTCCACTTAGACCAGGAGAGTTTTGCTTACGGAGTGAAGGTCAAAGCATTATAAGCAACTGAAGGAACGATTTCTGTCTGCTTAGATCTTGGAGGTAATAACTTTACCTGCCAACACTTCTTGGAGTTTTTGCAATGTAAGCTGTGAGCATGTACTGGAAGTAATAAGATACTCCTGAATCATATTGTGAGTGCTAAACTGGAGGCATAGCTGAAATGAGTTAAAACTTTAATATATTTTTGTCAAATGTAAATATTTCTATGAAACAGTAACAGAAAAGTCAGGTTCTCGCAGTAGTCAGTTTCACATGAAACACACAGGGGCAACACTATTTTGAATCAATTTTTATGCTTAGAAAATAGTACTTGAACATATAGAGGCCTATCCTAAAATTTGATATTTATTTTCCTGCTATCGTTTTAGACTAACTAGTTTAGACTCTTTTTAGAATTTAGACAAGTGAGCATCAGAATCTAAAAAATTAAGAGCCCAAGACAATAAACTGGGTGGTGAGGTGAACATATCAGAAAGGAGAGCCATCTTGCAGAGACCTGGACAGGCTGAAAGATTGGGCTAGTAAGAACTGTGTGAAGTTTGAACAAAGACAAATGTAAAGTCCTCGGATGACATAATCAAACAACACAGTACAAACTAGGAAATATGTGGCAGGGAGAAGCCTTGCTGAAAGGCAGCTGAAGGTGCTGGTGGACAATGAGCTGAACAGTAGTCTGCAGTGAACTGTAACAAAGGCAGATTGGATGCTGGGCTGCATCTCCAGGGGCGTTAGTAGCAGAGGTAGTGATATGAACAACGTACTCTACTCAGCACTTCTCAAGCTGTGCCTGTGTCTGTACTGTGTCCTATTCTAGTCCCCACAGTTCAAGAAAAATGTGAACAGACTGGAGAGGGTTCAAAGGAGGGCCACAAAAATGTTCAAAGGGCTGGAGAATCTGCCCTGTGAAGAAAGACTGAAGGAGTTAGGTCATTTCTCCTGGGAGAATAGAAGGTTCAGAGGTACTTCATCACAATATTCCAGTACTTGAGGGGTGGCTACAAAACCAACAGAGGGTCCCTCATGAAGATATCACATGGAGAAGGGGCAACAGGTACAAGGTGCACCGGGAGAAGTTTCATAGCAACATAACAAATAAATTTTTTACAGTGAGAAAAATCAGTCAGTGGAACAACCTCCCCAGGGATGTGGCAGAGTCTCCATCACTGGTGGTTTTCAAGACGCAATTAAGTAGGGTTAGATAATCTCCATTTTGCACAAAAGGTTGCACTGGACAATCTTTCAAGGTCCCCTCCAACCTGGGCTGTTCTGTGATTGTGATTTTTTAAAAAATTAGAATTACGTAAAATCTAACATCTAATAGATGATGATGAGTTTTACCACTTGTTATGGAACAAATTAAAAAAAAGAATATTTATTCTCCAGATTAAGTTACAATTCACAAATCAATTTGCTGTGTAACATATGGTATACTCCCACATAAGTGGAATGTAAAATAAAACAGAAGTGTTTAAGTCCCAGTTACCTGCAGCAAAGTTATATAGGTTGCAGACTAACTGTGCTGTGTAACTGACTTGGTGCATTACCATTTCTGTTCTGAGAAAGCCTAAAGGTTCAGCTACAGCTTAGTACTTAGGTGTAGTGTTGAGCAAACATGCAGAATATGCACGTCCCAAAATGGAGTCCAAGCTAATAGTTCCTTTATGGCTTAGAACCCTGCAGGCAAGAACATACCCAAATAGATCAGAAAAGCCACCAGAATATGATAGACCTATCACTAAACTGAGCTCATAATTCCCAAGTTGACTCCCGTACAATAATCACAAATTTGTCATAATATGAGGATTCCCCTCTCACCCTTTTATTTTCTTTTTTTTTTCCTATTATTCAGGGCTTGACTTCAGTCAAGGAAGTTTACAATATTTCATACTAAATCAGAAACAAATAAATCCAGTCAGAGAAAATATTTTTCCTTCCATGATAGGCTGAATGTCCTAAGATACAAAGATACCTTCATGTAATTTTCAATATCTAATATTAGTCATTCTTGTCACATTATAAAAGATACCTACAATCATGTTTGGGTTTTGTAAAACAAGAGTTTGCATAGCTGATTTCTCAACAGTAATGTCAGTTAGAAATTAAAATAATGGGTCTCACAGCAGAAGACTGCTGTGATAACAGTAAGATAATTTCCAAAGCTTGAGAATATAAAAAATGTTTTGACAACTAACAGTGAAAGCTTTCAAGCCACTTCCACTTCCACAGAAAGTGTCACAATTTTTATTAAGCTTTCATAATCATGGACTTCTTCACATGAAGGGGAATTAGCAATCCTGATTTATTTTTCATTACAAAGAACTGTCAGGTGTTTAAAATGCCCTGTTTTAGTTTTACATTCACTTAAATGTTAAACATTAAGACTTTATATTCATGTACTCCCATACTAAATAACAGGAAGGACTTGTAACATTTCTTGCAAATTACTACATACTTTATTCAGTGTGTACATAGGCGTCCACATACCATATACAATCTGAGATACTGTAATTTTCATCAGGCAAATAGTCTGATTGATTTCAGGCCTACACCAAAAGTTAAGGCTCATGTTAATGTTTTACTAAAGCTCACGCCTACAGATGATCCCTGCTATTAAGTTCTGCAGCTCACCTCCTTGCAGCAATCCAGAACATTACTGAGCATCAGCCCACATTTCCTGCATTGTCAATCTCATACCTGCAGTACATCTTCCTATGACTACACTTACCTGTATTTATTTGGAACTCCAGTGCATGTAAAATTCTAACAGACGGAAAATCAGCTCCCAGTTCCTACTTCCTGACTTTCAACTCATTTGGTCCCTCACTTAGTGGTAGCTGAACAAAATTCCTTAAAATTGGATGTTCAGTTCTGTTTAGGAATATTTAAGATTAACCCTAAATTTCAGTATATTGCTCAGTGCACTCAATGGTTTTGAGGGTTTGGTTTGGTTTTAAAAACTGTCTGTGCTTATAAAAATATGTTTGGTGCTAATGTGTTGAACAAGATCTTTTGTATGTTCTAAGTTTGGGACCTTTTATTACAGTTTTCCTAATGTGGAGAAATATGGTCTGCAGCGTGATGTCTGAAGTATTGATTCACCCCACACTTCTTAATGCCACAAAAAATTTACTCCTTCAAATATGAAACATATTTTATTAAAACTGCAGAAATGTGCTAATGTCTTAAATCAACTCTTCCCCCTAAGCCACAAATAATAAAAAAAAAAAGGTGTATTTTCAGTTTTGAACAATCTCTTCAAATTTTTTACCTTTCATTTTAATAAAATTGATTACAAGTTTCTCATTCTTATTTCAATACTGAAATCAAAGTATACGTTAGACATAAGCGTAACTCATATATAAATCAGGGATGTAGTTGACAATTGATTAGATTGGCTTTGCCACAGATGTTATGCGACTTGACTACTAAAAAGCACATTTGAATGAAACTTCTTATTTTAAACAGGGCATACATTAGTTTATTGGTGATATACACAATGACAGCATCCAACAAAGAAATTATATGTTTTAGTTCTATCTATTTAAGGCTACAATAATGGGAAGAGAATCAACAGGAACTGGCTAGTATGAGATGATGTTTCATCACTAATAGATATTTAAGTAAGTGTTTACATATATAAAAGTGAAAATTGTGAGAATGATTCATCTGAAATTCTTACTGGCACCCTTTCCTGTCATTTATGACAAACTGTACGTGTGTCTAAATTACACCTTCATATCAAATGATACAAAGCTGCAGAGCAGCATAAGCCATTTTTAAATATAACCACTTGAAGTCTGTATGTACCTTACAGCTACTATTTGTGAGAATATTTCCAGAGGATTAAAAAAAAAATCTGTTATCTTCCCCAATTTAAATGACTAGTTTGCTCTAAGTAAAGAGAGATTCTGGTATTCATGTGAAAACTTTCTATAAGCTGTCAATATATGTTGCAGCCTGGGGTAACATTTGATGAGATTTTCTTTGTGAGAGGAAAAATATCCCAAACTGTTAACAAAAATAGAATTCAGGAAGCATTTGTACTGATATGTGAAGAAGGGGTCAATGTATAAAACTTGAAGAACTTTGTAATATCTACCATGGAAATTATATCAGTATTATTATTATCAGTATTAAAGTTGAATTTGAAAAAAAAAAGGGGGGGAGTCAATGTTTTGGTAGATCTTGCTGAAAAGCTGTTAGAAGCAGAATATGTATGAACTCGGGAATTAGCACTTACTAACTGTGATCACTAATGACAAAATTAATTGGACATTCTGGAACAATATCAAAACCAAATGGAGAAATAAATTAGGATAAAAAACATGAACTAGAACAAAACAATTTAGATCTGCAATAGATCTTTGGGCCATAGAGTCATTCCCCAAGGATCAAAAGCAACCACAAAAATATAGTAATTCAGAAAACAGTTGTCGTCTTAACACAAAGCTGGTGTTGGGATTGCACTACATTTTATTAAAATGCCATTCAAGAATTTTATCAAATTCTGTGTATTTCTAGGAAAAATCTATTAATGGACAATATTTTTTTTTCTTACACTAACAGTGTCCTGTTGTTTAAATAGCTTTTTTCGCCTTAATATCTACATGTACTTCACACTTTGTCTCTAGTCCTCCACTCTCTTTCCCATACCCAGAAAAAATTATGTTCTCTTTCAGTTTTGTTTTATACTGCTAACTCAGTAAGGTTTTCTATTTTTTCTTTTAAAATGGTCAAAGCTAACAGTCTTTGTCTGTATCCAGATAAATACATATTTCAATTCCTAATTTTAAAGATCATGTATATTTAATTTTCATAGAAACTTTTCTCACAGATTGTTTTCCTAGGTAGGGATACTAAGGATTCCTAGGGAAACTTATTAATACAGCAGTATTGTCAATATGAAACTTTTTAGCAATTATTTGACTTGGTTTATTGTATAGTATGCCAGAACACTCTTATATCAATATAATTATTTACTACTCAGTTGAGCATTTTTTTAGTTTAAATAGTAATTACTTTTTAAATAACATTTTATGCAGTCTGATTTAAATTACAATTTTCCGTTATTATTTTCACAAATATAACTTACATTTCAATGTCTAAATTAGGCATAATTAATATTAATGTTTTATTGGATGAATTTAACCAGAACATAAGTATTATTTGACTCACTTATTTTTTTATGAATCGAGCACTAAGGAACAGAAAGTGTAAAAATCAATCTACCCACCTACCATAGCTATCACTGAACAGAGCTATTAGTGGCTTGTCTTAATGAAAACAAATTGCTGAAAGTTTATTTTCCATGCAGTGTTCCCTTTCATATTATGCATCATGCTGAAACAGAACTGAAGATCAAGAAACTGCAGGAATTTGGAATGGAATGGAATGGAATGGAATGGAATGGAATGGAATGGAATGGAATGGAATAGAATAGAATAGAATAGAATAGAATAGAATAGAATAGAATAGAATAGAATAGAATAGAATAGAATAGAATAGAATAGAATATAGTCCAACTACCCAACCACTTCAGAGCTGACAAAGGGCTGAGGGATCTGGTATAGTTGAGAACTGTCAGTGTTAGGTTAAGGGTTGGACTAGTGAACTTCAAGGTCTTTTCCAACCTGGACGATTCTGCGACCAAAAGTTAAAACATATTATTAGGGGCTTTGTCCAAATGCCTCTTAAACAGTGACAGGTTTGAGGCATTGACCACATCTCTAGGAAGCCTGTTCTAGTATTTGACCACCCTCTTGGTAAAAAAAAATGTTTTCTCATGTCCAGTCTGAAACTCTCCTAGCACAGCTTTCAACTATTCCTATGCTTCCTATCACAGTATACGAGGGAGAAAAGATCAGCACCTGCCTCTCCACTTTCTCTCCTCAGAAAGCTGTAGAGAGCAATGAGGTTGCCCCTCAGACTGCTTTTCTCCAAATCACACAAGCCCAAATAGTAAATTTGAAATATATGAGAGTTGTTATACATTTTGTTGCATTCTGTATTTTTTAACTACATAAAGTCTTCAAGATAGTTTATGTGTTATTCTTTAATGTTTCTTTCTAGTACCCTAGGTGAGAAGTGAATGTACAAAAAGCATGATTCAGTAGAACAGTTTGATGAAATTACTATCTTTCTGGACATATGGACATAAAGAATCTGATAATTACTTTAAAAGGATAAAAAAAATCTTCATAAGACCATAGACTAACTTCCTGCTCTGACTGAGCCAGAGCAAGTCCCTGATATCCTCTCACATGTCAAGAGGCAGAATGAGGTTCTGCTTTCAGATGTCCCATTTTCCTAATCACTAGGCTTTATTAGAGACTTGACCTCTATGCCATTTCTTTCTCCTGCCCAATTTACCTGCATTTCAACAGAATTAAATTTAAAAGTATTCTAGTGGGATTCATTGGGTAATATTACTCTGTTAAGCAGTACAAGATTTAGCTTCAACTTCACAATTTAGTCTCCCCAAAATGCTCAGAGTTTTGCTTATGTGGCAGGAAGTCCTGACAACTCAAAAGCTGCCATGACAGAGAAAACTCATCCTCCAGAGTGCTCTTTTTATAGGATATAGGAGCCATAAAATCGGACCCAACATTAAAATATGAGTTTAAAGGAGGAAAAAAAAAATGTTAAGAATAGCTCTTAATTATGACAAAAATGCTATGTCTTGAAGACCCTTATAACAAATCTAACCTTTAAAAAACAGCACCAATTTATCTCTCCACTATCACATTTTAGTAATGAATTTATCTGATAAATGCACATTTTTTAAAAAGAACACAGAAAGGCCCATACTGTGTTTACCTTATGTGACTACCACCATTGATTTAATGACATTACTTACAGAAATAAAAATGAATAGGACTGCAGTTTCCATATATAAATGCTGAGTATTTGATTTTTTTTCAAACTAGAACTGGCTTAAGATGCTCTATAATGATGGGAAAAAAAAAATATATATTCAAAGAAACAGTACTGACCTACTATCTTCACTTTTCTCAAGCTATTTTCAGCACCTTCTGCATTTACATTTTATAAGCAGAAAAAAAAAAAAAAATCTCTACCTTGCTTTATAAAAAATAGGGGCTGACTTTGGTTTCTGTCTGTCTGGAAGCATGCTTCACTGAATAAAACTTCAAAGTATAATAATTCATAGCCTGCCTTTTGGCTTGTGGCAAGGACATGGTTTAGGTCAAACTCATACTTTCAGTGCTTTTTGGGGGGGCTTATTAGTAAAGCAGTAAAGCAGTAAAGCAGTATCAAAAAACAAGGTTAGAAGCAGTTCATCCTCTCATGAAGCTCAGAAATCCCCACACAGACCTTATGCACACACATGTATCAGTTATGTGCAAACCCATACTAAGCAGAAGCAGCAAGATGATGTTTCCCTGCGTATTAATAACTAGATATTCCTTCTGAAAGTTTGCATGCATTAAACCGATTTCATATGAAAATAATATTGTACTGAAGAATGTATTTTTTTGAGCATGTCAATCTCTTGGTGATTCCTTTCACCATCTTTTTAATAATCTTAACATTATTATGGTCTGCTTCATATTAAATTATGTATTTCCAGTGCTAACCTGCAATGTCATGTTATTAGAGTAAGTAAAACCTTTTAGACAGCAATATGAATGGAATAAAATCCAATCTGATAATCACTGTAATCAGAGTTCAACTGAGGTCAAAGATAGCCCCCACACTGCACAGCTATCAGAGGTATCACAGCATCTTCAATTCAGATTTTGATGAATTTCTTATCAACTAACATGAAGAAAGCCTAGACATAAATAACATGATACAAAGAATAAATCTAGAGCTGATCCAGGATGAGTAAGATCTAAAAAAAAAAACCAAAAAACATACAACAAAAGCAAACTAGCAAATAAATAAATGAAACAATGAAGTGTACAAAGGCAGCAAACAAAACTGCCTATTCAGTAGTTGAAAACCCATAGTCAGAAAAACTCCACAGTATTTAAAAGTAGGTCATAATATACAAAAAAGAGAAAAAGAAAACCAAAATTGCAGCATTAGAAACCTTAGACCCAGACAATTACGAACAGTGCAAACTGTCCTCCACTTGATAATCCTATTTGTAACAGTGCTGCAAGTCCATAAATCAAAGATGGCTAAAATACATTATGGAGCTTTAGTTAAGTATTAGAATGTAACTAATTAAGAGTATAATTGAAAGGCTAAAAACAGTTAAGAAAGATAACATAATATTAATTTTCACACCATATATGTAATGCAAACAAAATAATATAAAAACTTGGGAACACGTATCATAACAAAGAACTAGGATTATTACAGCATGTTAAAGAAAAGCAGAAGTGGATAGACCATTATTGTCAAATATGAAAAATATGTCTAAACTAAAATGGAAGCATGACATTTTCATACAAGTATTGATGAATATGTCCATACTTCTGTAACACTTCTTTAAAGTGAGATTGGTATGGTAAAGAGGAAAATGTACCTTGGAATGTGTTCATTGCAAGATGAACTCACTTTGTTATTTTACATCTGAAAGTATATTTAAGATTTTCTTCCAACCGCAAGAAGTCAAAACATAATTTAAACAAAGATATTAATTTTAAACACCATTCTTCCTCTATTATTTCCAAAGTCAGGTGTGATGTTCAGAATCTTATGGGGCCTACCCATAAGCATGTTCTACCCCTATATAGATCTGACCCTCAAATTGCAATAACATACACTAGGCAAAATATCCACCAAAGGTCTGTATCCCTCATATGCTTCTCTGCAACCAAAGCTTTATATTCTGAGGCGATGACAGAAAAACTGAGACAATGGATGTTTGAGTGACCATCTTTTAATAAAAATCTTTTAATATCTCAAACCAATATCAGCAGTATAACAAATTAGTGATTCCTTGACAGAACTATTGGATTAAAGAAAAAGGCAATGTTTATATATTCAGCTTGTCATGCACAATTTACATAATGTTATAAAAGGTAAAGGAAATATCGTATTTCAGAAAAAAAGTCCTTTTTTTTTTTTTTTTTTTTTTAAGTGATAATATAAAACAGACATCAATAAAGAGCTGCAGTTGGTCTGTACTTATTGGTGTCCTTTCTCCCACCTTTGGGCACTGAACTATTACACAACAAATCAGCCGAAATAACTCTACTTGTCTCTACAAGTAACGGATGTATTTGATCTAAATCAGGGAATAATGTGAGATGAAGTGGTCTGAACAATTATCACTGGGAAGAAATATGCATCCACATTGCAAATCTGACATGAAATGTAATATTCATACAGATCATGAAATTCTGAAATAAAAGGTGTACACACGTTCTCTCCCTTAACAAGGAAAGGAGAAATCTGTAGATTTTTCAAAGATGAAAGAGAATTCAGGAGGATGCAGACAGTTCAACAGAAAAAGATAAGATAGTTATTTCAAGAATACTTGACCTACTGTCAAAATAGAGATAGGCATGAAATAAAGAGGTAAAAAACAAGATTATGGAATGCTACCAAAGCAATAAAAGAAAAAAAATATTAAAGGGTATTAAAAAAAGACACAGACTGTTCCTAGAAAAAGGAAAAATAAGGTGTTGCATTCTACTGTTAAATTCAAAAAGCAGAAAAAAGATGATGGGCAATTTGTCCTCATACTGTGGCCCAGTTAGAAATCTCTGTGGAAAAAGATCCTTTCATAGATACCTCCTGTTCATTCAGGATTTTCGATCTGTTTTTATTCTTAGTTTTTAAATTTTCTTAATCCAAATAAATTTTATCCAGAACATTTTTTTTTAATTTATCTTTCTATTTAGAATCATCCCCTTTTTGTCATTTGTTGCAGATATGTCTTCATTTTTCTCCAAAATTATTCTAACTAGTCATATTGCACAGTTTTAAGAAAGTTTAATGACCTTCCAGTTTCAGCTGGGGAATGCTTTTGTTAAAATTAAAAAGGAATCTTTGTAAGGTTGGTATTCTAGTGCCATGGAAAACTCAAGTTTTCATTCAAGCCATCTTTCATACCATAGATAATGCTGAAAAACTGTATGCATCTTTTGTTAGTTAAAATGTAGAAACATATTTTTTTCACATATATACTTTTCACAATTCTGCATGTTTTCCTTATTGCCAACTGTAAGAGGAAGTTGTTACAGAAAAACATGAGGAAAACATTTATTTCAAAGTAATTGCTAGCCTAAATCCTGCAAAAAAAACCCTATGTTGTTGTTGTTGTTGTTGTTGTTGTAGCCTGTTTCTGCTCCTTCAGAGTTGTGAAAAGAGGCCATAATTTGGCAGCAAATAACCTACAAAGGGCTGTGTTTTTCAGTGAGGACCTCCAAGTGAAAGTCCATGTCATAGTCAGGTCTTCCATATCTGACCACAAGCACAACTGAAGCAAAAGGCTGTCACTAACTGGGAGGCATGCTGGCAAAGTAAATCAAATCTATCTGAACCTGTAGCAACGGATCTGTTAAACATACCACAAGAGGCATGACTTTGAGCACCTTTGCAGCATATAGAACAGGTTGAGCTTGGAATAACCATAAGAAGGAGCCAGCTAAAATCAGATCCATAGCATCTACTAAGTAACTTCTCTCTGGTCAGTTCTATTCACATGATAATCTGTAGGTGCAGAAATTTTACTGGGAAATAAAGGAGGAGGAAAACATATACATCTGTTCCATTTTCAAATCAAAATTGAGGAGTGGTGGGGAGGAAAAATGTACTGGATGCCAGAAAATTAACCTCAAATCATTGTGGAAAATGATTGTATTTTTCTATGAAAAATTAAAATACGTCAGCAGTCCAATGTTCATCTAATAAGGACAAGGGTAATTGGCCACCACCTGGTTCACATGAATAATCCTATTGATTTCAGTAGAACAACTTGCATGAATAAACCAATTATAATTTTGCTCTTACTAAGCATTCAGATATTATCCCTCAAATCTCATATTTTCTGAAGCTGTTAAAAAGTTGTCTCCAACTACTCCTTTTTAATGTTAACTCAAGGTCCATATTATCTACTCTCAGGAAACCTGTATCTTTTTCCTTAAACTATGTTAATAATCTCTTATAAAAAGACAGCCATAATCTGAATAAAGCATGCATGAATAGCAAGACAGTAAAGTTATTAATCTAGAATAGTTAAAAATGTTACCTTACTCCTTTTTGTTGCTAAACACATCAGTTTTATGTCCTAACATTATGACTCAGTTTACAATACACAAAATCTTGCTGTTATTTTACTCATACTGATGCTGTCATTTTCTTCCTATTGATTCTAGCAGTGCTTATTCAAGTAAGTCATAACACAAATATTTCTTTATTTGAAAATTCTAATGTAGTACATAATTTACTCAAAAAATGTCTTATTTTTTCAGTCTCCAGATGACTTTCCACCAATTTTTTAAAAATATCTAGTAAGGTATATAATATAAAACTGGGATTCTCATGCTGTGCTACATTACAATTACAGTTATGTCAAATTAATTTATCAGAAATATTACTGTTCAATAACTACCAAAGGAGCAATGATTAGCCACTTAGTGAAGATTTTTCATTCAATATTATAAATTCACACTGTTTTGTATGCAATGTAAAATTTATATTAAATTCCTGAACTCATTTAACAGCACTGTGGCTGTGAAGATACTGATAGGCATTCTTTGCACAGTGCTTAACAGGGAAGGTAGGTCACTTCAATTCTCTAATTTTTAAAGTCTGGACATCTCTGCTATTGCTTGCAGACTTGCTAGTCCCTCTACACAGGAAAGCAGAAAATTCTGAATTAGGGTGAACTGGTGGTGAAAGAGTGTGCTTGGTGAAGAAGGTAGGGAACTTTTTTATAAGCCAAACCCCTACTATTATGTGAAGACTTCTCTTTACACACAAACTGCCACAGCCCTACACTGTTGTTAATTTTATTCAGAGACTAGTATACAGTATTAAACTACATTAACATGTAAAATTAACATGAAAGCTTGAAGACTGATTTATTACAGACATATTATTAAGATTACATTGCCTTATTTTCCTTTGCAATGTATCAGCATTTATTTTGTGCAAGTGGAGGCATTCATTTCTAGGCATTAGGAATGAATTATTGGCAGCCAGAATTTCACAGCAGAACCTTCTCCTCTGAAAAGTATAGCAAAAGCATTGATAACAAAATGTCCTACGTAGGTCTGTAGTTAAAAATCTAAACCAGACCTTCATAGCTGATGTATCTTATGTTTTTGGGTGGACAGGTAACAAAGAACAGCTAAGTACCTGGCACACAGAAGATTCCTAGGCAGTTAGGTTTTAACTGTACATGCACAAGGCAACACTGACAGGTTGCATCTGTCCTGCAGGTAAAACAAGAATATCACTTCACAATCCATTCAATCCAGTTGTGTTTATACGAAGACATACATAACCAATCACTAAAACCGAAAATCCTGAAGAGTGAACAGGCTTTTCTTACATCAGCTTTACCTAAAAAGATGATGTCCTTAAGTTGGAAAGAGAAAAACAAGGGGGAAAAAAATCGTGTAGGATATTGCAGAGGCTTTTGCCTACACAACATGAACTTCCCAAATGATGTGTTAATATTCTGAGATAGACTGTAAACTTTGCATAGTAATTACATCGTTCAACTTAGGTTATATATTAGTTATGAATAAGAAGTCAAGTCGTAACTATTTTTATCTCTTTCTCCTTACATAATTTTAAAAATGACAAATGGGGAAGAAATTTTTCCAAGTGTAACTAAGTGTAAATACTGAAATCTATTGTACAAAAGAAGCCTGAAAATATCCTTTCTGTTTCAAAATATTACTGTGTGTTAAGAACATATGATAGCACAGAGAAATAGTCGCTATTCTTGTGCTTATTTTAGTAAGTGTTCGTGATGGGATTTTCTTTAGAAATATGCCCAGCAGTCCTGTGTATGCTAAACATGAGTGAGTTGTCAAACCGACAAAGAATCGGCAGCAATAGAAATATTGTTTCAGAATTTGTTAGTGAGATTTATGCATCTCCCACACAGTGTTACACCTTTCTTCTTCCATGCCTAAATGAAGCAGTATAAGAAAATTATGTTCTGAACTTATTCTACATAGCTCTCACAATTCACATTTTACTTCATATTTGTACTAATTGTTAAACTAATTGTGTCACATCACATATAGCATTTTAAAAAGAAAAACAGGAAAACCTTAAAAGGAAGTTTTGCATGAGATATGTTTTATAAACAACTAAATAGAAAACAAAAAGACATATTTGCTTTTAGAAAACAAAGCTTTTTTCCTGTCATTTTTATTTCTTCAAGTAACCTGACGGTCTCTTTCACTACTTTTTCCTTTATCTTTCCTACCAGTCTCCCTTCCCTCCACACTGAAAAATGTGCAAAGAAAATTAGTAAACCACTACCAGTATTGCAGTTAATTACAGGAAACAACATTCATAACGTTGTATATTTCCCTCTACTGTTAAAAAATAAAGATAACAAAATTTTAACTACTACTTAAAAAACCTGAACCACAGTATGAGCCCTGTAACACCTAAAATTGTGCCTGTGAAGGCTTTATTCCCCTTTGAAAGGCTTCTGTACCACTGACTCTTCTGGGATTAGTTATTTGTTTAGATACATAAAAATTCTGTCTATATATAGAGCAAAATATGAGCTCTTTATATACTCATTGGAGACTTCGGGAGATGATTGAAAGCACTTTAATTCCCAACCAGCCTCTCTCAATTGACTACAGAAGAAGCCTGGATTCATAAACTATCTTCCTGGATTACTACCGGGAGAAGCAGTAACCTGTCCTCACCTTATTTTACATACACCTGTTTGTATGACTGTGAGGCGAATCCACCTGGAGAACAAACTTATCTAGGAAAATAAAATTATTAAAAAAAAAAAAAAAAAAAAAAAAAAAAAAAAAAAAAAAAAAAAAAAAAAAAAAAAGTCCTTTGGTGACAATGTCTCCTTAGCTGTCTGCCTACTGGAAGGTTTACATGCCTACATTAAATGGTAACACTGGACCAAATCTACAACTAGGCCAAAAATCTCTGATCTGTAGAGAGAAACACTTGGTGCTGAAGGTCTGGAATTCACACTAGATGCATTTCAGGTATTTCATCTGCCTGTTTTCACTTTGGATTAAGTAAGGATCTGGTGTCTGTCTTCCAGTACAATACCATGTGGGTGGAATACAGTTTGTGCTTTCTAGTGCATCGTAATTCAAAGCGGCCTCAACCAACCAAGACCTTTGCTTTCAGAGAGTAGACTTTTGATCAGAACAGAAATGTTAACATAGATACATTCTTAATTGCTTTTATCTGTAATTGAGATGAATTCAGCACCTGTATTCAGAAAAAAAAAAAAAAAAAAGCTAAAACTAACTAGTGAATACTTACTAACATTATTAACTAGTGGTTGAGTACTATTACAATTATAGTGTAAAGACTGAGTAACCTTTTGGACATACCCACTGAATATAGTTGTTCTCCAAATGATTTAACACATCTATTTTTCAAATATTTTAAAATGGAAGGCCTAAAAAATAAATTAAAGCATCCTTTTTCTAGTTAAAAAATCAAAGTAGCATGTCTTTTAGATAAAAATTTTTGTGGTTTACTGTAAGTTTTTAGTTAAAAAATTAGAGTATTATTTCAGGTCAATAAAACATTTTATCAACCATAAAAAATTTAGTGTTTTCACTACCAAATAATATATATAAAAATATATAAAAAGTAATTTTAAAATGGAAAGGAATTTTGACTGAAATACAGTAATCCTTTATTTTTGTGTCAAAACAAATGTTTCACTATTTTTAGACTTGTCTGCACAAATCTAGAAAAGAATTAATGAGATGCTTTATTCAGACGTCTACTTTTTTCAGCAGAAAAAAAGAAGATACAGTTCTAGTTTTAAAAACCATAAAAGGTTAAAAAAAAAAACCAAAACACAAACAAATAAAGATGGATACACTCAACACCTTGACAGATTACAGCAATCCTGAAACACCACAAAGTAAAAACAGTCATATAAAAAGCCTCTTTACGTAAAGAACAAGTAGAAATCTAGCTGGAGAATGAAACAACATAATGAATGAGGCACCATACCTGTCTATTCTTTTGCTTCTAGATTCCTCTCAATCTGTGTTATCAATGCAGTTTGCTGGATAAACTGCTTATTGGCCTAACTTGGGCAGTCAGCAAATAACTAAGCAGAAAAAGGCTTAGAATAAAAATGCTTCATCAGCTGCTTCTGCTGAAGACCCTTTATGGTTTGCCTTTTAACAATAGCAATATTCCACGCAATAATATGAAAACCAAAATATTTTATCTGAAAAAGACATAGTCACCTTTCAGAATAATTATTTTCATGATTTAGGACATCAGTCACCCATTGATTGTACTGTAAAATAGCAAAAAAAAGGAGTGGCTCACATCACCAATAAACAGCTATGCAATAATTTTGGCACATGCCAAAGAAACATCAACACAACTGAAAAGCTGTTATTTGATATGTGAGCCACTAAAAACAGATCATTAAGGAATGAATAATCTGACAGGCCTTGTATAAATAACTAAAACCATCTGTAAGATGAAAAATACATACCTAGCCCAAAATTTTCAAAATTGTCTGTGAGATTTTAACAGGATCTAAATATCCAGCCTTCATAGTCAGCTGTGAAAATTTTGCTCTTTGCTTTTTGTGGCTTTCCTATTTTTTTAAGGGGGAGAAATAACAACTCTCTTACCTACTAGTTTTGTACCTTTGATACAATACAGGGATAAGGTAGTTTTCTCATACAAATGTGTTGACTCCCATACAGTTAATTTCAAAAGGAAAGTGAAACAGTTGATGTCTGCTTTATGAAACAGAATGTGTGTGATGTAAAAAGAAAATGCACAATGTGATAAATACATCTTGCTTATAGGAAGCAAGGTTGTGTTCATTTGATCACAATACCAATAAAAGCACTTCTATTTCCTGTGTGCTGTGGAGGTGTTTTCAAGTCATGCATTGTTTTAAAATCCAATAAGTAAATCATAAAGCAAAGCATAGGAAATTAAAACAGAATATAATTCAGTGAAAGGACAGCTTTGGACAGCAGTTTTTACGTGAACTGACCAAGGCCAGATGCTTAGATCCCAATAAAATAAATAATCTTAGTCTTTATCACATTTGCCATGAAGGAAATTTTCCTTTATTAATATCAGTCAAGCCAGGCTTAACAAAGTTTGTGGTCTATGTCAACAGATCAAAGCCAGTTTTTTAACAGTTCTGTTCTCACCCATTACATGCAAATCAAGGAGCTAATTTGATCCTATTTAATTGGCTATTATCTAATTATCAGTTTAACTTGTCAGTCAACACGGCAGACTTGGATTCCCTACAAAGCATATCACATATCACAGGGAAGAATATCATATGCTAAAAAGATCTGGAGAATAAAGAAAGCAGACTCTAAATTCTGGAGGAAGAGTTCTCTGCCAGGAAGACAGTAACTGACATAAATCATGCTTTTTCAGAAGATGACCTTCTTGACTCTGGTGTGAGAATGCAATCTAGGTACAGGGAAAGAGATGGGCTCCTCCCATCTCAGACAAGTTCAAGAAAGACTGAATAAACCTAACATACCTTAATTTTCCTGAGGAAACTGACAGTACAAACATGAAAATAATCCTTCAGTTCTGTCAATATCTGGTTGTTGTTTTTTTTTTTTTTTTTTTTAAATAACTGAGAAATTATCCTTTTTGCTAATCCTTTGTGAGCATCATTACTTCCACACTCAACTTTTCCCAAATAGCTATCAGTCCAGAATGTCTTGCAGATTTCAGCACTGGTGAAGAATTAGTTACAGGTATTTGATAAAGTTTAGATATCTAGATTAAAATATAGCTGAAGAGAGAAGGACATGTTTTTGTCATTTGGGCAATAGCTATTGACTACAAATTCCTAATGGACTAATGAAAAAATTGCCTTTAGCACCAGCAGCCACTAAGTCAGAAAAAACTGTTGTCCATCTCAGTCAAAGAAATCTTAAGACACTTAAATGCATTGTTCAAACACAGCAACTTTAGTGATTTTTTTCTGAGCATCTTCCTAGGATCATGTTCAAATTGTAGAATAATATAACTAATTCATTTTAGAAAGAATTAAAAGTATGTGTATTGGGACTGCATGGCAAGGTTTCATTAGAAGGGGGGCTACAGAGGTGTCTTTCTGTAAGAAACTTCTAGAAGCTTCCCCTATGTCCAACAGAGCAAATGACAATGACACAAACATGAAAATCATGTGAAATTAAACAAATATTTCAGAAGTACCACCTCACATAAAGAGTCCTAATACCACAAGACTCTTTCCTGTTACATGTCTGTTAGGAAATTAAGTTTGTACATCATGTGTGCTTGGTGTGTATTAATTACAGAAATAATTATACCTTATTTACAAAGGATGAGTAATCTTCTATTTTAATGCAACTTACTTCCATCAATGATTGCTTTTCACGGTAGTTTTTAAATGTCTTTAACAACATGGCTATTATCTCTTATTACAATGCTTTGGGCATAAATGTACGCTCACTGCATTTATGTTTCCCTCTTTCAACCATTTTTATATAATGTGTGTATGCAGGTGTATAATACATTTTGCACAGAATCTACCTATGCTGGGAAAGAAGCATGACACTATATTCTCAGTGCAAAATTTCCCTCATCATGTAATTATGATGCTTTTTCCTACTCAGTACTCTTAAAAGTTTTTAATAGGTAAATTGAAATGTTTTTCCTGTGTCCAGGAACATAAAACAAAAATATGAAGAAATATTAGTTTATGTATCTATTTAAATTTCAACCACACTTTTCTGAACTGAATCTTTAGTCAGACAGCTTGTAAACAATGTCATTGCACCAATCTGCTTACATTTGTTGATAACATTAAACTAACCCAAACTTGCTTCAAAAGAGCTGTGAAACATTCTAGAATAATCCTACCTCTTGTCAGTTTTATATTTTCACTGACAAGAGTACTTTGCAAAGCACATTATCATACTATCATTCATCAAATAATGCCCCACACATGCATTCTGTCCTTTTTGGGACCACTGCCTTCCAAATAGATGTCCCACAAAGGGAACAAAGAAGGTAAAGAAAGTGTACTGAGAGCTAAGTGACTCATCTTCAACTTTAGAACCAGTTTTAAGGTATCAAACTCCCACTCTCTCAATGTGATGTGAGAATAATTTTAGAATTGGATTTGTGCACTAGGGAATGTAAATAAATTGATTTGCATGTAATCCTTGTAAATAAAAATACACCTATCATACTGCTTAGCTGTGCACTCAGATGTTAAAAGATTAGTGTCCTAAATGAACGTATAAACCCAAGTGGTTTTGAATTAAATTTTGTAATATTTTACTACTAACTACCAAATAATAAGAAACCACTAGAATTTATAAGTACAATAACTAAACAGACAACAGATGGTATTATTTGTTAGAGGACTGCAGTTATCTCTTGGGTTTACAAAGCTCCTGTGATTGCTTTGCAGATGTTTTTCATTTAAGATTTGTCCAACTTCTGGGAAATATTTTTATGCATAAAATAAAGACATATAAAAGCATATAACATATTTATGGTAGACAACACTGATACACAAAATAGACAAGTACAAAGTCACTCAATGTTTATACAAATTTAATGCACTTATGTAGGGAACTCTGCTTAGGGAAACACTCTCCACTGATAAGTTGCTATTATATGAAATTTGTAAGTTTAAGCTAAAATTTATTCAGATGTTGTTTTTTTCAGTGTTAATTTTCCATATATTGAAGAGACAAACTGACACTGCCCTACCCCAGCACACCATCTTTAACTGAACCACTATAGTATCAGCCAATTCTGATTTCAGAGAGCTCATTCTAATGGTCTGTCACCAATTCTCCAAAAGCCAAATTAGCAGTACTAATGGGATCTAACCACTTTCCACTAAATACAAGAGGAGTCTTTCCAATATATCCTCTCATGTTTAATTCTTTTGCTCTTTATCTAGACAGCAGACTCACACAATTTGTCATTCTTAGGAGAAGGAAATGTTACTGCTATCTAGGTGCCTCAGCAGAATAAAATAATAATATGTAGACTTTGTTATCTTTTGGTCTCAAAACATTTTGCAAATAAGCACAAACATACACATACAGTAATTCCACACAACTTTTCTGCAGAACTAGAAGAACACTCAGCATTTTATCAGGAAAAAACCAACCAACCAACCAAACAAACAAAAAAACAACAAACAAACAAACCAGACATAAAAGAAACTGCAACTTCAGTTATGCCTTTGTCTTACTAGTGAACAGACAACCAGATTCTGATTTTCTTATGCTTGAATAATGCTCCTAGGCTTCAGAATAGATTGCTAGGATTACCTTCTCTTTTGTAAGAAAGGTTTCAGACTCTCAGGTTGAACTGAATGCTGAAAAGGTATTCAATATTGTCTAGTTCTCAAAAGACCCTATTAAGACAGTTGAGATTTTTCTGGTTTTATGCATGACTGAAATGTTTGTTACAGGATACTCAGTCTGTGTAGAAGACCTGATGTGTATGCTCACCAGCAGGAATCTACCTTTCTGTATTTGTCTGCATATTGGCTGGTTTACGCATTCACTTGTTTTTATCTTTGATGGCAGTTGTTCTCCCTTTGTTTTGTACATATTCTTTTTCACAAGAACACTAATACTGAAAAGACCTAGAACAGCATTAAATTCATTAATTATTAATCCAGCTAGTCATCAGGTACAATTCATCAATTGTGCATACCTTTCTGCTCTATTTTTGCTAAATGCATCTTCTCTGGAATTTAAATTATGATGCAAAAGTGGCTGACTAATCTGAATTTCTCAATTTATTCATGTTCAATAAAAAGCTATTCATCAGCCTAAACTCAGCTGTGAGTTCAAATCAAATTTAAACCACCTGGGAGTAAACAAAATTGCTCTTCTTTCCTAGCACGTCAGCTGTGGATAAAAATAACAAGCACATTTCCAAGGAGCTTAGGATCTGAAACCTCTGTTTCTACCAACAGATTTTACTGAAATGATTTAACGATTAGAAAGAAACACCTTGGGTGCATTTTAGATTCAATATTTTGATCCATGATTAAAGAGAACAGAAAGAAAAAATAGTGGTAAAATCTTATTTCAAGGTTAGAAATAGGCTTTTCTTTTCACTAGTATATGTATTAATCAAATATTAATTGAAAGCAATTTTAGATTATATTGTCACACTTGCTTGTCTGTTTTTCAGTATCTTCATCATCTTACATCTTTTATTTTTTTCTTCCATTTACAGACCATGTCTGAAGAAATGAGACTACTTGAAGTTCTGAAGAAGCCAGGTGGAGTGTGAGGCTCTGGATATAAAATATACATTTTAAAATAATGTTTAGCTAGCTAATTTAAATACTGTTTTGCCCGAGTCGTATTTAATTCTGACAAGACAATTCTGTTTAAAATCCCAGCAAAAGATTACAGTTAATCTTAAGGACTCTGGGATCAGGACCCTTTTCAGGAGTTAAGCTGCTTATGCTCAAAACCAGCTCTAATACAGTGCAATAGTCTGGATTCTGACTGCTGGGGAATTGCTATGTGTGAAAGAGGCCAGAGGTGGCTCCTCATCACTTGGGAGCTGCATTCAAGCTCAGACCTTTATTCTTGGGCCTTGCCTAAGTTACACTGCAGCTGTGCCTGATCACATGCTCTGTGAATCCCCATGCTGACCTGCTGACTTGCCTCTGAGGCTGGACTTTGGACCTGCTCCATCAGTACAGAATTGATTGCCAATCCCTGGTTACTTTGCTACTGCCATCAGACCTGCTTTGCTCTTCACGTTTGGATGCTGTGGGGCTCTGCCCTTGGCCTTACAGTTATTGCCCTTCTGTCACCAGTTGCTCCTGGCTTGCCTTCATTTCTGTAGCAGCCATTCTTGCTGCTCACTCACAGCAGCTCATACTGTAGACTGTTAAATTATGATTAATGTATTTTTAGATGAAGTATGTTAATTATGAGATTTCTTTCTGGCACAGAGGGGGAACTTGTGCAGTGAGAGTCATTGCATCTCATCTGTTATAAATAATTGGGTTTCTACTTTTCACTATAGGCAGTGGGTGATAACTAGATGTCTCAAAGCTGTTAGCACATAAACTGCTGCTGAACATGGATGAATTGCAGGAGACTCTCTTATGTGACCACACTCCTCCTTACATAACCAATGTGTGTCATGCAATATCCTTTTTTATCTGGAAAGCTGTATCTGCTTCAGAGTTACTGCTAACATTTTTCTTTGCTGTGTAGTTACACTCTTTAATCAGAAACACAATACACTGCACAGTGTAGTAAAAGATGCACTAACAATTATGGCATCTGTAGCCTCCGTCTCAAACAGGGCAATGACTCAAGAAAAAAACAGGTTGTAATAGGAAGTACCACGAAGATGATTATACAAAAATGGTATGAAATGAAGTCTTCCTTTACTTTTTTACTTTTTAGAAAATCCTCCTGCTTGGAAACTCTTTGAACAAAAGATGACACCTGTGATATTAGTGAGATAAAGAAGTATTTTTGATGGTATTCATATTTCTGCAGCTCTTAGGTATACTAGTGAAGACTGCAAATCAATAATCACTAAGTATATGCTCAGGGGTACTGGCTCTTTTAAGAGAAAAAATGAAAGACTGGAATGGAAAGAACTGCAAAGAGAAATACAGCAATCTATCATTTACCTATCAGGTAAATGGCAGAGATAGGGTCAGAATCCATGTGAAGTTAAGTATAGCTGGTCAAGAATTTAGATGAAAAATTTTCTTTCATTCAGAAAAGCTCTATGTCACTGAAAATGAAGTCTTTATCAGATTGTGATAGTGAACTGGAAAAATCTCTCATAGTACTATTGTAGTCAAAGAAAGAGAGCCAACTACCCATTGTGGACATGAAATAGTTTAGTCACTAATCCCCTGATCACTTCTAAAATACGTTCTTTCTTTTGCTCCAGATGGAAGCAACCTGAATTTTGATTTACTGTGCCTCAGTTAATGTTCACGGTCTACCATAAACAAAGATTTTCTGAAATATTCCAATACGATTATCAGAAATTACATAGTGAGACATAGTAAGTTAGATAGGTATATCTATACGGTAACACTTATTATAGTAGTGCTTCCAGTTGAGTAAATAGAACAATTTATCAAAATCAAGTAACAAAAACATGCGTGGCATTAATAATGTCTGCATATGTATATATAGAGATCCATCAGTGTCATTTTAATGATTGAACTTGGAAGAATTTTTAGCGTCTAATTTATGCTACACCATTTATTCTGCTTATTTACTTGAGAGTTTTTATGACAAATTTAAATAGAAACCTAAATATTTATTAAGCTCTGTAAATTATCTCACTCATGATCTTAAAAGGAGACAACTCATTATGACGTTTAAATCTCCTAAGCTCATAAATTCAGAAAAAAAATAATTTTAGACATTTTTATTTTAAGTTGAAGAATAACAATTTTTTGCAGCTATCTACCAAAAAAAAAAAAAAAAAAAAAAAAAATGTACTTGACATTGATGCCAACTGAGTCAATAGTAAAATACTATAGTAAAATAGTAAAATTTCTCCTGAATTACTGAAGTTATGGTAATATGTGCATTTAATATTGAAAAGTGAGTTTACTAGACAGTACATAGTGTATCAGCATCAATGTTCTTCCTAGTGAAGACCAAATTGAAGAACCACTGTATCATCCATCAGCTATTTCTTGCTCTCCTTTTCTGCTAAGAAGGAAAAAAACAAAAGGCAAGAAGGTAACTCATTTAGGAATATTAACAGAGAGGTTGGATGATTCATTGGAAGGTATTTATTTCTTACTAGAAAGGAGTTGAGGGAGCTTCACTTCAAGGTGACTTTTCAAGGACAATGTTAATGTATTTCTGGTGGCATTCAATCTGTTTGATCAAACTGTTTATTCCATGTGTCTGCTTGATCGTGAAAATGCTTTTGCCTTGGACAAATGGCAATAGATATTCTAAATTTTTCACGTAATTTACTTATGGAGGTTATCTTCCACTATATTTCCTCCGTATGTCTGTTTTGGTAAGTACTGGAGTACTGGAATTACTAGAGTTAATTAAAAAAAAAGTTATCTTCTGATTATATTTGTTATATATATTAGAAATCCTTTTGGTTTTCTTTACAATTAGCTCACATGCACTTAGCATTCATTCAAAGGATTTCTTAATGAGTTCCCCTTTTGCCTAATTCTTTACTCTTTTTTGAAAAAAAATACTGCCAACTCATATTTGACTTACAGCCTAGTTTATTTTTCCTTTAAATACATATATTTAAAGGTGAAGACATCACTTGAGAGAACCACTGGCCTGAACAGCATGTATCTAATAGTCAGCTCTATCCTCTCTTCAGCTTCAATGAATATGAATAAAAATCATTACATTTATGTTTTGGGATTTTATAAATACACCACACTTCAGGAGGTGAGCAGATATGCTTTCCCTCAAATCCGTTACTCTGAAAATACATATACCAGTTATGTCAAAACTTAATACTCCAACTTGCATTACATCAAGTCCCCAGAATGTAATGGCATAAAGCAGAAATAGCCTGAAATAAAAATGTGGAGCTCAGCTATCTTAGTAATGATACATTAAAAATATAAAATTCATTAAAAATGCATAGTAGGGAAATCTTAAATATTTACAATAATAAATTTGTCTTGCTCCAATTTTTAATTATTTATCTATGTGTTTTCTGCTTCTGTGGATGAGTATTCATAAAGAAAACCAAGTGCAACCATATTATTTTTCTCTCCAATAATAAAAGTTATGTATTGATCTCTATAAAATCAAGTTAATGCTTTAAGATAAATTTTATTTGTTTAAATCAAAAAGTTCATCATTATTTCAGTTTATGAACTTCTTAACAGAAATTCATAGGAATATTCTTGTGAAAAAATGCTTTTACTTCTACTACCTCTTCCATTATCTAATGGAAACAAGATAGTCAGGGAAGAGCAAACATGGCTGCTCCCTAAAGACAGGCAATAGAATGAATTTTTCTGATCCCCAGCTGCCTAATCTGAACAAGTCAAGGTGATCAGCAGTGTCATTTTGACTCATTGTTTCAGGGCAGGAAGGTGCCCTGAGTATGCTCCTCTTAAGAGTAAAGAGTAGATGTAGATTAAAGTTCTCTTCTGTTAATGTGCTGCACTGCCAAGACAGGTGTCCCTTAATTCCCCTTTCTCCTAAGCCTCTGTCTCTGACTTACAACCATGACAGAACCAAGAGGACACTGTTCCTTTGGCATGCATGAGAAGAAAGGAATTCAGAGAAAGATGTCAGAGAAAGATGTTGAAAGAATCAAGTGAACTGTGGATGTTCACTGCAGACACTGACAGGAAAACTTCAAAGGACAACCTTTACAGTAATACATATTTTTAAGTAGATGAATTGCTTCCTAATCCTGGCTGTAACATGTACACTAAAAACCTAACACACACACACACACACACACACACACACACACACAGAGTTGTTAAAGAAAAACTGATTGGGATTTTTATTATACCCAGATAAAGAAATTTCCTTCCACCCCATGTACAGGGAATATATGGTATGATTTTCTCGTTCCAAAAATCTTAAAATCAAAATAGGGTTTTACTTCAAGGAATTTATTAGTTAGGGGAGGTTTCATCTTGCTACCTGCTGTCAGATTTAGGGTAGTTGTTTCGAAAAGATGGTGTAACAAAGTAGTCTACATGTATTATAATGTCTGTTGGTGGGGGTATCACATGCTGTTCCATTTACATCCTGTTGTCTTGGTAGTACAAATCTATTCTGGCCTACTCATAAGTAATTGTATTTGCTTTTTACCTGCAGTGCATTTGATTACTAAGCTTCTTTTTAGCATCTTTCGTAGATGAAAACATGAATTCTCATCTGAATTTTGTGTTTTGTGTAACTATAAACAGCAGCATGTAAAACCTTCATGCTGTAAAAGTAGGAGCTAAAGAATAATAAAAATTACTACTGAATATCACTCCCATGAATACTTTTATAGTAAGAATAAAAATGTCTACTTTCAATAAAGTAGGCATGTCTCAACATAACTTCAAAGGGTAAACTCCCTTAAATTTACCAATCTACCTCCATAATATATTCAACAGAATATACCCATAAGCTGATCTAATATTCATTACACAGGCAAAGCATACACTATATGTAATGACTGGGCTATTTTATAACACTGCTCACACAGGAAGATTGCTTAATTTATTATTGATCACAGCTCCTACTATGATATATTTTAAATATAAGATTGTAACAACCATTCACTGCTGCCTCCCAGGATGCTTCTCTGTTAACTACAATGCATTCTAGTAAGGAGAGATACTGGATAAAAGGACAATAAAAGACCTGATCTTTTTTTCCCCAACTGACGAGTTTCCAAAAATCTTGAAGCCTTAGGTGTGCTTCCACTTTCATTGTCCTGTCATTGAATATTCTAAACTATTCTTTATACATGCACATAAGTATATTCGTTGAATTTTAAAAATAAAATATTTGACTATGACTTCTGTAAAATAAAATGTATATATAAAAATAAACCAGAACAGTTCTTTTTAGGCATAATGGGGTTTCACTCTTACCATGGGTTTATTGTTTACCATTTAATTACTAATAAATGTATGCGTTTATTGTCTTTTAACATTCTGACCAATACTATCAGTCCCAGCAGCAGATCTTCCTACTTTTCTCTGCCTGTTGGCAGCTTCCTTACTGTCGTAATAATATTTTGGGTATGCTGTTTGGCTGTGTGGTGAACCAATCAAGGCACTAATGCAAATTAAGAACATTCTGACAAAAAGGAGGAAGGAAAGGCTAAACTGCTTCATCTGAAGCTGCTACTGAAAAGAAATGCTTTATCTGCCTAAATTAATTGACCTGGTTAGTGTTAATTTGATGCATATTTTCTGTTCTCAGTTGAGGACAGCTTAACAGATCACCTGTTGATTCCTGGAATGGCAGAAGACAGTGAAGCCTAGCAGAGTTAAAGAGTCATAGACAGATAAGCCACTATAAGCAGTTTCATTCAGAGATGAAATGAAAATAAATGTACAAATGGAAAAGAAAGAAAACATCTTCTGCACAGTAATGTAATGCATAAAAAGTATATTATTTTTAATTGAACTTTATGATACCTTTTAATGCTGACTGCAAAATATGTCAAAAATACCCATAAAACTAAGCTACAAACTGCTTGCTACTTTTCCAACTGTTTCTTGGAAATTTAAACTTATTGTTAACTGCAGTTATCTTGAATATTTTCCCATACTTATGGAAAATAATATTAAACCAAGATTTTTCTTCAAAGAAAATAAGGAACTGTAATATTATTTTGATGATGTGTCTCCTAATAAGTGATTGTTGGATTGTTCTCTTCCCAGGGACCATGGTTGCACAGTTTGTTTAAACCTCTCTATGAGTAGGTTGCTGCTGAAAGAAGTGGTCTTGGCCTATGTTGTCTTCTGCCCTAGTTATCTGTTCCTATTTGTGCCTTAGTTTCTGTGCAGCAACTTTATCTACCTGAAACCTTCTTTTGCTGTTGTTGCTATTGCAAACAGCAGCAACATAGTTTGAATGTGCAGTAAAACTGGAAATACAGAGTAGTAGTTTCAACTGTTCTTTGTGACAGCTTCCAGGGCTAGAACAGCTACAACTCAAACCTAAAAATTTGTGTAAAATTAAATTTTATAAATACATATATATACACATATATATTTCCTATGCAGATGGTTACATACATTTGTTTGTAGGAGTACACCTATTCAGCTTTTATTATATGAATGAGATTTGATCTTTGCTTGGTATTTACCAAATTTTATCATAAAAGTAATTGAGATGTACAACCTTTTAAATTAAACATCAGAATTTAATGATGAACAGGTCTAAAGGAACAGATTAATTGCAGTATGATTGTATATAAGTCAAACCAATATGAAATTCCATCAAAAAGAACCCACCCCCCCCAAAAAAAAAGATTAAAAGCTTCAGAAGAGTTTAGTGAAGTTTAGCATAACTAATGCTTTTTATACATTGCCATAAATCTTAAAAACCCTGCAGTATGTGGACAATCAGGGAGATTGAAATGAAATAATTTGAGAGTCATCTTCTGTATATTTAATGTGAAATTAAGGGACATAGTCTGAGACTTACAGTTTTATTTCTCTTTCCTGAAAGGTTCCCCTTTTTATTTTCTACCTGTACTTAACTTTGATGTCCCCTGTTCTGCTCAAGATGGAATTCTAAATGCCTGAAGATACTTCTGAAATATCCTTAATTAAAATGTAAGGCATGCAAAGACATTGTTTTACTGTTCCACACCCCAGCTTTTACAGAAAAGAAACCACCTTATTTTCTTTGTAATTATTTTCAGTTTAACGAATCAAGCAACCTGTACTAAATGTCTCAACACCTCAGATATCTGCAGATATCTTCTTGACTTTACAAGTGTGGTACAATAGTCAACCAATGCTTTTGAAGCATCTGTCATTTCAAGTTTTACTTTTGATTATTTCAGGGGCAGAGTGATGAAGTAATATTTACTATTTTATGTCTTGTTACTGAGATACAAAAAATACAATGTAAATTCAGTAGACTAGTCAAAGAAATACTACCAGTGAGTCCATATTTCTGAAATTTTATAGTAGAATATTAACCAAAGACACAAAGTTGTAGATGAATTCGTTGCGATTTTACTCCATGTATAGTAAAATATCTACGGTATTGTTTATCCTTGTTGGGCATTGTTTCCTTGATGTCTGTTGTTTCCTGGCCATTCAAATTTCCACCACCTCAAGCTATATTAATGATTATTAACCTCACTAATCAACACAATAACTCAAACTAAAACACAGTACTTTTATGTATGCACCATTTTAGCAATGTGATACAACCTGTTCCTCTGGGGTTTTAGATACAACAACAGCTGCTCAACAAGTTATCAAGCAGTGTTTAACAAAGAATGATTAGATTCTTAATACAGACAGTTAAAAAAAAAAATTGTCTAAATATGTGGTACAGTTTGCAATGGCCAATCATTTTGTAGAGTCTGTGACCTTCTTAAGCAGAAGAGAATGGATTAGTGCCATTCAGAGAATTTCAATTTCAAATTCAAACCTGGAATTCTAAACGCAAACTCAGAGGACTTTTAGCTTCCAGTTTCAGGTTAATGCATTACTACTGCCTTTTATGTTTGAGTCAGTGGAAGGCTCCCACTTAAGCAGGAAATATATTAAAAAAAGATAAATATAGAAAAAAGTTAAGTAAAAATCCTGGGAAGTTGAGATAGATAAAAATAAGCAGAGATAACATTTCTGAAGAGAAGTTACATAACAATGTTATGCTACAATATTCATGCAACTAGAAAACTTATCTTCTGAAACTTCTCAGCAGTTAAGGAATCTAGCAAGGTTATTTCTTTAAAGAGCAGCATACTTCATGAAGAGCAATGAGGTTATCTCAAAATTCCATTTACATTTTCCTCTGCTAGATAACTGAACTTCAGAAAATACCAGCTACATGATTAGCTATTGCATTACTTTATGCTTAATTGTGCACTATGCAATTAGAGCACTTTAATGACACTTTCTGTGTATTTTCCATGACAAAAACATTTAAACTGTGTTTTTACTATTTTCTCGTACTGTACATATACAGATCAGATTTTGACACTTCTATTCAAACATAGCAGTGACCAACTGCTATTCTTACAGAATATGATATAATAAACAAGAAAAGGAATGCTGCAGTAAGGTTTAGGATAAATAAATATTTAAGATTCTTCCTGAGCTCTGATTGCTGTATTCTATTTTGATTCTTCATAAAATTTTAGTAACATGCCAAAAGGATATCCAAGGAAGCACAGACAGTATCTGATCACATTACTATAACACTTGTAATTTGGTTTAACAGGAAGTAAACTGTGTGATAGATGAAAATCAAGGTCATTCTTACACAGACCATCTATCATCTAACAGCTTACATTCTAAACCAAGTTAATACTAACACACACCAGATTTCTTTATTCTTTTTTAATATTGTTTATCCAGAAAAGCAGATTTTCACTTCATAAATAACAACTTAGTTCAAAATCACCAAGGGCCATAAAAGCACTAATAGGAACTTCTAAACTGCTAGGTCATTAATTATTCTACAAAAATGTGATTTCTTTAAATATAAGATCATCTGTCTATCAGACAATAAACATTGCCACAAGATATGCAGAATTGATTTATCTGGAAAATTTGTTTTCTGGGGAAGAAGACAGGTTTAATAAGAGATGAGATTTTTAGAAGTCTTTAATTAATACAATTAAATTACCCCTTAACCATCAGCCATGTAAATTAAAGCTCACACATATTGCCATCCCTCATAAAGCAAGTAAACAAGACAGGACAAGTGAAACAAAACATGCTAATACAATTGCATAACTGGTAACCTTATCAAGTTTATCTCCCTGTTCAAAAAGGGATACTCTTCTCACCATGTGTATTCAGAAGACATGCTGAGGATGCTGTGTTTTTCTGCGTCATTCAACAGGTTCTCAGAACTACTAGCCAGACCTTGTAATGGTGACAGATGTTCTGAAGAATTTTTCAGGCTGCATCACAACTGGCCTCATCATTAGTCTTTATATGAGGTTTGGCTAGCAGTTAAAGGGTTGTCTCAGCATCAGCTGCAACAAGATACCATGGCTTTCTCTAGTTTTGTGAATACCCATGAAATTGATAGATGCTACTGCAACTAGGACAATTTCTGGTGTAATGTGGAACATGAAGTGTAGGTTTAAAACTCCCTGAGGCAAAAATGGATATCACAGCCTGACTCATTTCTTCCAAGTCAATACATCATTACGAGACTATCAAGTAGAGGTATTGTAACAGCACTATTCTCAATCAGATTCTCTGTGGGGCCTGGCTCAGATTATGTTCCTAGAGGGCAGCTGACAGATTAAGCTCTAGGAATGGAACAGATGAGAAAATACTTTAACAATTTTGATGAGATTTTGGGTACAAAGTAAATGTCCATGTGCTCTGCTGATGCAATGTTGTGCAGAAACTATTGTGCACATGCTTAGCATGAAACATTTAGGAAATGAATGAACTCCCATTTGCGAAATTCAGGTGCTGTGGCCTTTAAAAATATGCAGGTCTTATCTGAAGCTCAGTAGGAGTTCTGAGGATTTAGATTTTGGATTTTGGCTTGTGTGGTGGTCAGTGGGACTGAAATTCCATGTGTCTAGCACAGAAAGTCAGATTCTCATGTATCTAAGTCAGAAGTTAACAAGCTGCATCCCACTGAGTGAATCAGCAGCAATCAGTTTTATTGTGTACAGAGTTTATCAATGTTTAACAATGACAAATACTCTATATTAAAGTAACATTTCTTCTGACCATTTCTGAGATGCAAAGAAAACACATTTACTGGAAAATTACAGACTTCTATATGGATCTGATGTCATATGCCTAGGTCACCTTTCAGAGACTTGCCATTACCTTCCAGACCATGGAACCATACTATTAGAGATGATCAAAAGACATAGCATTATTTTTTACAATGTTCTAAAACTAATTAAAAATCTTTTAAAAAAGGCCCATTCTGTCAAGAAGATAGAACACAGAGATGCAATAATACTTTTGTCTAGTATTTCACAGCCAATATATAACTGAATTATCATATTATTTAGAACACTGAAACCTTTTATCTAAGAAGACAAATGTGCCCTGATTTCTGAGTAATTAAACGAAAAGAACAAAAATAATGTTTAATCTTTGTAAAGACTAAAAGATTAAACCAGATGCATATTAAGTCCCACTCATACATAGAACCAGTCCACTGGGAAAGACTGTACAGTGCACGTGGTAGGCTAAATTTGTCATAAACACTAAACTAGTTTGTGCTGTACAATAGTCCATTCCCGCTTGAGTTAAAATAAGATTTCTCAGTTGAACTGACATTTCTTTTTTCTGACTACTTGATTAATTTCACAAATCATTTATCAAGCTTTATTTTCATTACATTTAATATGGATTTTATTGAAAGAATGTGCATTTGTTTCCTTTATAAAAGAACACTATAGCATTTACTTGACCTTTTACTCAATAACTGCAGCATGTATAATGATTATCTGTTGGAGACAAATGGATGATATTGGCTGGTATAAATTATTCCTCACTAACTAGTTCATAGGTCAAAACTGTATCACTACAGGGTTAACCCTAGAAGTTAGTGGCATTCTGGCTATGAAAAAGAAACTTTGCAGTGTATATTTCAGGTATCAATCAGACTTACAAGTATTCAATATGATAATTGCTGATCATTGTAAAGTATTTTTAGAAGTAACGTTGCTACACTGCGGAACTGAAAATACCTTATTCTACAGCATAATAGTGTGTAGACATATTAGGTTTCTTGACGATGGCCTTTATAAAACACATTTTTACAGTATAGGTAATTATATACATTTTAAAAAATAGTTTAAGTTCTGGAACAATGGCATGTTTAAAGGCCCACACTTCACAGGGGTGAAATTCCCAGCTCTCTAATAGTAGAAAAAAATCCACTGTTCTGAAATATGATGAAATGTAAGAACAGTGATACTGCTGAACCAGGCTGTTGTTCTTAGTTTCTTGAAGGTCTGGTTTCTCATCTCTCACATTGTTTAAGCAAATTTTCAAAATAATATATAATCAGTTTCCTTCTTCTAAATCTCTTTTGTACCTGGAGTTCAAAACTATGTAAATATATTGTACGTACACTGTATATTTCATAAGCTATCAAAAATGGCTATAAAAATTTCTTTACTAAAGAAGGTGACAGATGCACATTATCCAGTGAACTGAGTATGTACAAGGTTTAAATTAAGTTAAATTGCCATGAAATGTGTAGCTCATTGCTGGTTTTATCTCTGTTTTAATATGAAAGTATCAATTCTGATTTATTATGCTATACCTATGCATCATTTAGGTCCAGCAATTCCTGCTCATGGGACAGGCTTCAGAGTTATTTTTTCTTTTCACTCTATTAATTTTAAACTCAAAGGGTCTAATGATTTAAAAGTAGTCAGAAGGCTAGAAGTTTTTTTCAGAAGGAATTTCAGCTTTTGTAGGAAAAATGAACACATCTCCCTTATTTTAGTGAAGACAAAAAGAATTTCATCTATTTTAACCCATACCAGATTGCTAGTCTGTGATCTGCACTGCAAAGAGGGAAGGGAAATTATACTTAAATTTCATTTATTCTAGTGGTTTCTAGATTTTGTTTGATGCTTAAAAAAGGCAAACATTTCTGCTTAGTGTGTAACTCCTTTTCCAAAGTACAGGTGGTCAAATGAAATCACAATTCAAAATCAGCAGTGATCCATAATTTATTGTTATCTTTTGTAAGTTTCAAAAATAATCATAAACTTAAAAGAAAATTTAGCCTGTAGTGGATAATTGCTTTTCTTTGTTTTACTTTGCTTTGTTTTGTTTAATGATGGCTAAAAAGGAGCTTCCCAGTTTGCACAGGTGAAGTTGAATTAGTTAGCAAAATTTAAGGAAGGCTATGAAAGATGTATTGCTGTTACAAGCACATGCTCAGGCCAAACCAGAATTTATTTTTTGTTCCAAATTCTTATGAGTTTTGTATTTATCTCTTAATGCAATAATCATTTAATATATCTTCCATTATGCTCAGATGTTGAGGTTTTTCTCAGGTTATACAAAATATACTAGAATTAAATTCTGTCGAAAGAAAAAGCAAGTATTGTGGTGTCATTTCTCCTTCTTCGTTTTACTTGCCTTTAATAATTAGAAGTCTTGTAGTTTGCTAGTGTTGCAGGCATTTTTATTGAAGTCAATATAAATGTTCACATCTGCAAATTATTTTGACAGAAAGATTTTTGATTATTTTACAAAAAAAAAAGAAAAAGATGGTGCATATCTGAAGTGTGAATCTGTCAGTGTCCGTTTAACATTTTACTACTAGAAGGGATGAAAAACTGCAACCTTTAAATCAGGATTTTATTTAGGAGTATAAATTTGTTGAGCTCTTACCTCTATCACTAGATTTTGTTGTAATTGGTATATGTCCACAGATGGTCTTTAGCTGAATACAACACTTGGGAACATTTTGGTAGTCCAAATATTATCTAATCAGCATATCTCATTAGCTAAAAGTCTTGTTTTGGTAGCTGGCATTTAAACAAAACACATTTTGGACTGATCTTTTAATTGGATTTTAAAATCATTGATTAAACTGGATAGTATCATCTGATCTAACAGTTTAATAATACATTATTTTGATTAAATATAAATTCATGACATGGAAGTTATAAATGTATCAATTATAAAGAGTGGGGTGGGGGAGGAGGCCGTGGTGAGTGGGAGGGAATCCAGACACCAAATAAGACCTTTACAGGAGTCACAATTCAGCAGGAACTAAGAAAAGGCACCTTTTTTCCTAGGAAGTTAAGATTTAATTGTCAGAATCAACAAGACTAAAGAGGATGGTTAAAAAAGATATGTAGTAGGTATTTCAAACTGATGATGCCTGAGAGAGAGTTGCAGCAACAACACAGCCCCAGATTGAAAAGTGTGAGGAGTTCAAGAGGGAGTTAAGGTAATAGATGATGAAAGGAACAATGACTGCTTGAGGAGGTGAGTTGGAAGAAGTTCAGAGAACTGATGCCTGGATTAGAATTACAAGCACTGTGGTGAGTTGAGAGTGGCAAGATACCACTGGGGAGATTAGAAAGGGGGAGTAAGAAATTACTTCATGTGGGACACACAGAGGAAATTCAGGCATACAGACTACAGACCAAACAAAACCTCAGCTGCAAATAAATTATCTCTTTAATTTATTTTTTTAACCTTTTTTTGGAAGGGGGGGTTGTTTATTTGTTTTTAACAGGACAGTGGTTCTCAAAAGTCACAACTTCTGCAAAAGTGACAAAATCCTTTTTGCCTGTCTACCTGGATAAAAGCTAATCTCCACAGAAACACAGGAGGGGACGAGCAATGTTGACAGCGGGGGGAGGACAGGACAGACACAGCAATCCCCATCCATCCACCCAGAGCCAGGGCAGCCTCTGCTTGGGTGTCCCACATGATCCCAAAAAGGCTGGGCAGCCCCACTGACCAGCCTGGGATCCCCCCAGGACCATGTCCCTGCACTGGCAGCACTCTGGCCAAGGACATGCATATATCTATCTATCTATCTATCTATCTATCTATCTATCTATCTAGATATATATATATATATATATATACACACAAATCTGTACATATCTGGATGTACGTGTTTATACATTCTCTAGTAATGGCCTTTCATTCTAACAGCGCATACTGACTGATCCAAATCATGTAAATTGCTTCATAGTAAGCTTCTAGGACTCTTGAGTGATAACTTAGGAACTAAACATCAACTAACATGAATCTAACAGCATAAGAGGATTTTTTTTTTTCCTAAAAAGGTGCTGAGACAGTTGATGCTGATATCCCATTAAGTTCTCAAAGCTTTAGCAGCAACATTTCAGAGGGTTTTCTCTGAAATGTTAAAGACCCAGCAAGCCCACTGAAGAGCTTCCACTTCTGCTTGACCACTACACAAGATTCTTCATGCTGGAGTGAACCACTGAACTAACCACAGACAGTTCTCCACCAAATAAATGCAAAACATTTTGCAGATTAAACTATTAAATTGTATTTGCAAAAGAAGAAGTGATGGCTGGTGAACCTGCTGAATTTCAGAGTCTATAACCAGAAGCTAAGACTGAGAATAAAAATATTAGATTACATTTCTATGGTGATGAAAGAAACAGAACTAATTCTATATATATTCTTTTTATATATTGTATATATGTATATACACAGACATAATTTTACTTTTCTGTATACTTATATCTATCATATGTTATATGTCATATATGTAGTACATGTATTTATATATATATGTTTATATATGTACATATACAAATAGTCTTAGCTAGTCACATTCATGTCCTCTAGTCTCTTTCCAATCCTTACACTCACTTGACACAGAACTTCTCAGCAGTAAGGTATTAAATGAAGATAATTTTAAATTTAAATTACTTTCTCCAAGTAATGAAGGAGCCAACGAAGAGAGGTGGTCTGCTGGACCTTGTTTTCACCCACAGGGAAGGGCTGGCAGGGAATATGAAGCTCAAGGGCACCTTGGCTGCAGTGACCATGAAATGGTGGAGTTCAAGATTCTTCAGCAAGAAGCACACATAGCAAGTTCACTACCCTGGACTTCAGGAGAGCAGACTTTGGCCTCTTCAGGGATCTGCTTGGTAGAGTAGCATTGCATAAAGCCCTCAAGGAAAGAGGGACCCAAGAAAGCTGATTAATATTCAAGGATCATCTAATCCAAGCTCAGGAGCAATGCATCCTGACAAATAGAAAGTCAGGCAAAAATGGCAGGAGGCCTGCATGGATGAACAAGGAGCTCATGGACAAGCTCAAACAAAAAGGAAGCCTACAAAGGGAAGAAACAAGGACAGGTAGCCTGGGAGTCATAGAGATAAATTGTCTGAGCAGACAGGGATCAGGATAAAAAGGCCCAAGCCCTGTCAAAATTAAATCTGGCCAGGGATGTGTAGGGTAACAAGAAAAGCCTTTACAGCTACATAGGTGATAAAAGGAAGACTAGGGAAAATGTGGGCCCTCTCCAGAAGGAATCAGGAGACCTGATTAGTGGGGATATGGAGAAGGCTGAGGTACTCAGTGACTTTTTTACCTCACTGTCAAGTGATCTAGCCACACTGCCCAAGTCTCAGAAGGCAAAGGTAGGGACTGGGAGAATGAACAACTGCCCATTGCAGGAGAGGATCAGGTCTGAGACCATCTAAGGAACCTGAAAGTGCACAAGTCCATGGGACCTGATGAGATGAATCTGCAAGTTCTGAGGGAACTGGTAGATGAGGTAGCTAAGCCACTGTATCTCATAGTTGAGAAGTTGTGGCAGTCAGATGATGCTCCTGCTGACTGGAAAAGGGAAACATAACCCTCATTTCTAAAAGGAAACAAAAGAAGACCTGGGGATCTACAGGCCAGTCAAGTGTCACCTCTGTGCCTGGAAAGATCATGGAGCAGATCCTCCTAAAAACTATCCTAGGGCACACAGAAAATAAGGAGGCGATTGGTGACAGCCAACATTGCTTTACTAAGGGCAAATTGTGTCTGACAAATTTAGTGGCCTTGTACAATTTGATTACAGCACTGGCAGATATGGGAAGAGCAAATAACCTCATCTACCTGGACTTGTGCAAAGAATTTGACACTGTCAGTGGGTAAGGTGTTGGCTGGATGTTCACACTTAAAGTGTTGTGGTCAATAGCTCGATGTCCTATTGTGGAGAGCAGTAACGAGTGGTGATTCTCAGGGATCAAGTATTGGGACTGGTTCTGTTTAACAACTTTGTTGGAGACATGGAGAGTGGGATTGAGTGCACCCTCAGTAAGTTTGCAGATGACACCAGGCTGTGCGCTACGGTCGACAAACTGGAGGGAAGGGATGACATTCATAGGGACATGAGAGGTGGGTCTATGTAATCTTCATGAAGTTCAAAAAGGTCAATTGCAAGGTCCTGCACATGGGTCCAGGCAATCCCATGCAGAAATACAGTCTGGGCAATGAGTGAACTGAGCACACCCCTCCAGAGGAGGAATTGGGAGTAGTAGCAGATAGAAAACTGAATATGAAAACTGAAACAGCGATGTGCACTCACAGCCCAGAAAGCCAATAGCACCCTTGGCTGTATCAAAAGAAGTGTGTCCAGCAGGTCAAGGGAGTTGATTTTTCCCCTCTACTCCACTCTTGTGAGACCCCCTCAACATAAGAAAGACATGGCCCTGCTTAAGTGGGTGCAAAGAACGCCACAAAGATGGTCAGGCGGCTGGAGCACCTCCCTTATGAGGAAAGGCTGAGAGATTCGGAGTTGTTCAGCCTAGAGAAGAGAAGGCTCCAGGAAGAACTTAGAGTGGCCTCCCAGTACTTAAAGTACAGGAAAGATGGGGAGGGACTCTATCATGCAGTCTAGTGACATGATGAGGGGTAATGCTTTTGAACTGAAAAGGAAAAGGTTCTGATTAGCTATAAGGAAGAAATTCTTTATTTTGAGGGTGCTGAGACACTAGAACGGGTTCCCCAGTGAAGCTGTGGCTGCCCCCTCCCTGGCAGTGTTCAAGGCCAGGTTGGACGGGGCTTTGAGCAACCTGGGCTAGTGGAAGGTGTCCCTGCCCATGGCAGGGGGGTGGGGTGGGGGG
>NW_020799145.1:5247864-5257532 GCF_003259725.1 Athene cunicularia
GGGGTGGGGTGGGTGGAACTAGATGATCTTTAAGGTCTCTTCCAAGCCAAAGCATTCTATTAAAAAACAAAAAATAAAAAACAAAAAACAAACCCCAAAACCAAACAACAAAAAAACAAAACAAAACAAAACAAAACGGATAATTGGAAAGCTGAGAGATCAATACTTGGTGTCAAGAGATAATTCTAGTGTCTGAGGATATCTGAGTATTTTTGTAGCTAGCTGGGATTCCACCATAAAATGTCCATTACTGAAAAAGAGTTATTTGTGAAAATAAACATGTCAATTATTATTTTAAAGTCACATCTTAAATATTTAGAAAAGGTGGAATTTAAGAGACATAAGCTTTTAACATAAATACTTTATAAAATCTTCAGAAAATAAAAGGGTGTCTTGGAGTGCAATATGGACACAGAGAAATGACAAAAGACATGCATTATTTTTTCAGGTAAATTAATATTACTGAATTTCACTTTCAACACCATGAACAAAAACTGTTTCCACATGTTTCTATTAATTTTAAATCTGAAAAGAATACTAAAATCTCGACAAAAGTCTAGGATTCTGATGTATCAAAGTTTATGAATTCCGTATATTAATAATTTAATCTTTTTTTTTTTTTTTTTTTCAATAAACCATCAAACTGCCTTTATCAAACTGAATCTTTACCCTCTGTCTTTAAACGAGAAAAGGTGTTATTCTAACCCCTTGCAGAAACATTGTAACAAGGTGATACACACACATTTATTCTGCGTAGATTTTTTACCAAAAGAATTTTGTCTAGATACTCTATAAAAGAAATGGACATGAAAAATACTTAAAAGAAGGGACCAAAGTCCACTGCCTCTGGTGTACTTTTTCCTGTTCATACTAGGAGAGTGATGAAATAAAATATAAAGCTGGTTAATCTGGTTAGTGGGAGATTTTCCTAACTTCAAGGAGTTATTTATTTGGGAAAAAGAAATTGGGTAAGAAGTGTAAGAGGGGGAGATACAGATGTATCAAGGAAGACAAGTTAGTTACATAATGTGGAATGTTGTCTTTCTAAGATACATAAATCAAGTGTGACTACAAAGCAGAGACAGGAAAGTAAAAACAACCAAGCCACCAATCCTAAACTATGTTGGACAAAGAAGATTGACTGACATAGCACAATTCAATATGTAACACAGCTACATGATTACATTAAAAATTCCAGGTCGTGTAGTCAACAAGAACTGACAGAGCACTCATACAGAAGTCTTTTTACCTTATCAGTGCAGTTGTTACCAATAGGTTTTTGATATATATTTAGAGGACTGTAGTACCTTCTGAAATCTCAATAACTAGTTTTCAACCATTAAAAGCTAAACACCTGCCATAACAGTGTACACCAGAAAACACTGCTGTATAACAATACTTTAAAAAATACTCAAGCATTTAAAAAAAAATCAACCCCCTGCTACAATTTGCTTCTAAATATGCCATTTTAGCTTCCAAATAAAATACATAGCATTAAAAATCTATCCTTATGTGTCAAAGTAAACATAACTTGTGGATGAGTTAATTTTATATCTGGGTTATTTATTAGAGCATAGTAACTTTGTTCCATTTTAAGAAATAGATGCCTGTAACTGGAAGTTTTTAGACATCAAGTTATTAATTTGAATGACAGTTCACTCAGGTACTTCAGGATTTTTTTGTATTATACATATACAGCTTAGTATGGAGTGGTTCATACTTGTTCAAAAGCCTTAAAAAGGGCAAAAAGTCCTGTCAATTTTATTCCCTTTACTTCTAAGGAAATTGTGATCAGCATAAAAATAAAACTAATTTCTACTGTTTCTGAAAGTTATGTTAGTGAAATCTTCACCTTTTTCCCAAGCACAACAGCTTTCTGTACCAAACATTATATAAACTGAACTTGAATGTAATTCTAGCTCTCAGGGGAACCTGCTTGCTATATGACAGCTCTTTGATTTGAGATTCTTTGATTTGGTAGCCTCTTATCTGTTTCATAGTTCACACTCTCCCTTCCTTAGCAACAAATATTTTATCTCAATGGCAAGCCATGCTAAAATGAAAATAAAATAAATGAAAAAGTGTACTTTTTGTTCCTCATAATTTTTTTTCCCAGCACTTTTATGCCCATTTCAATTTTGGATGGTTAATACTCAGATAATGTCAGTTTGTATGCTTTTGCAACATCATAGTATTATAAAATTTGGTACTTACAGTTTTCTCACTATAGATAATTTTGAACTTTCCATGTGATTTCTGAACTGTTTCCTAGGGTATGTAGATAGCAGGTTTGAGTCTTGGCAGCTTAGCATGGTTGTTAGCATGCTTAGGTATCAGAGGGGATGCAAATAAAACACCTAGTTTTCTTTTTTTCTCTCTCAGTTGAAAAAATTAGAGAATCTCTAACATCCATATACACTTTTTACTATCTTCTCATGTAAGTCAGAACAAAAAGCCTGTTTGCACCTAAATGACATTCTTCCACAATGTTCCTTTATCACAGCAGCAAGACAATTAATGCAACCGTGATTTAGTCCTTGCTGTCATGGAACAGGGAAGGCAGTAGGTGGTCCTTGTACAGTGGCAGATTTTTTTTTTTTTTTTCCTATTTCTTTGCCTATGGTTTGTTGTTTTGTTTTGTTTTGTTTTGTTTTGTTTTCCCTTTTAACAGCAATGCAGTCTGCTAAAGCCAAAATCCCCAACTTCATCTCATGGAACTTGGCAGGAAGCTTGCACACATCAGCTATTTCAAAACTAACAGACCTGGAGAGGAATTTAGCAAACATAAAAGTGAAGATTGTTACATTGTGCTGTCCACTCTAGGAACCATCAACAACTCATTTATGTGACAAAAGTTTTTAAACACAAAAACTATATTTTATTGAAGGACACTAATTTTCTTTTCTCCTCCTTTTACTCCATCACAATATCCAAACTGAAAACCTAGATGCAAATTTAACTTATTTTTAAAGTAAGCTAAACACGAACTTTTTATGTTTGAACCCAACTGTTCCCCAACTACTTATTGTGTTAGCACATCATGCAAAACATTATTCTCATTTTTCCTAACAATGTGGTCATACAAGGATTGCTTTTGATACCTAGTGAATCAATGTGAAATTCCTAGCAATGACCAGAAGTAAAAATTATGCTTCTGTTATAGTAATATAATTGAATGGTTCTGTTAATTCATTTATGAAAGATCAGGAAATAGTTGAGTTCTGTGGCATTTTGAAAACAAGTGTTCTACCCATTGTCACTTCAAACTTGATTCCATGAGTCTCAGAAGAAAAATAACTGTATCTTGGCATGGTATTATTGCTTCAAGATAAAAACAAAAAACAACAAACAAACAAACAAACAAAAAAAAAACCACACACAAAAAAAACCTTCAAAACAACCATTCAGATTTCTAAAGGCCAAGCAATATTAAAAATAGTTTTGGAAGTGTTAATATGTTATAACTGCAGCTTTAATTACTTAAGTATAAATTAATGCTAGGGTAATAACTCAGTTACTAGAGAAATATTAAAATCACAACTTATGTAGTTTCTTCTGGGGGAAAACCATAAGAAATACAGTACAATATTTTTGTTACTGAATATCATGGTTCTTGGTAACACTGATAAATTTAAACTAATGACAGCGAGCTATCAAGATTGAAATTGTGCTGAAAAATACCATATATATATATGGGTGAAATCTATATAGTATGGAACAGATATCCATGCAAGAAAGCTTTAACATAATAATAAGAAAGGAATGGAGGCTATCACAAGTATCTGTATAATCACTAGGGTGAGGTACTGGTTATTGACCATTTTCCTTGGTAAACATTATTAATATTCTATGCTTGTATCCACTAACCTACAGAGCAGATATATGCATAAATAAAGCCTCAGTAGTTACTAACCATTAACTTAAATATAAATCCATGGAGTCTTATTTCATGCTCTTCAATAGCCAGAAACTCAAATATGCATGGATCTTGTTCCTTGTTTCTGAAGATAAATAAATTAGCTTGTAAAATGTTATTAATTATGTGAGAATATTTATTCAGGAAACATGCAAATATTTTTTTTTTTTAAACTGCTAGAATACTATAAAATACCTTCCACAATAGTAGACCTTCCTGTTTACATTGCTGATCTGTCTGCATATTTAAACCATGAAAACATGTCTTTTATTTCTTGAACAGAGAGCTCAACATTTCAGTGTATTTATATTTTTCATATTCACAGTAATAATTTTTGAAGTGAGGGAGGAAACATCATGTCACAGATGGAAAAAATCAAACTTAGGCATTTTATTTTGTATCTTGTGTAAATACAAGAATGAAACAGATGCTTATTAATTAAGTGTAGGCAGGTGATGACAAGGCACAATGGCACATTGCACCAGCTGTGAACACTGCACATGGCTTTTTTCTCCCCATCAGTTCATTTTCATATTATCGAGCAAACATTCCAAGTGTCAGAAAATGTGTCAAAAGATAATGATAGTGAGAAGGAAGAATTCATCATTGCTGAAGCTTCAAAAACTTTTACGTGTTTTTCATTGCAGTCACACCTCTAGGTGAGAGAGGAAGAAATTTAAGAAGTTTTATAGCTATTCCAGTTACCAGGTGTCTGTCCTCATTTTGCAGACACTGAATGACTAAGATATTTATGAGCTTGCACAGTAAACAGTATGCCACCATGACAGACAACACTGTTTTAAGTTTGAAGGACACATGTACTCTCTAAGTCCACAAAATAGCCATAGTAGAAGTGAGCATTCTAAAATTTAGATAGTGTGGAAAACAAAAATATTTAAAAGGTAAACATCTCCATCAGCATGAGTGTGTTTGTTTCCTTTTTTCCTCCACTTTGGTCAAACATACTGTGATTTTAGGAAATAATTAAAGTAGTAAGATCCAGATACGGTCATTAAAGAGAGAAAAGGGGAAAGAAAGCTAATTGTCTCTAAAACTTGAAGTAGAACAATAGTAATTAAAGCAAGCAGTTACAGGCACTGTTACACTTCAAGATTCTGAAGCCTGGCACATGTAAAATCTTTCAGCAAGTCTAGTCTCAACATTCTATTCACTATAATTGTTAAAGAAATAAAATTAAAAAAAAAAAAAAAAGTTAAGACAATAATTGCCCATTACAGGAAAAGATGGTATGTATCATCAGAGTCAAGTACTAACAAAATAATTTGTAAAGACTATTCCTACTACCATCTGATTATTTTTGTGAAGACAGTACTCTATATAGGATTCACTGACACTGTTCCTTCCAGAACTTTTCAGACATTAGATGTTCTTCATCAGGAAGTTGGCTCTGTATAAACATTTTCATTAACTGCAGTTAAAATTAAGGTTCCATAGCAGAGCAAAACTAGATTGAATTACTTCTGAAAAATTCCTTCTGCAACTAGAAGTGCCACAAAATATTCTACTAAGTAAGTAAGAAAACTTTTAATAGAAGCACATAAATAATATAACAAAACATGTTATGTAGTATACCTAATTTACTACTCAGCTTTTTTTTTTTTTTTTTTTTTTTTTTTTTTTTTTTTTTTTTTATAAGGATCGTTAAGCTAGCTTTGTGTAATTTTATTGGGCTTGGATATTTAACCAAATTAGTTTGAATTTAATTTTAAATGCACAATGGAATTTACTTTAACTGCCACTCTCTAAAGAAAATAAAAATTCCAGTTAAGTAATCATTTTGATTAGTAGAGACTCCTAAATGTACATAGGCTTTTGGTAAGCAATTATTATTTATGCAATTCTTTAGAAGTAATTACAGGGTATATGAAATAGAAAAAAAGGTAACATTTTCATTCTCAGTAAAAGGTCAATTACACCTTCAAACATGCATTTTCAGCTTCTCTGAAACTGCATTTGCAAATTCAGATCAAATGGGCCAAACAAGTTTATTAAACGGAGATTTGGTAAGTACCCTAGGGGCAGTCCCTTTTTTAGCTTGCTACTTGATATGTACCACTTTTGTATGTGGTACACTCGGATTCTGTTATCTTCCTTGGCTATTGTAACCACACTTACAATGTCCCTTTCCTAGGAAAATGTTTACCCTCCACGTATCTTTGAGGGTCACTGCTATGAATTGATCACACCAATTTAAAGAAGGGAGCTATTTTTGCTTATATGGGAACTGAGACTAAGGTATTCCAAGTTAGTCATCTCAGGTAAATAACTTATTAACAATGTTACTGAACTATAAAAATCCTTAAAGAAAATAAATATTCAGTGCAACTATTCTCAGCAGATCTATGGACTGAGACTATGGTCAAAATGCCCAGGTTGATGTCACAATGAAGTGATAAAATCGTATTTTCCTATCCCTTTATCACAGAGATTTGACATATTTTTTGACAGAGTATTTTTAGTCTTTTCAGCTCAGTAAGCTCAATTTTGTATAAAATATTTATTTATGTAAACTAGAAAAACATCAAGTCATAAGTTTAAGAATATGACTTCTCAGAATATCCAGTAAGATGTCCTCTTTAGTTGTAGGTTCAAGCAACCTGAAGTAGATGAAGATCACACTGTTTTCTTTGGAAAAGAGGTGGAGGAGCATAAAACATCCACAGAGATAGGAAAAACTTCAGTTCCTCTCCCCTTGTGAAGGGCTCTCAGACCTCATCACCCTGAGCTCCATGGCTAAGAATCTTCAAGGACCATAGCCTTCCCTGCAAGATGAATCACATCAGATCTGTGGGTCTACATATGCACAGCTAATTCTGAATAAAATATTTAGATTGTTTTATGTATGTAGTGATAAGGATTTAAACTAGCCTGAAGCTGGTCAGGCTTAACCACTCCCTTCAGAGCAGCTTCTCATTCCTATCTATCTATCTATCTATCTATCTATCTATCTATCTATCTATCTATCTATCTATCTATCTATATCTCTCTATCTCTCTCTCTCTCTAAATATACATACACATGCATATATATGTATATATGTAAATAAGTGTGCATATAGATTCAGTTCCAGTGAGAGATAAAACAAAGTGTTTCTACTTCATCTGTTGGGATGGACTTTTAAATATATTAGCATGGGTTAGCAACAAATAATATGGTAATATCTGTCATTTTGTTTGCACATATAGAAGCCTTTGCATGACACAGAGCCTAGGGATTCTGACACTGCACTGTGCAATTTCTACTTTCTGTTCCCCCCTGCACTCAATTTTGTTGCTTTTTACAGAAATGTTGACAATTTTCAACAAAATAGAGTGACAACCTCAGTCTTCTCTTACATGCTTTTTCTCTCAGAGAAAGACTGAAATAAGCACAATGATTTGAGTAATTTGATAACACAGCTCCTTTAGGAGTCATAATGTCAGTGGACAACCTAATAATGTGGAGTACAAGAATTATGAAATTAATTACGCTTTGTTCCTTCTGATCCTGATAAACAAGCTGAATTACATTTTGTTTCCAGTGTTGAGAAGATCAGTAATCAAAAATAAACACCTCATGCTTCTCCAAAGAGAGAAAGGAAAAGAGTAGCTTAATTTCTCTGAAAATGAGTACAAACTTAATAGTAAGATCACTCAAAAGTGAAAAACCACTGTGATACTCCATTTAAGTATCCTACTGTTACAATATGAAATGTATTATCTTGTCTGCTTTTTAATTCAGACATTTAATGAAAATTTATCTATTAGATTGCCAACGTCACATGTTTGGTAACTTTGTTTATCCTCCTTTCAAAGTGTGAATGATTGGATAACTCTGATTATTAAGGTATACCAGCAGATGTGAATGATAAAGCTATTTATCTCCACTGCTCTCTTAGGAACACAGTGAAGTTACTACTGAAATTTCAGATGAAACATTAGCTTCTCAAACACTTTTCTAATAACTACTCTCCAAAAGACTATTTTGAAACATCTTGATAAAATGTTTAGCTGAGAAAGAAATATTTGCTGAAGAGACACTGATATCAAAGTATTTAGAACTTCACTTTCCATAATGTCTTCTGAATTTAGTAGAAAGTCGGGATAGAAAACAAATGTCTAATATCTCATGTTGTAGTTGTGTACACTAGATGGCACTGATAAAGTATTGCCCAATTCAGTAATCATCTTGAAGTGTTTTTATTATTACTGAATGCTTTATTTCAGGATTAAAAAAAAAAAAAAAAAAAAAAGCAACACTGTTTTGCCACACATAAAAATAAAAAGGAAAGGTAATAAAGGCAAAGAAAATAATTTGGGATTGTCCCAGCATATTTTATAAAGCTAGTAGTCCCTGAGGATTGAATACAGCTTCCACTGGCAGTTCCTCAACCATGCCACACACACCATGAGAGACTGCACTGCCTGTTCTGTATGGGAGTAGCATAAATTTACACAAAACTGTGAAAACTAAGGGAGTTTTGCATCAGCAGTGTTTGGTTTACCTTAGGAAGGCATGGTATTTAGGAAGACTGATTTTCCTTCCAGTCCATTAGTTCAATCAACTCAGCAAAGCTTTGTGCTATTCTGATTTACACTGGAGCCAGGCAGAGGCCATTACCCACATGTGAGGAGCGCACATCTCACTTTGTGCTCCCTCCGAGGGCATTCAGAAAGGTTATCCATAAGTACAGACAACATATCTGTAAGATGTATCTCTGCTACTGTTGTGAGAGTCAGGTTCTTCTAGAGTGTGATATCATTGGAGGAACCCCAGCTGAGTGCTCTGAGCTGCCCTGCAGCAGAGCTTTGTAGCCCCATGTAAAGCAGAAAGGATCTAGAAAGACTAATCTCATACACTGAAAATTGGTCTCTCTGACTACTCCCCTAAATCTATATTTTTGTATATATTCAGCATAACCATCGCAAGTAATTCCATTTAAGGAAGAGGAATTCCATTTAAAGAATTATCTTCAAGAATCCGGAAGAGTACTAACTATATGCATAAATGTTTGAAAGTCATTACCTGTTGCACGTAATTACCTTATTTTCTAACAACGACAAAAAGAATTGTTATTTTTGTAGCACATTGCAGTAATCAATGTTTTCTTTAAAAATTCTTATTTCCTGCAGTAACAGAAAATATGAAATGATCTCTAATCCTTGAGGGGGAAAAAGGTAATGGCATAATATTTAAGGTCTTCTATTTACATATGCTTATTTGTACTCATTTTAACATAAATAATGAGTCTTATTTCAGAAACTCTATGGGGCAAACAAGCAGTTATGCTATAGCATATCTAATAGCTTTTGTTTAATTAGAGAATAAAAAAATCAGTTGAGCTGTAGCTTTCAAAAATGCATATATAAAAACTATTTTGAAAAATAACCTGATTAAATATTCTTTCTAGCTACACAGAACTTTCCTTACACATACAGCACCTATGTCTACGTCAGGTTTACATGTAGTAACAACTAATTATATTTGAAATGGTGAAATACATTGGTTAAGTCTCATTCTTAAAGTGATAAGTTCAAAATGTGCTTGTGACAAAATAGTGAATATATTAAATCAATAGCTGCATTAAAGTTAAGTTAGTCTAAAATCAACACTCATGAAACCTAATTCAAGATCAACATGTTCTAACATACACTTTCAAGCCTTCACCCTGTCCTTTGTTCTTTTTAGCTCTAAGCACTGACTAACTGTAACTCCTGTGGTTGAAGAAGTCCAGAAGACACAGGAAAAAAAA
>NW_020799145.1:5257582-5267062 GCF_003259725.1 Athene cunicularia
ATATATATATATATATATATATATATATATAAAATATATTATTACACAAAACAAAGAGATTGTTGTGATGCCTCTCTTTATAACTCACACACCAACATGTATCTCTGCTTATATAGACTTTGGGATACAAAATACATTCTCTCAGAAGCTTTGGTATAAGCTAAGAATATAATTTCAAAGCCTTCATTTTTAATACCTTGGCCTTCCGTAATTTAAGCAGATGATTTAATATTATCTTCTCAAATAAACTAAACAGAATAATTCTTGTACTCAGTGTTGCACTTGAGAAAGTTTCTACAATGAGTTAGACTCATTTCTTTTTCAGCTTTGGGCATTAGAGCTCATTCAAGTCCTGGTTCATGTCACTGGTTAAAATAATTTTCATGTTCTCATCCTGTTTCTCATCCCTCTACTGGAAAATGATTGACAGTACTGGCTCTGGAAAGCACAGAAGGGTGATATAGAATTATGTAAACATAGCTATACTCACAGTAAAATTTCAAAAAAAAAAAAATATTTATTAAATATATGCAACGTGAAAAATTTCTAGGGATGTAACTAGGAATTCTATTCCTAAAGAAGCACAAAGATAGAATACATTCTTTGAATTTCCTTTACATGGGGCATTAGCATTCATTTCATGTAGTAGCCCTGCCCTATGTGCTTAAGAGAGCAGTTACTCTAGATCAGACTGGAAGGTATATATGTGCTTAAAATGTATACAAATAAAATAAATAAAATAGAAAGTATTTCAATACAAGAGTTATTTTTATCCAATACTGCAGATCTGACAAGCCTCCATCAGTTTTGGCTGGCTGATACACAGATGAGCTTAGTCAGATACTTTGACAAATGTGAGCTTATCACAAGACTATCATATAACCTGGGAAAAGTACCGTGTCCTAAAAAAAGAGAAGTTTTTAAAATGTTAGTTAGCTTTGTTGAAACATTTAACTAAACAGAGGAAGAAATAGAACTATTCAGATTTCTGAGGAAAATATTCCAGCACACTGCAGGCTGTCATATTTTATTTTATAATCAACTTAAGAGCTCTCAGATGGGTTCAGTTTTAGCTGTCTTTTTTTTTTTTTTTTTTTTTTTTTTTTTTTTTTTTTTCCATGTTTGCACTTACAGATTATCACATCAACAGGTTTATGATTTTGCCTTACTGCTCATAAATTGACCCAGGAGTAAAAAAAATGACTGAAAAATTAATCCATTCTCCTTGGTCCAATACCTTGAACTTCTCTGATATCTTTGTATGCAGTAAAGAAACAAAGTTATCAGATCTTCAAGCACTTCAACTAGTGCATCAGGAACAAGGTCATTTTGAGATAAGCAGCACAAAGAAAATATGGCAATCAGGAAGTGTTTATATATTTTGTTCATGAGTCAAAACATGTTAATTTGGCCTGTCATGTTTCTAGGACAAACACAGAAGAAGCTAACGTGTTCCACCCAAGGACACATGGGATTGGAAAGAAGGATGGCTGAACTGGCAATAAAGTGGAAAATAAAATTAAAAACATAAGCAAGCAGTAAAATAGAACAGACATCAAAATATTTAGCACAGTTTTTATATAATGTTACGTATGTTACGTGTTTATTTCAGTATGGATGATGAAAGCATCAATAATCATCAGAGTCATTTTACCACTGGCAAAAATTAAGCAAAGAGCTTTAATTCACAAAAGGAGTCACTATCAGGATAAGAACTAAAGCAAATGAAACTCCTGAGAGAACTGTGAAAGATCACTTTTCCCTATTCAGTTTTAATCACTGGTTTTACATACTGGTTGCACTGAGGTTTTCTTGGTCTGTTGAGGTTTGGGCCTCTGCTCACAAACCATTAAGACTCTTCGGCATTCAAGTTTCACTCTGATGTACTATATGAAAGTTTAGCAGGCAGTCATACATATTGCAAAGTATTATTCTGGGTCCCACATTCTGTAAGAAATAACTGATTGCTAGTCTAGTATTAACTGGAATGGATAAAGTAGAAGGTGCCAGGATATCCCAAATTCAAAGCAGTCCATGTCCATTACAATTGTGTATGATTTTTGGGGAATGATAACCTGTTGGAGAATGGCTTGCAGAGAGCAAGGCCATAGCTCCCTGCAGGAGCTGGTCGGCCATAGCTCCCTGCAGAAGTCGGTCACAGCCACCTGAGGTAAACAGAGGAAAAAACCCAGCGTACAGTTATACTAATAAGGAAGGAGATTCAAGGCTCAGTAATGCTAACAAGGAGTGTTGTGAGAACAGAGATAAGTTGGGGCGCATTATGACCTTGAGGGTGAGATAAACAGCTCCGGGAGGGAAGCAGGTTCAAAGCAAGAAAAATGTTTATGCATACTAGAAATGCCACAAGGGGCTGGGATAGTATAATGTGACCTTTTAGATGTACCCAATGGCTGAGATATTATGATGTAGCTTTTTAGATGTATCCAATAGAGTTGCAAGTAGTGTATTGTAGATTGCTTATGTAAAGTGTGATTTCTTTCAATAAAGTTGACGCTTGCTCTATCATTCACATTGAATCGGCTGCTTGCTTCCTCCGCCCGCCGCAATAACCCTACTCATGCAAAAAGAATATTTGATGTTAGGCACCAAAAAATCTCCTGAATTTGGAAAGGAAGAAATATTTTAAAAATTTGGACTTTTTTTCATATTATTCAAAGATGAAAGCGAAAAGTTGATCCATGCAGCTATCTGAAGTTTTATTAGTAATCTTATGTTAAGATTCCAGCCCCACTTTGGACACTACTATTATTATTTCAGCCTACTGATAGTAATTTTTATTGCAAAATATGTACAGCTATCTTTACTTCCTCTAAGACATTAATTTATTCTATTTATGGGAAATCTAATTTTTAATAGGCACATAGGTTAAAGGATTTAAATCATATCCGTTCTACAGACATCAAACTCGAGGCAGTAATGCTGCATCTTACATATCCTTCATAGTTCTAGGGTCAATGAAACAAATCTTGTGTGAATTCAGAAGAAAAGCAAAATGTAAATTCAAAGACATGGAAACTATAAAGCTTCTATAACTTTCAAAAGCATACAAATAACTCGACGACACATTTTTATATTGCCTTTAAAAAAATAGCAAGTAACTGGAACTACTCAACAGAAACAGCAAGTTTATGCTCTGATAAGAGTTCATTCATCACTTCAAAGTACTTTGTTAAAGAGAAGATCTAGTATATTAATTTTGTTTATTTCATCTTATAATTGTACTAAATTCTAGTACATTATATGATGTCATCAGATCTGATATCTGTACTGCACCTTGGCGGGCAGGGTTAGATAGGTGATAGAGAGAGAAAAGTGATGCAAGATTCTCTCTGGACCTCATCAAGAAAGGCCCAACAACAAATGGCTGATACTTTAAAACGGTTTAAGAAGAGGAATATAGATAGCAAGTAAGTCTTATGTCCCTTTAGGGACATAACATGCTGAGAACCATGTGTTTCTGCAGCATCAGACAGATGCCAGATAGGCTTCTCCTGATGGATTAATCCGTATATGATGTCGCACCGATGCAGGGTGCACTTTGCTGCATCAAATATGACTTAATTAAATATTTTAAGTAATCAACCCTCACAAATAAGAAAAGGACTCTAAAAACTCAACCGAACTTAATGAAAATTCTATTAATTTTATACCAGATATATATATTATATATTGAGCTCTGAAGTATTGTTCATAATTCAATTTTGGAAAGAAAAGTAACTGAGGATCTGTTCTTAAGGTTTAGCTTCTAGCTAGCACAGCATCAGTTATCATTATCTTCTCCTGGACGAAGGAACACAGCAAACGTAATAATTTGGTTAAATATGGATCTTTCATACAGTTTACTTGAGCCTTTGGCATTTCTCAGATTCTTACAACAGTGACATCAAGCATCAAATTCTCCTTATTTCTAAAGCAGGTTTAGAATCAGTATAGGTAACCTGATACCTTTGATAATTGATAAGGATTTGCACTAAACCCACAATGTTTCATGTTGATGTCCATTTCTTTCAATGAGAATAGGATAGCATAGCTTTAACCCTCTATGATAAAAATTGGATTTAATGTGATCTAGTATACTTATTATTTATGCACTTTTACATTCTGCAACTTAATTAATTCTATCAGTTGTTTTGCAAATAATTTTTTTTTTTTTTAAAGGAACTAAAATCCTACTCAGAAAAGCTTGTATATAGATTAAAAAGTGTACCAATGACTTAAACATAGTATAGTTTATTTCAATATTCCATCTCAGACAGTCAGTAATTTTGAGACAAATAATGGTTAAGAATTCTGTGACTGGAATATTAAGTTTAGTAGAGTTCTGTTTGAATTTAGCCACAAGTGCTTGAAAAGCTTCTGCACGTCTAGAACACTAGTTTTGAGATTCTCAGAAGACAGGAGTCAATAGCTTGAATTAATAAATTATGAACCAGAAACTGAACTGGTTATTCAAAGTCTTAAGTGCTTGAGGAACTTAGGACATTTTTCAATACAGTACAATAAGCACATAAATGTACATTTTCAGAAATATCTAGAAATGCAATTATATTTCAATATATCATGCTGCTTATTTCCTACTGCTTACTCAATTATTTTGGGATATTTAACCTCAAAGATATATATATATATTCAAAAATTTTATTAAAGTAAGATGGTATGCAAGCACTGCATTTTATAGACAATTGAGAAAAAAACCCTGAGACGCTGTTTTAAATCATTAATTCATATGCAGAAACAGAAAAAGAAAAGATCTATCTATAAATTATTATTCTGGAAAACAATTTTAAGATCTTCTATTGAAATAGCAGTACTTAAATGCACTAATATGCAATGTGATCTTTAACTAACAAAGTTTAATTGAAAAATCAATTATTTTAATTAAAAATACAAATTTCATACTGATGTCAATTTTTTTCTCTTAGGATAGTACCGTCTAAACCTGTATGATAAAAATTGGATTTAATGTGATCTAGTATACTTATTCTTCATGCAATTTTACATATTGCAATTGAATCATCCTATCAATTTTCTTATCTAACGTAAATTCTATTTTAATTAATGAAAGCTGTGAATTAAGAGTAGTTTGTGCTTTAGTTTAAGTAGTTGGAAAGTTCAGTGAAATTGAAAAGTGCCAAAGAAGCCTGGCATAGCCATGTGATTGAATTGCTTAGCTAATACATTTTATAGAACATCTACTGTGCTGTTACCATATCCCATTTGTGGATTTCTAAAAATTTTAATGTGTTAACAAACTTAAATTTTAAAGACTATGAAGTAATAAATAGTCCATGTTATTTTAAAATGCAAAGTTCACATGCCTTTTGCTTTAACTTGAGGTTATTTAGCTTAGACTGAGACAACTAAATTACAGAGCTCAAAATTTTAAACTGTTATTTACAAAAACAGAATTGATATTTACAGCTGAGATTGAAATTGTGAGAAATGTCTCATAACTTCCAGGTTATAAAGGTATAAATTTCTTACCCTAGCAGTACATGAACCAGAAAACAAGGGTTTCAATTTTACTAAGACCTATGTAAAAAAAAAAAAAAATTATTCGAAACTGGTCACAAAACTTAAAAATAAGCAGTAAGATAAGTAAAATAAAGTAAAATAAGTAGTAGAGGCCATTCCCCCCCCCCCCCCCATGTTTTTCACACTTCTTTAAAAATTATGTCAATCCAGTGGCATTTTTAAATTTAAGTTTTATTATATTAATCTTTTAAATTGCAACATATTGTACTCATCCTAGATGAGAAACTTCGCTTAATTATTATTGATAAAGCAGCAAAATAATCTGATCAAAACACCAGATTAAAAGAGTTCTGAGATACTGAACACCAGTCCTTACTAGACCCTGGAGACCAGATGAAAAGCCTGGAGCAAGGCTGATTTATATTTGGTGGAAAAGGGTAATTTTAGGGAATATTTAAGCAAACTGCATTCATAAATCCATGTGCCCTGAGGCATGCACCCATGACTGGCTGACATCATTGAGAGGCCACTCTTCTGAACAATCATGGCAATTGGGAGAGGTGCCTGAGAACTCAAGGAAAGCAAATATCCCTAACTTCAAAAGGGGTGGGAAGGAGGATGCAGGGAATTGCAGGCCTGTCAGGCCTCGCCTCCATCTCTGAGAAGGTAAGGGAACAACTAACTCTAGGAACCATTTCCAGGCACAAGAACAACAAAAAGGTGACCAGGAGTAGTAAGCATGGATTCACCAAGGGGAAGTCGTGCTTGGCAAACGTGATAATCTTCTACAGTGAAAAGATGAGCTTGGTAGGTGAGGGAAGTAGATACTCTCTACCTTGACTTTAGTAAGGCTTCTGATGCCTTCTCCAATAACATTCTCACAGAGGAGATGGTGCAGTATGGGCTGGATGGGCAGTGAGATGGATTGAAAACTAGCTGAATGACCAGCCTCAGAGAGCAACAAAGTACAGGGCAGTAACTACCAGTGTACCCCAGAGATCAATACTGGGTCCAATTATGTTCAATATATTAATGATCATGATGATGAGACAGAGTGTAGCCTCAAAACTTTTGCTGACGTTATGAGACTGGTAAGAATGGCTGATATACCATCCAGAGGGACCCTGTCATGCTGCAAAAATGGACTGACAGCAACCTCATACCGTTCAACAAAAGGGAGTGCAAAGTCCTGGACCTGAGGATGAGTAATGCCAGGCATATGGGACCTATGCTGGGTGTTATCTGTCTTAGAAATGACTTTGCAGAGAAGTCCATGAGGAGGTTCAAGTTGCACCTGGAACCTGCAATGTATCCATGCCACAAAGAAGGTGATGAGCTTCCTAGACTGCTTTAGGCAGAGCATTGCCAGCAGGTCAAGTAAGGTCTACCCAGTGCTGGTGAGGCCACACCTGGAGTATTGTGTCCACTTTGTGGTTCCTCAATACAAGAGAGAGATGGAGCTATTGGAGTGAGTCCAACAGAGGGCCACAAAGATCATTTAGGGGCTGCAGAAACTCCCATATGGAGAAAGAATGAGAGAACAGGGACTGTTCAGTCTGGAGAAGGGAAGGCTCGGGGTCATCTCTTCAATGCGTGTAAATATCTGGATGGAGGATGAAAACAAAATAGATCCAGGCTCGTTTCAGTGGTGTCCAACGACAGGACAAGAGGCAATGAGCACACGGGAACTTACATCTGAACATCAGAAGACACTTTTTCACTGTGAAGGTGACTAAGTGCTTGCACAGGTTGCCCAGAAGGGTTGTGAATCAGAAGCTGTCTGGACATTGTTCTGGCTAACTTCCTGTAGGTGACCCTGCTTTACTAGGGAGGTTGTACAAGATGATTTCTAAAGGTCCCTTCCAACATCGAACATTCTTCTTCTGTGATTCTGTGAAACACTATGATTTTTAGTTACAATAAATTTATCAACATTTCTTATATATGCTGTGTGAACCTTGACCAATTATCCTACATTGAAACTCAGTTTGTTGATAAGTGGCTAACACCAGGGATTCAAATAGCATGTTTCAGTATCAAAATATACCTCAGTTCTCCAGTCACTGTGAATGTAGAAAGTATAAGCGAGGTCAGACACACAGCATCCTACTTCTGCTAAAGGGTTGCATAAAAGAAACAAGACATGGAGGTTTATTTTTTCCCTGACATACTATTTTACCTTCTGGTAATAAAACTTTAGCTTCTGGCAATTGACATTTAGGGACAGAGAACAGGAAAAAATTAATAAAGCTGTACATAAGATTGCAATTTGGAAGAAATAACTGTTATTTATTGTTACTTCTATCAATTATTAGTGATTAATAAAGTGTGTTTAGTACTGTGCAATTTTTTATGATTTTCATTTTCTTATACTTTGAAATATTTGTGCAGGGTTCAGTGCTAATTGTTGAAATCATAAGTAATTTATGGTGCCTGACAAGCATGAGGTATATAAAGTTTCCTGAGAATGAGGGAAATAATTTTGAAGAAGCGCTTATTATTTTTTCAGCAGAACAGGGTTTTGAATATCAACAGAGGAAGGAGAGAGGTAATCTAATGATAAAGCAAGAAAAAGGCCAGTGAATAAAGTGCTTTCCTGATCAAAATTGGGGAGAGGAAGAAACAGGTTTTGCCAACATGTAAAATAAGAGACTTTGTCACCTATCAAATTTAAAAACCTCTTGCTGCCACCTTCTAAATCTGTTTTCCATACACTACCCACATATCAGTCTTCAATAGATCCTGTTTCTAACTCAGTGTATCTTTAAAAGGAATCTCAACATTTGATAGCATGATAAAACACTTCTGCAGTGTCAAGGTAATTGGCAATTTTTCAAACAAGGGGTTACCATTTCTGGACAAAAGCTAGTTTCAACATGTAAAATAAGAACAGGCTTTCTTGGGGAAAACGTGAGTAATACATAGGATGAATAAGGGCAGAAAAGGATATTGAGTAAGACAAAATTTATTCATTTTGTAAACCTAATGTTAGATGTCAGTGGTTGTATTATATGTGCTATTCTTTTCTACTATATTTACATCCATGTACACAGAAATTGTTATAAAAGCATATAAAGTAGTCTATTCCAGCATTAAAGTGACAAAAGCTACTTTAACACAATCAGTTAAACAGTATTAGGGTAGATTAAAAAAATAAACAAGACTAAACTGAAGCATGCTGACTAAAATATATACTTGTTTTGACAAACTTATTAGAAAAAAATGAAGTTAATTTCAAAGTTAAAATTATCTTTCAGAATTGAGTCCTAAAGATTCAAAAAATACATTATTACAGTTCTCATGATAGTCCACTGTGAGAAATATCTGACCAGTTATTGTAAAGAAGTGGCAAGTCATAATTAGATAAATGCTACAGAGCAGGTATATGTTTACAAATTATGTCAAACATCCCTGATGGAAATTAAAAGAATTTTTACACTATAATTTCAAAGCAGATTTGAATAGACAAAAACATTTAAATCTGCATTATTTTTAGGTTAAAATAACAGAATATTTTAGAGAGATTCTAAAAAAATTTTGTCATCTTCAAAATGTCATGTTATATTTTTATTTTTCTAAAAGAACAATCACTCTGAAATTCTGCCAGACACTGTAAAAGAAAGAAGAAATTAATCACTTTGTTTTGGAACAATGAGTTGTGTTCATCAAAATCAGGACCGCTAGGAAAGGTACTTTAGGCAAGACAAAATACACTATGTGATTCCAGTTCAAGACTCACAGAAATTCAGAGCATTGTTTCGTTCCCAGAAAAATTATACTATAAGTAGGAAAGAAACTAATTGATAGGGGAAATATTTCTTCTGAAACTCCATTACAGGCTCTTTGCTTCAGCCTGCAAAACTTTAAATTTGTTAATAGGTGGCAAAACCAGAAAAACATTCCAAATAAGTGTTAAAGAACACATCTTTGTACAGAAAGTCATCTTTATATATATATATATATATATATATATATATATATATA
>NW_020799145.1:5267112-5303948 GCF_003259725.1 Athene cunicularia
CACCCACCCCACCTCCCCTTATATCAAGAAAACACAATATTCAGTGATTTTGCTGGTATTACCCATGGCCCAGTATCTCAGAACTTTGCTTAAACTAGGGGGCAGGCAGAAGATCAAATGAGACATTTCCTATTTACGAAAACTATTTCATACTCTAAGCTGAATTGACCAACACACTTCAAATAAAGACACCAACACGAGTGTCCAAAACTTAACCTGACTGTTTTATTTGAGTCTTGACTATTTTGAAAATCCTTTGAAGGAGACTCTGTGTTAACAATATATTCCTGGCACACAAATTGGTCAAACAAGAAAAGCACAACATTCTGTAAAACATTTTCCAAAAATGTTAACAATACAAAAGATTTTATCAGATCTTTGAACAGTACTTTCATACATAAAATAAAAATTTTTGCCAAGGAGGGACAAATTCAGTGTCTTGTAGGCATTGTAAGTGGGAATACATTTTGGAAAAGAAATGTTCAGTCATCACTTCTTTAAAAATGTTTCCTTCAAAAAAAAAAAAAAAAAAAAAAAAAAAAAAAGTGGAAGTCTACTATAAATAAACAGAGCATTAAGGGTTCTAATTTTGAATTTGTCTCATTTCTTATGTAATATCTAAAGCACTTCTGAACAACAGTTGCTTTATACACCATTATAAATTTTCTAAAATTTGTTTAACTGTTACTTGGGTAAGCACTAGATCAACTTACTTTTTAATTTACTTTTCAGATCAAGATCAGGTCTAGTGGAGAGTGGAATGAATACTAATTGTTTATCTGTCAGCAATTACAAAAGTGAAAAGGAAATACATTTTAACAGCCTCAGCAAATTTCTTAACACAGTTTGCATGATCAAATAATTCCCATGAACAATTTCAAAATCTTATTTTACAAAGGCTCCAGTGCCTTTTTTTTTTTTTTTAAAAAGCAACTTTATAATTATTCTTTTGAGATACTTAAAATATTTATCCACCATGTATACTTACCACATACTTTACAAGCCCTGCAGTCCAATTAGTCTTTCCCTGACCACTGATAAGCATGTATTGCTTTAATGAAACAGGTGTGAATTTTTCTTTTCCAATAAAATTTCTCTGTATGGACCAAACTCTTCTAAAAAATTGGTTCACTGTAATTAATTCAGGTGTTTTACATATGGGTGATATAGGGCTATTTAGAACTAAAGCTCAGAAATGCATAACCATGACCCCAAAAAAACAGATGTGCAGATATTCATTGCTATAAAAATAATAATCACACATTTCTAGTTTGATTTATAATTAATACAATTATTGCCTATTACAGTTATTGCCTATTACAAAACTTCTTGTATTTAGGAAACAGTGACAAAAGGACAGATTACTACCTGTATTCCTGTAATTCATCATGTACTTATGCATTTTAGGAATGATCACACATTTTAACATTAAACAATGAAAGTCTTGCTCTTTTACCACAGAAGTCACAGAAGCTCACAAAAAGAACTCTTAATATGCTGTAACACTGAATGTATTACAAACAAATTAATCTTATATTACTTACTACCTGGTTAAATCTAGTCTTGTCTTTAGAAGCATTAGTTATGGATTATATCTAATCCTTTTAAATTCAACAGTGGATCAAATCCATATAGGTTCACATAAAGATTTTTTTCCAGGTTGGTGTTCTTATGTTCTCATAAACTCAGTGTGATGTAAAAAAGACATACAATATAGAAAAATCATTCACTGAGAATTTCTAACAAGTCTAAGTACAAATAAAACATACACTATACTGCAAGGAAAGCCTTCAGATAGATTTCAGAAATGGTGTTATTTTTTTCTACAGGCAACGAAGTATAAAGTGTCCAAAATATTAGATCATCTGTAGCAATTGAAGAATGCTAAGGAAATTTTCCTGCATCATTTCACTGAGGTCTCCGAAGTTACAACCATAAAAAAAAAAAAATCTGAGCTGAATTCCAGCTCATGTTTATTTAGATAGCTATATTTTCAAGGGGGAAAAAAAAAAAAAAAAAGTTTACTACCCATTTAAAGTGAAGAAAACTAAGAATTTCTACTTCACTGAGGATATGATGACTATTGTAGCAATAGTGCAAAGCTAGTCCTTCAGTCAGAAGTTCATTAGTGTTTGATGATATTCTCTAAAACCAATAACATGGAAAAGCCTATAAAAAAACACAGTAATGAAATAAAATGGGTTTACAAATGGATGATTTAAACATTTTAGTGTTTGGAGAAAGATTATGAGCTAAATCATTTTCCCTGCTAAAACTAAACAGTAAAACTAATATACTTTAGAAGTATATACTTACATACTAAAATACATTGGGTTTTTAATAACCTCTTCCGACTACAAGTCTTGATGTATCTCAGAAAAAAAAAAGATGTTAAATGTTAAGCTAGTCAATATTCTACTCTTTAGTGAACAAATAGCAGAACTTTGTGCACTTTTTTATCCAAAGTCATTGTTATTTAACTCATTCCATTAGCTGAGTTTGCTAATTTGGGGACTAACTTTGTTACATTTAAGTAACAATATAATCAGAGTGGAAGCTCAGATACTTAAGGTCCCCACTGGTCATATGGCTGGTAATATTGATGAGAAATCAAAAAGTTTTAATAATGAGGTAGCTTCCTTCCTCAGTAGAACTACAAAATTTGCAATAATTGCTATTTGTATAATTTGGTAAAGAAAGATTGGAACATTATATATTATTCTAGGTAAAAACACAGAGTTTATCTTTCTGGGAAGGGAAGAAAAGTAAACAAACATGAAGGAATCAAAATCTGTAAAACATTTAAATTTCTCATTAAAATTGCCAATTAACCATATTTCTATTTTTCCCTTTAACAAAATACAAACCTAGACAGTCAAGGACTAAAGGAATGCAAGAGAGAATAAACCATTTTCTGTTTTCACTACAACGTTTTATCAAATGGTTCCAATTTTCTTTCCCCTGGTATCTATGGTGTTGATGCAGGAGCACAAACTGACATGAATAAGTCTATTAGTATAAAATTAACATAAAATTCTCTCATATTTATATGTTTAGGCCATGTTGTATATCAGCGTTGCAAAGACTCATTGTACAGACAATCCATTTTAGAGAAAGGATGATAGGATTAGTAGCACAGAAATGGGGCAAAAAATTTCCCTGTGATTAATCCTCTCTCTTCTTCCATTATTTTATGTTCTTTATTTTCAGTCTAGAAATCTCTGGATCTGCATAATTTTTTTTCTGTCTATTTATTCAGCACTGCATCTGTTTGAAGATAAACAAAATTTAGGATATCTGTTTGTAGAGTTTACCATATTATTTTTTTAATCTTGTAGGGAAAATGTTAGAAATTAAAGAGGCATAAGATTAAGAATTTTAAGAAAGTGTTTCAAGTTTCCATCTTGTCAGAGGCATAATTTCTGCATACCTCAGTAAAAAAGTCATTGGCTGGTTTTCAAGCAAAATTTATTTTCTATTAAATCCTTATGTGTTTATAGTTTCAAAAGGCTTTTGTCTCTTAATTCCCTCTATCCAGTCACACTAGAGAAAAATTCTTATTAGGCATAAAGCCGTCACACCTTAATGTTTTGTTATTCACTACTTCCTAGCCTGTGAGTGTGGGCTTCCCAGCCCACAGCAAAAATCAGGGATAGGGCATAGTGAGAATCTTCTATTGTCTAGATTGCCAGCCATGTTGAGAAAAGCTCTTAAACAGCTTTAAATAATTAGAAAGGTAGTTAAGGGAAAAAAAAAAAAAAAAAAGGAAAAAAAAAAAAAAAAAAAAGCTGAGTGAAACTAATAGCATGTAGCATGTGCACTGAGAAAATAAATCAAAGATGTCAGCCTATTTCAGAATTTGAAATATATAAGTCTTAAATACTGTGGCAATGGCTAGAGTCCATCAACTCAGTAGATGGATCTGAGGTTGTAAAAATTAAACTTATATGGTATATTTTCTTCTGCTCCACCTTGGGAATTGCTATTAACATTAATTAGATCTGTGTGCACAGATCAGAGTGAGAAGAGACCCCATGCTGCAGACACTAAAATGTTCAGACATGAAGGGGAGGAGAAAAAAATCCTTTCTAATAACATTAGGATCTTCCAATTAGAAATTGGAAATTATAGACCAGATGTTTTTAATTGATTTTCCAGACTGGGTGTAAACTCAGAACAGCAGCAGCATTCACACTAGCAAGGATACAAATTACAGAAGGTTATCACTCACTTTTCAAGCAATGGTCTGAATGCCATTACTGAAAAGAACATAAAATCTAATGTTTGGAAAGGTCCCTTAATTCCAGATAATTTCTCTAGGGTCTTTTTGTGTTTATTTTTTGTTTGACAATGTTTTTTGAAGGGAGAGGGTGGGGAGATTTTTTAATCACTTTTCTCCACCTTCCTTGCCTTATTAATGCAGGAGAGAAAAGGATATTCTAGAGCTCTGCTTAATGACCGTTCCTTTGCTTTTCTGTTTTTGTTGTGTTTTGTTTGTTTGTTGGTTGATTTTTTTTTGTGTTTTTTTGTTTTGTTTTGTGGGTTTTTTTTTTTGTTGTGTTGTTTTTGTTGTTTTTTTTTTTTTTTTCTGCATAGCTATATACTTTTCCTTCCTCTCTGTCAGATACTTTAGTATGAGAAGTTCAGCCAACATCTTCTAATTACTTATATTTTCAGTTACTTTTTTTGATCTATTTTCTTACCAAAAGCAGGCAGGCTTGTATGTCAGTGAGGAAACTGAAATAACTTAATCTCTATTTTCTTAGTAACAATAGTGAGTGGGTATAATGTAAGGATGATCATGTAGTTGACTTTTGTCTTAGTAAACTTTCCCGTTTTGTCTTCCAAATGCCATTATGTATTCATTTTCCTCTCTTTCCTTCAGCACTCTGAGAACCAATCCTTCATAACTCTTTCTTTCCAAAAAACAAAATCTGCAAACAGGTTGACAACAAAGCACAACCAAACCACAGGCTTTGATTGACCCAAATGATATAGAGCAACACTAGTTGCTTTGCATTGATGGAAACTATTAAAGTGTCTGGTGCCTTCAGAGAATCAACATGTATTATTGTATGTGTTTGTAACAAAACAGAGGCTTTGTATCAATACCTGAGAGAAGAAGGAGCACTGTAATGTTCCACAAATAAATGCCTTGTCTCTGAACAAATAATCTCAATTTGCTTCTACCCTGGTCTAATAACTTCCCCAGAAAGTAATCAGAGGAAAGGAGAACCAATGCTTTGTAAACACAGAGCTCCCTGAACAGCTATGACAGGTATCACAAAGTGTCTTGAGCTGGCCCCCAAGTGCTAGTACCTGTGCTGTATTGATGGGACATATATCAAGGGCTAGCATAAGAGAGCTCAGATGCTTTGGTAAAGTTTGGGGATAAAATAGAACTGCTGTATAAATATTCACACTTCTTTCTACATGGCCGTAACCTTCCATTGCAAATAAAGATGAGTTTAAATGAGTTATTACCTTTAGCACATAAATTAATCTTTCTTTCTTTTCCAGATAGACATGATAGAGACTGTTATCAGAGACAGTTTTCTTCTTCTATATGACTCCTTCCTAAAAGTATTAGTAAACCAATTTGCCACAACCCGTGCAGGAATATGCTAATGCAGTTCCACAGAAAGCACATGGAATTCACTTTTTCCTTCCTGTGAAAATATTATGGACATCAATGGAGTTGTTATTCCAGATAACCCTCAGGACTGAGAGGGCAATTCTTCCTCATAAATTAAAAGTCGCTTTGCAATGATTTTCTGGAAGCATCACATGGGTTGTAAAATTAATTATAGGCATGTAGTTCTTTAATTAGTGTTTATTACTTGTACTAAATGTTAAGAATTCGGATATCTTTTTGATTTTCAAAATGACCCGTCCTGTTTTACCATACCATTTAATCACTAGGAGAACATAAAATCTAAATATAAAGCAAGAGAGATCCAAAAGATACTTTATTAAAAATATATTTTTTCCTATATAGCTTTCTCTCCTCTTTTTTTACGTTACATATTTTATTATAAAGTTGCATTTTAATGGTAAATGCAAGTACCATAATACATGCCACCTCTGCCCTCTTAATTTTAGAAAGATGGCAGGTCATTTAATATAGAAGGTTGTACAGATTCAGTATTCTAATTTAAGAGTTTTGAGAAGTTCTCACTGTATTGATCTTTAACATTTATTGCTGTCCTGTGATGCTCTGTTCTAGATAAAGCTGGCCTGCTACCAACATCATGAATGCTGGTAGAGACAGTAGAATTTTAAGAATGACAAAATAAGTAGGTCAGAGCAGCAGGGAATAACCTTCCTTAGTTTTGACAGAGTTGAAGAAGTTGTTACTTTCAAAAAATTTTGAGTTTGCACCTCAACGTCCAGGAGAAAGCATGAGCAGCATATAGTCTTACATACACACACCTTCAAGTCTGGAAGACATTGTCTTCCTACTCTGCTCCAGGGGTATCTGAGTAAGCCCATGTTACGTGCATTGCATCTTCACCTTGAACACTACTGACTCTTCACTGACTACATGGTAACTAGAAATGTTAGTCTGGCTTGTAATAAAGGAAAATATTTTGGATAAAAATCACTGGCTAAAAGGGACTTTTGACAGAGAAAATCACTCAATTTTGTTTTCACAATGAAATACCCATTTTTGGACATTATTGGCCAAAATTACTCTGGCAATTTTCTGTTTCGGCAGTCATGTCACTTCTTAGAAAGATTTTTCCTAAATGTTTTCTTTCTATTAACTGCATGGAGATCCAGCTTCTCTCAACATTGTGTCAATTTTTTTTTTTTTTTTTTTAAAAAAAAAAAAAAAAAAAAAAGCCTTCCTTCTGCAAATGAATAAATAATAAACTATCTCACTCTTGTAAATTAGAAGAGAGGTATAAAAAATTCCCAGCATCTATAAACTTTATGTCCAGAAAAAGAGCAAGAACAGAGCAAGCTGATATTATACTTCCTCTGAGAGCTCTCTCAGGCCCCACCAGTTTTAAGCTCAAGATTTTCCACCTGCGTATGTTTCTCTGTCTATATATACACTCCTGCTATATTTGTCTTCTGAGAAAGTGTCCAGTTTTCCTTGAAAGCCATGTAAATGTTCTGTATCCACTACATGCTGTGATAAGGAGTTCCACATGACTTCCCTACTGCGTGAAATATAGATTTGGTTTTAAAAAAGATCCACTTGTTATGAAAGATCCACTTGGATAGAGTTATGATGCCCGTAGATCTTGAACTCAGAGTCAATGTATGGTTTCACACACAATCCCTGTCTACACTCCTAGGGTCAATAATAATTTTGCAGAGTTCTATCATATCTTTAGTAAATAAATACTTTTTCAAAAATTTCCTCATACGGAAGCTGTTCCATAAATTTGAGCATCTTTCTCCCCCTTTTCTGCACCTCCTTCTGTTCTACTGTACCTTCTTGAGAACCAGAAGTCTATGAAGTTTTTAAGGTACAAATTAAATGTAGGTTTATACAGAAATATAAATATGTTTGAGGGTTTTATTTTGTTTGTTTGTTTTATTTAGAGTTGGTGGGTTTTTTTTCCTTTCTCTTTTCATTTTCATTCTATAAAGCTAATAAACCATTCTTCCTCTCTGTGCAGAGAAAGAGATCATAAATATGTAGAGACCTTCTCTGATCCTCTGTATACATGGCAGATATGGCTATTCCTCTTTAGTATGGTAAAATGTGGAAGAAAGGAAGGAAAATTTCCCACGTACTTAGCATTTTTCTTGTTTACTGCATCATGTCTTGTTGAATAAGCATGAAATTACCTCTGGTTTTGTAGTACTCTTCACTAAACCTAAACTCTAATTTGCTGTACTATAAACACAGAAACACATATATTGGAACAAGGACTGTAAGCTATTTAAAAGTCTAAATTAAATGTTATTTATACCTGTGGACTTCCAGAGTGGTGAAAGGACCACTTGAGGTTATGCGTATTTCTATATGTTTCACCAGAGAGGTGATGAGTGCACTCTGGAGAGGTCCATGTTAGTCTTTGCCATCCAAAGTTAGATAAAAGCAGTTCCTGAGCCTATCAACAAAAGGTAATATTACATAAACCATCTGTGCAAATGAACTAGAAAAAAAGTATTTTAGTAAAGAGAGCTTCTGTTTTGTTTATGAACAGTAGAATTGTAATGTGCTAGAGGGAAGACATAACTGCCATGAAATACAGAACCTTTACCTTTGTGCTGAATCCAAACTAATTCACCCTACATAAGTACTAAAAATCTGCTGATAGTAGTTTAAAGAGTAAAAACTTGAAACTAAATGAAAATACTAAACATATATACTGAGAATGTTGAAATATATATTGAATTGAATATATGTTGAAATATATATTTACTGAAAAAATATATTTACAGCTTAATTTTTCTGTTTTAAATATATATAAGGTATCCTGAGAGTCTTGTTTCAAAAAAACAAGAAAAAAAAATTACTAAAGGACAGTGAACAAATTGGGACAATAGGATCTCATTTATCTTATTCTATGATTAAAATAATATGAAACTGATAAACTGGTTGGTTTTTTGTGTTTGTTTTTTTTTTTTTTTAAAGAATGTTGCCATCACAGGCCTATATCTTTACCTCTGTGATTCAAAATGGACTGTTACTTTTCCTGCAAGAAAACATACTAAAATATTACTTCTACATGGAGAAGACTATTTATGTATTTACCGTAGGAAGCTTAATTGGAATATGACTAAAAATTTTCAGTCATGCATACCTTAAAAATGCAAAATGTTATTAATTGCTTGTTCTGTTCCAGCACAAGCTAAAATCAGTGGAGAAATAGAGCCACACAGTGAATTCTGAACACATTCTGTCTCCTTATATCTTACTTGGCCCCTCTCCTCATTTTATCAGAATGACAGTCAAATTGTAACATATTTTTTAACAGATCTTATTTCTCTGTAAATCTAAAAATAGATTTCTTTTGAAAAGCACTACCAAAAGTATGTGTGACACAATGCATCAATAGGCAATTCAAAATTCTTATAAAACATGAAAGTTAATGTATATGAATAGGGATGAAGGTAAAGTAATTTTTGGACACAAACATACCAAAAGTTTCACATAAAATTAAAAAAAAAAAAAAAAAAAAGAAAAAAAGTTTCCTTGGTCCTCAAAATCATGATTGTGAAAAAGGAAAAGTCCTTTAAATTTTTGTTACATAAACCTAAAAATCCTAAAACTTTATTACTTGATCCATATGATGTTCTGACATGTAGCTGATCTCTGAAAGCACAAAAATCTTCTGCACTTATGTGTGTTTGTGTAAATACTTTGACAAAGAGAGGTTACTTTCAAAATGTCTGCTTTAACAAAGTTCCTTGATAGAATAGCAACTTAATTAAAGTTCTATAACAAGAAACTAAGATATTTAAAATAATATTTTTTGTATTACTCTAGGACTTTAAGAGAATTATGTATATAGAACATCCAAATTACAGTCAGTATAAGCAAATTAAAAAAAAAAAAAAAAACAAAAAAACAAAAAAACCCAAACTTTGATCTCATTTAATGAGGTTTACAAATTGCAAACCTTCTTTCACTGTTTCCCCAAAGGTGTATGAAAAACTTTTTATAGGAAAAACATAGGCTAAAACAGAACAGTTGGCTCGATATCCCATAATAAGTTTTTAAGCATAGAAAATAAGTCTACTTTTAAAGGATTAGATGAGAAAGTTACACAGTCTGTACACACAAAATGTAATCTCTTTTATATGTAAATCCTGTCTAGATTTTTTTTATCTGAGAAAATCATGTGTGCTGAGAAACCTTTATACTGCAGTATATTTTCACATTGCATATATCACGCTAGATGTTTGAAAATAATAGCTAATATAGTGAAAACATTGAGCATAACTGTCTTTGATATCAAAGGAATTCTTAACTCTGTATCAAATGTGCTGCATGGTATCTGCTTTTTCTTCCATTCTTTCATAGACAAATTGTTTCACCTTTGTGCCTCAGATTTTTATTATTATTATTATTATTATTATTATTATTATTATTATTATTATTATTATAGAGAAAGTCTATAATAATATTTTTTTCATCATATTCTACATATCTGGACTTCAGGAGAAATTATCTGACTCATAAAATCTAACAGTAAAGAACAAAATAAAGTTATACCATTTTGAGCATATATTTGTAGGAGAAAAATAAGAATGGCTGTATTAGGACAGTGGTTTACAAGTGGAAAGCGGAGCTGGAATTAATCACCTGGAAGAGTTCTAACAAGTTGGTCTATTCTATAGACATTGTATTTAAAACCAAGTCCTGACAAAAAAAAAAAAAAAAAAAGTGTAACTCTCCAAAAGTCACTGATGATTTCCCAAGCTAAACACTTATGAAAACCATTTCTAGTCAGTCATACACACCCTTCCTCTGCAGATATTCTGTAGGACAAATGGTCATTGCCATGCAGAAATCAAGTTAAAACATTTAACTTGCCAAATTTTGTGAATATTTCTATGCAGCAATACCAGCTGATCCTTCCATGCTCATTTAGCTCCACAAAAAAGAAAGTGACAGGTACTATCAGAGGAGTGGACCTAGTCATGACAAAGAGTTACAGTCTTCATCATCCCAGATATTTTTTTTTTCATTGACTGTTAAGATTTATATATTTACTAAACTGTAATTTTACAAGTTACTGATATCTTTTTATTTTATCAGAAAGTTTTACTATCTGAATGCAGTGCTTCACCTAAAGGTATCTTAGCAATTAAGAAATATAACTCTGCCAAGGAGTAAAATAGTGACAGAAGTATGACTGCAGCAATCTCCATTTTCTACTTTACTGTATGCTGAATAATGTTAAAAATGGATAAACATAATAGCTACAAATTTTCCTAAATAAATATAGCACAAATAAGTAATGCTTAAAACAGAACTAACATTTATGAAAAAAGCGTTAACATAAATGAATATATATAAGAACATATTGAAATACATATGCTCTTACGGAGAAAGTGCTGAAGACTACATTAAGAAATCTTAAAGATTTGTTCATGATAACTAGGCAATTAAAGAATATAGTCAACATAAGGAAACTGATTAACTGGTTATAAAAAAAGAATTTGTATAGATTATCTCTGATCTGTGTATTTGGTATTTGGCTGCTCTGAGTTGAGATTATTTTGAAGTTCTGACTTGAATTTGGATAAAAGGAAGAAAAGGCTTGTGAGAAATGTATTTTCAGCTAATCTTTATTTAGTATTTATCCTTCTCATAGACCACTCTGCTTTCAGGATACCTTATCTCTAATTAAAGGAGAAAAGAAAAAGAAAAAAATACCTGAAGGAAGTTAGAAGTATAAAAATTTGACTCATGTGTCTCCTGCTCTTGCCACCCTCAGACAAGTTACATCATTAGACAATTCAATACTCTAGAATGAGATAAGGGTGTGTGTGTGTGTTTGTGTGTGTGTGTGTGTGTGAAGGCATTTATGACTTAAGCTAGTGTGTTATTTGTAGTGAAAGTGACCTGAAGTTACTGTAAACTCAGACTTAGTGGTTAAAATTTGACTGAAATTTATTAAACAATATCGTACACTCTTTGTCTGACATTCTGTTATCATTCTGCCCCTAGTAATATTATTAAAATCCTTAAAGAGCAGAGCAAATTTGCTTTTCCTGCCACACACACAAAAGCCCTAGACTTCATGCTGCAAGCTAACTATGGATTCTGTTATAACACTGCTAAAGAAAGGAAGAGGTTTGTTCATAGATTGCATCTTGCAGAAGGACAAAGGTCAATTACTTCTTGGTGTATGTACAATCTCTAAATCAGGTATAGCTGCGGTTTTTCCTACATTTTTTTTTTTTTTTTTCCAGTGAGAGGCACTGAGATGAAATGTTATAACAAGTAATCCTGTGAATGCTATCTGGTTTGATTCTGGCACTGACATTGATCTGACTATTATATACTATAAAATACACAAGGTATAATCAGTCTGTGATAATCATCATACAGAGAATGCGATAGTGTAATGTCACTCACTACAGAGGGGATCACATCACAGAAGACTTACATCTGCACAAAATTAGAAGGCAGTCTGTCTGCCAAAAACACTGTTGCAGGTGAACCGCCCAGAACAACAATTGCTTTCATGACTCAGCAATGCACAAAGATGATGATTTTTTTGATAAACTGTCAACCTGCCCTGACCAAAATTGTATAACAGAAATTTATCCACATCGTGAACTTTAGTAGATACTACATGGAATAAGCATATGAGCAACAGATCTCCATATTGTAAAACATAAAATATGCCTTACAAAGATTCTGTCAAAGTTTCTTTTTTACAATTAAATAACAATTGTATCGTGTAGCATTTATCATTATCTCAACACTAGAATTCTGAATGTTGAGAAAGCTGATTACTAATCTATTAGAAGTATAGCCATACAACAGTATATCATTTGAAGTACAAATTAAGATATTTCAGAGTGAGCAGAGAATAAACTCAAAACAATATAAACACTGCTATTCTTTAATTTCTAATATGTGATCAACATTGAACTACAAATAGTATGTTTATTATATTACTAATGTTTAGAGTGTGTGTTATTCAAACAGCTCTACTGATTTCGTTTTATGACATTATAAATATTGCTCACACTGAAGTTTTCAAGAACTTTTTTTCAGTAACTTCCACATATTCCTTCAGGTCCCATAGTGGCAGACAACCACTGACTCCCAAAGAAAGAATTACATGGTCTTTATTTCTGAACAAACACTATTTTTTGTTCACCTGTGCAAAATGTCTAATTCCTTGTATTCCCACAGGGTTATGTTAGCCAAACAAGAAACTGGGTCATCTTAAAATAATTCTGTGTGGTGATGTAGGGGTGGAGATTGTTTGATTTTTTTTTCATAAAAGCAAGATTTAAGTTTCTTATAGATAATAAACTGCTAGCATTTGTATGCAGCTCAACTATTCAAAGGACTTAAACATGTAGTCTTCACCAACTGTGATGTGGCAAATATTTTTAGGCAAAATAGTAGGTATAAAAGTAAATTAAAGTGAAAGCATATATCTACAGTCTTTGCTTGTGGCAATGACCTAAATGATGTTCTATAAGAACTGATTATTCTAGTTTGCTCCAATCATCTCTGATAAACTGTTAACCTGCCTAACCTAAATGTTGCGTACCAACAAGTATTTGCCCATGGTAACTGTAAAGACGTCAAACTTAGTTTGATATTTCTGACACAAAGTTTAGGGATATCACCTATGTCATACTATTGGCGTACTATTGGCAATTGGAACACTGTCCAAAGAATCAAAACTGAAAATCTTACAGAGGTTTATTCTTTGCCACATAATAACAGGATGCCAGCCTTATATGCCTGACCCCAACACTGCATTGTACATATATACATCATATTAACTTCAAATGAACATGAACAACCTTAGATTCTTATTGACTCTCTGAATATTTGTAATCAACAAATACTATTTCATTAATTTAGTATTTCATTGGCTAGAATATTAAATAAGGGCAACTGCACTTAAAGTATTATTTACGGTCACTGTAAATTGTGTTCTAGTTGCTCTTTTATGTAACAGGTTAGAATCAAATCACGTAAAGACTGTTTTATAATATTTAGATAACTATTTATGTTCATATGACTCTTCCTTCATCACCGGAATTAAAAGCACTTCACATGTAAAAATTAAGATCCACTGAAAATGTAAAATGTAATTTCATAGCTGATAAGGGTTTGGAAAATTTGAAAAAAACCCTCAATACTCAGGACCTTTGACTGCTTTTCCTAAGCTAATCCAAACTCTAAACTTTTAAAGTTTTCCCTGTTTCAGTCTCAAATGTCTGAAATGAAGAACACTCAAAGAAGTGTAAAAGTACCTATACCCTTTTGCTGAGTCTCAGCTGTGTTCAATCATGGTTACAATACCAACAATATCTAAATGATAAGCATGCATATGATGGTATCTGCTCACAACTATATCCTGTGGTAACTGTTTTCAGGAAAAAATAAAAAATGAACACCTGTTGAGTAAAAGTGGTGGGGGATGAGATAACACACAATATGGATTAATAAAAAAATATGCAAATACACATGCATATACTTTGAACAAATCTTATTTCAAAATGTCGTTAAAATATAGTGACTCCAAATATGGCAACACAAAGATGTGTAGGTTTTAGGATTAAGTGGAAGTCCTAGAACCAAAATTAAGGAGAAGACAAAAGTGATGGACTGTAATTTCTTTTTCCTACAAAGCCTTGACACCCAAGGATGAGCCTTAAAATAACCATCTGTCTATAAATGCAAAGAACAATAACAGACAGTAAGAGAACCAAGTAGGTAAGAATCACAGAAACCATTCAAAGCAAACAGCTCTCTTTCTTGGCGATGGGAAAAAGATGAAAATTTGAAAAATTGTAATTATTCAAATTCCTCTTCTGCAACTATAAATTATTTGAAAACTGTAAACCCACTGAGTTAATTGGAAGTGGACAATTATCTAGAAGACAAAATTAGTATAGATGTAGCTACTTCTTCCCCTGACTTCTATGAGAGCAGATTGGTTGCCCTAAATATATGTGTATTTGCTTTAGCTTCAATAGCACAGCAAAATGGAAAACTTCAAGCAGAATACATTAATCTATATGTTGTTACATTAAAAGTCCCCAGAAAAGGATGCTGAGATTGCAATCTCAAGCGCTTTGAAAATAACGCTGGATAAGAAATGGCTCTGTGATGCTCATCAACCTTTAAATATGAGTTATCAGTTATTTTGGTGAAAACAAAAAAAACCTTAAGACTATCTTAAAATAAAAAACAAGGTAAATTCATCAGGAGTTCAGAGACTGAAATGAGTCTCAACCACTCTTAAAACTCCAGAATATCTCCTCTACTGATCCTGAGATAATCTGATTATAGTGACTTCTCACCTCTGCTTGATTCAGGTAACAAATTTAAGCCTGACTCTGACATCTTTTTAGTTACTGGGATATTACATGAGCTATGCTTGCATTCTTGCACACAACTCCTCACTCTTCAACACTCAGTCTTTACTGTTTCTCTTTCTGCTTTATAAATGACAGGACAGGGCCAACAGAATAGGAATGACAGTCTGCTCTTGAATATCTAGGTTGAAATACACTTGTTGTGGACAGGCTGTTAATAAATTAGTTGTTAAATAGTAATAAATTTCTATAAAGAATTTTAAACTTTATTTTTAGTAAGAATTGCTATTGTTTATTCATCAAGAAGTATTAGAACACTGTAAGAACATTCTTTGATCTGTTTTGGGTTTGGTGTTTTTTGGTTGGTTTTTTTTTTTCCTAAGTTAATAATGTTAAGTAACTAACATACTCTTTGTTGTGAACTTGAAAAAACAGTGGTGATTCAAACATGTGACACAGATGACTTTGTCCAGGTTGTTTAAATTTCATGAAGTTTAGCATTGCTAAAAGTAACAGAAAGTATCACACACAGTCTTATCAATGTAAGCCATGATTGCTTGATGAAATGAAGTTGGTAGATAAAATATGACCTTATTAAAACAAAACAAACCAGAAGAAAGCAAAATCTACTAAAGTAGGAAAATAGAACACAGGTATAAAAATATTGTAGATTAATTTAAAAAAAAAAAAAAAAAAGGTATGAAAGATATGAATAATACACAAATACACAAATAATTACTTTAATCACAGTTATAAAAAATGTCGAAGTGTAAAAAATGCAATTATCACCATGAAAGAAAATTAATAATGTACAGAAAAAAAGATGTCACAAAAGTTTCCTCCCTATGAAATGTTCTGCATAATATCAGACAAAGAAATAAAGATAGCATTTCTTCAGTAAGTATAACCAGAATACTTATCTTCTAGTATCTTCTTTCTTTATACAGTTTGTCAACTAGGACCCTCATGAGACAAAAGAAGAGTCATTCATTGTGTAAACGATATAGTATCTGTAATTTGAGGTAAGTAAGAGGAAAAGCTCTTGAGAAACTTCTTAATATAGTTCTTAAGTTCAGCAGAAGTGGTAAAAGGTGGTAGAGTGGTAAAATATGTTCAAATAATTCTCGCAGAAAGCATCCTTAAGGCTAATCACTTTTTATATGGGTAAGACATTTGTAAGCCATCTGTTAAGTTGAAGAGTAATAGCCTGCTTTTCCAGTTTGCAGCAGCAGTAACTGTAAGAGCCTAAATATAAAATACATAGGGAAACCTCAAAAATTGCTAAAACTAAATAAACTGCATAAAATATGAGCACTTGTAACATAGCAGTGTCCCTTGTGCTACACTAGCCACAGTTTTAGTAGAAAACCTTTAATTCTATCATCTACTGTAGAAAATGGGCAAATGAAGTCTGAAATATATAATACCCTGACTTTGACTGTTAAGACACATGCACTTCATAAGATGAGCCCAGCAGCAATAGCATACCTCAAAATATTTCCACAGAAATTTGGGGAATAAGAATAAAGAATCTGAACTAAGTTTAGCAAACACATTATGTTCTCACTGAAAGAAACAACAAGAAGTCAAACTGTGATTGACTCCTTCGGGAATGCAAAACTGGGTTGAAGAGCAGTAAGCAAAAATAACCCTTCTATAGCTCAATTACACATTTTCTCTCTCTTAGGCAAAAAAAAAAAAAAATATTCAAAATAAAACAAAAAAACAGGCACTGATTCAGTCTTTGCATGTACATTTAAGTCTGGGCAGTCCCTCATGCTTTGGGAGCAGAAAATATAGACTCTTCTAGTGACCCCCAGGGAAAGGATTTAAGTGGCTCTTCCAGTGTTGCATTCATCTTCAGAACAAGGACAAAAGTGATCTGATGAAGGTACATAATATACATACCATCACAATCATCATTGCATGACTGCACAGTGTGACTGCCTCACAGGTCTGCTATTGATTAGCTACAGTTGGTTAAATTTTGCTGTCTAGGATAAGTAAAAGAAATTAATGCCTTCATTTTATACGATAGAAAAAAGTGCTCTTAGGCTAAGTGGGACACCTGTGATAGCAGAAAATAAGTCGAAAGAAAAAGCATAAAGCAGAGCAAAGCATTTCTTTGTGCTCTTCTGATAGCTGAAATTTCATAGTTCTTTGTATTATAGCTTGCACAGTAATATTATTCCCCCTTTTACAGATCTTGAATTCAGAGATGCACTTACCTGACTGCATGAAAAAAGATCGGAAGCATTTTCCTCTTATATGTCTTCAATTATGTGCTTGCATTTCAAGACTTCTGCAGTAAAGTGTCTGTCTTCTTCCACCTCTCTTGCTCCAGCAAAATAACAGAGAATGAAACTCAGAGATCTGAATCCTGTTAAGTGGCCCAACCTTCATGCGGGTTCTTTTAAACTGGGCTGTTAAAGCATCATTTTCAGGAGCAAAAATATGCACTGTTATCCAAATGAATTAGCTCAGTTGTGATAGTTCTCACTTGGTTGTAGTGCAACCAGATGACAAGGTTTCAAATGTGTTAACTTGTGTCATAAAAAGTGTTAAAGAGATTTTCAGTCCCAAATGGGCTAAGAAAACAATCCTTTTTGCCAATATTTTGTCCAAAATATGGACCTTAACAATAGAACAAATCCCGGTATATTAATATTTGTCTGAACAAGGGCTTACTATTCAAATCTATACACGTAGACTAGCTTGAGAACATTTTCTGCAAGTACTCAAAGTCACATCAGTGGAATTGCTCACAGAGTTCTGTGGGAAAAGACTGGTGAAAATTCTAGCACTCACTAATACATGCTCACATGAGCTTGTAAAAGCCTATGTTTGCAACTGCATTCCCCCAAAATATAAAAAAGCATACCATTATTTCATAAAGTGATGAGTGAAATACAACAGGTAATGTAGGTGAGAATTTAAGCTGTTGGAAATATCATAAACAGAAAACATAAATCCTTGTAATGCCTGTGTATGAAAGCTCTCAGCATCAATAAACAATCACAGAATCAGTATTAAAATATGTTCAGAGAAGGTAACAGGTAAAACCTTAACCAGTTATGAAAGGTGAAACAATGGCAAATAAATTACTAGCCCTTTGTTTCAGATAAAACTGACTTTTCTCAAGGGTACTAGTATTTATTGTTTATAAAAATATATTTAGCAGGCTCGTTATTTTATCCTCAGTATTTCAGTTAATATCTCAGAGTTGTTCACAAAAGAAAAAAAAAAAAAATTGTCAAAGTTGCAAATACACATTAGGATTTAGTAAAGAAGCTCTGTCTGAAACCAGTAGGTAAGGGCTTTAATCTCAAATATCATTTTCATGCTATTACTCCAGTCATGAGAGTGCCTGAATATATGGTTATAAAAGAGATAGTCCATTGCTTACTGTTCATTGTAGCCCCATTCATTAGATAATTTAGGGTCCTAATTTTTTACTATTAAGTTTTAACAATCACTTTGGATAAAAAGCAATAAATAAAGAGTGTGTGTGTGTGTGTGTGTGTGTTTGTGTGTGTGTGTGTGTGTATATATTTTTATTTTTTTTTTAATGAGTTGTTAGAAATTACCCAAAACAAAAGAATGATCACCAGTGTCCAGGATTAAATTATTTATCTGAATACAAGATTTAATGAAACTTGATCTCATATCTATTTATTTCACAGCAAGCATGCATCTGTTGTTACCTCCATCTCAGACCCATGCCATAATATTTTCTGCTACCAAGTCTCACAACATATGCTACAACTGTAGTTTCCTGTCACCTTTCTGAGATCATACAAGGAGGGAGGTGGGTAGCAGGAGGCTGTGAAGAGACTGGGCAAGATGCATCCAGAACTGTGCCAGATTGCTCTCAGCCAGATGTACAGCTCTGCTTCTATCCACAAAATAGACCACTACAGAAATTTCTGGAGGAGCTAGCATTGCTCCCCTGCTTACTCCACTACACATGAGCTGAAGTAAATTAATACTGGAGGAATCTATGCTGTATTTGGTTGAAATTGGCATAACTTGAAAATTATTGGTGGACAAGAAAATTGGGAGAACAGAGAGAATGTGTAAGATTCCTTTCTTCAGAAAACTGAGTAAAAGAGTCTCAAGGAATGATAAGAAACTCTTTAAAACTAGCAAAGTAATAGCTCTCCCAGGTGAAACGCATCTCACTGTATAAGGTCACGTATGGCTATTAAACTACTTAAACTGTACTGGTATGGTAACTAAATGCTGAACACGTGAGACAACTGCTCCTTAAACATGGCCAGTTTCACACCTTAAAGAGAAGACCTGGTATATATAAAGAATAATAGAGTAAGTCAGTTCATTATTGAAACACACAACATCCACAAATCTTTTCTTCTTTTCATCACCATAGTTATCTGATACAAATACTATAAAATATTTTATTTCATATCAATTTTATCAAATTTAATGTGTTGGCCTTTAATTCCTTGGATAAAGTAGTCTTTACCCCCCTTTTTTATGGTACTGGCCATAGAAAGACCAATATATTAATCTAAAACAAAAATACCTGAGATACCTTCCAAAGATAGAAATAGATTGTGGTGCATGACATTTCCATTAAAGACAGAATGGGAACAATGTGATGTATTTTAAGTTCTGAACATACATAGCTGAGTTAAAGTTGTGAGCTGCAATTGAGGCAAATACAATTCCTGAGGTTCTATTTCGAAATAGAATTTTAAGGAGAATAAAATTAATCTCAATACGTGTATTTAGTTTTCTGTTATTTTGCCAGTAAGTGTAGGAGACAGTGCAGTACAGCTGGGGAAACTTCTTCTGATGCAACAAATGAAGACTGAACAACAAAGTTCGCTTTACATGAGACACACGCTATTATTTGATCTCAAATTCGCTGGGAATCAGGTATCATATACTCTGACTGTGTACTGTTCATATGTTTCCACACAACCATAAAATAACCTACTTTTCATAAATACATAATACTTCACTTTGAAGCAAATAAATGAAAATAAAAAAGGGGATTTAAAATTATTTTCCCAATACTGAAGTCCAGTGGAACCAGCTGGTTTCTGTGCATTCAGACAGGATTGCGTACCTCAGTTTTTAGCAGAAAATTCCAAATTAAACTAATATGTGATATAGGGAATGATATTTTTTTTAGTAATTTTATGATGCATTACAAAGCAGCTATAGAATAAGGAAGAATTAGGCCAACCTCTATTTATAGGCAGTTTTCTTTGGGAGTCTGCTTCTTACCCTTTCAGCATCTCCTTCACACCATTCCAATTTGAGCCAAACAGCTACAAATCTGTGATTTTTTTTTTTCAAGTTTATATATTTTATTCTTGTGACATTTGTGAGAATTAATTGCTGAGGGCAGCTTTCTCATCTCCTGGCATAATAAAACTATCAAGAAAGAATGTTTCAACTTACAAGTATTATAATTTTAACAAGAACAGGAGAAAACATATTTGTTCTCACCATTAGTTAATGAAATATACTTTTGTCTATGGCTGTATCTTTAGAAAACAGAAAACAGTTTTTTCATTTGACAGCTGGATAGCAATAAGGGCTAACAATTACATTCCAAACATGAATTCTTCTACCTCTGTATACTAATCTCTATGAAATTTACCTTCACTATGTTGGCTAAACAACAGATTACTTTTTCTAAAGATACTCACAAATCACTCTTCTATTGAAATAAATATTATTTCACTGTCATGGATTAAAAAAAAAAACACAATGAAACAAACAAAACAACAACAACAACAACCACCAAAATTTCACAGAATTTGAGACAAATTTGATGGCAAATTTGATAAGTATATATTGGAGGAAAAAAAATAAAAAAGGAAAAATGCAGAGGAAGGAAGCTGTTCTAGAAAGCCTATGTTTACATTTTAGGAATAGTATTAATAAAGTTTTCTCTAGAGTTTACATCTGTTGTAGAAGTAATTTCACCCATAAGTGATCTTCCCAGAACTACAGATCAATGCAGAATGTAATCTGCAAATTTTAATGCAGGTCCTATAAAGGAGTTCTAAATCTAGATTTCTTCGAGATAGTATGACAACTTATACCAACGCTTTCTCCTTAAGTTGTTAATTCTCAGAGGTAAGGTTCTATAGTTTATTTATTTAAAAATGTAGATTAAATTATTCACATGCTACAAAGGTGGTCCTCTTTTCTGCCAGTGCTGAGTCATTGATTTGACAGACAGAAGGCCAAAAATATAAATTCTACATATAAAGGATAACTAAAACCTGCAAAAAAATACCCAAAGGCAATCGTGATATGCATTAACATGAATGTTGTGTCTACATTTGAAATGTTCTCTTTAAGGTCAAAATTAAGCTATTTATATAAATGTAAAAAGTGAAATATTGTAAATGTTCTATATGAACTCTCCAAGAGAAATCTTTGTTTGTAATTTTTACTGCCTTGGCTATAACAGGTCTTTAGACCCTAAGTAGGAAAAACATTCATCTGGATTCTAACAAGGCAAAAAAAAGAAAGCAAATTTTCTCAAGAGTAAACATAGCAACTGCTGGAAATGATGACTCATTATACTGGTCCAGAAGAAAATAAAAGAAAAAAATAAAAAAGATATTTTAGAGCATCTTACCAAATAAGGAGGAGCTTTTACATGTCACTGGTAGAAAGATAGGTACCGTAAAAAGGGCTTAAATCAACAGGAAATATGATACCATGATCTCTACTATGTGAGATCTTGAAGAATATCGTTAATTTTCAGGCTTTTGTGAAGACTCTTACACCAGTATTCCTATATAGAATTCAAAACTTATCTTAAGATACTTCAACACTTCAAAACCTTGCATGCCAATGAATGGACCCCTAGAAATTAAAAAATAATTCAGTGTCCAAGATTTTACCCATATTTGTCAGTGCAATCTCCCTGTTCCTTAAGAAAACAAAATATTATTTTCTTCAAGATTTCACTGAAAATAAATTTCTGGAGTAATTTTTGGGATGCTTTACTAATTAAGTTTTGTGCCTGGACATTCAAGATGTGGAGAAAGTGGATGAGAAGAAATATTTTGCAGATGCCTTGAAAAAAACGCTCAGAATATATTTCGTTTCATGCAATTTCTTTTTTGGACAAGCCTGATGGTTTCTCTCCTACTAAGTCAGGCATGCCAGTATTTGCCTTGGCATATAGAGTTTACTGCTGCAGATCAAATTATAGCTTTTAAAGGATCAAACGCTGTCAGAGGGCATAGATGAGCATTTCATCAAAAGAAGTTGTTCAGGAAATCCTGATAGAGGCAGAGTGATTTGAAATTTAAAAGACACACAGTGATACAACTACTATGCTCTAGCGGTGCAGAATGCATTATAACTATAACATCAGAAAACATTTCTTCTTCATGTTTTCACTTTGATTCACTTGGAATATCAATGGATAAACTTATCATCACTGAACCCTTTCACCCTGTACAGCAAGCCCTGCCACTGCAGGCAGTGAAATTGTATAACCTCTTGCCGTAAGAAGTTGTGTATGCAGATAGTATCAGCAGGTTTAGAAAGGTGGGAAATTCATGGACAAGAGGTCTGTAAATAAATGTTAAATAGAATAGGCAGAGATATTCCTCTAACAACTCTAATGAAATCCTGTGGCTGTTGTGGCAGTACAAAGTGTATGTACTACAGATATTGATCAGTCATTATCTGGAGCATATCTTTTTGCCGTGGTCAGACATAGAGCTTGGTCAGATGCAGAGGTGGGTCAGACATAGTAGAACCATTACTGAGTTTATATTATAATCTGTCTCAAAAATGTCAGACCAAATATTTTATTGTGATGGTATCTCTTACACTACTAAAAGACTCAGAACAGATGGCAAGTAATATCAGAGTCCACTTTTGTACAAGGAAAAAGTATGAGAGGGAGGGACTGAGAGAGGAAGAAAATGTAAGAGAGCACTTGCAAAAGTGGAGACATACCCATTTCTTTTCTATCATGGGCTGGGACTGACTGATCCAGCTGATTAGCTCTGTCAACCATGTCACCACCTTGCATATGTTTGTGATTGTCTTTTCTTTTTCGGTTGTCCTGGCCTCCCTACCTTCTATGGTAATTAAGGGCTTTAACAAACTGGATTTGATTGGTAAGTCTTCCTTTTGGACTAAATGAGTCTTGTGGATGTCAGTTATTTCTATTATACTAAAATTTAGCATTGCCCTATGAGATTATAAATGGCATTGTTGCAGTTTATGGCTACAGGACAATGTAGATGAAAGAATAAAAAATCAGCTTCCAGGGAGCTATGGACTCCTCTGAACCACTGGCTTATGAAGAAGGGGAGAGCAAAAGGTCTGCAAAGATAACCTTTGACTTTATCCCTTTCCTTCACCAATTTACAGAGGAAAAGATATAGTCAGGGATGAAGGACTAAGCAAAAGAATTTGGCTGTAAATTGCAAGCCTTTAGAACTGTCACTGGAGCAAGTTCAAAAGCCTGTTGTAAATGAATGCTGATGCTCTCTAGTATTTCCATAAGTGAAATTGCTGCCTCCCTTTGAAAATCAACTTTGGGCTAGATAGCAACATATATAACAAACACCCACATATGTCCAGATCTTACTGTGGGATGTGAGCTCTAGGCACTGATATTTAACACAGTGATATTCTCAGTGTTGCAGATCATTTCCATATGCTATTTTTTGTTTGTTGACCTTCTATCTTTTTGATTTTTTCTTTGTTTCCTAACAGAATTAGGACAAGGAGCAAATAGAGGTTTTTGGTTTGTTCTGTTTTCCTGGTTCTTTTTATGTGTTGGGAACTACTGCAATAAAATAACTTAGAACACTTTTCACATTTAAGCTAATACAAATACTTTTAACATAAAGTGCACAAAATAATTTTATGGTGATGGAATCTTCTAATATATGAAGAAGGTTTCTTCCTTGCACAAAGTTTTGATCCTCTAACATAGCTAACAATTACTCACAAAGTGAAAAAAATATTCAAAATGTTTAACTTTTTGAGGATCTAATAAACCAACGCTGATTCAATCTACTGAGGTCACATAGACATAGTTGAATCCATTGGTTCAAACCAATGCCAACATTTTTGTCAAAGTTAATGAATTACACCATTTGCAACATTTTATAGGAATTAAATATCATGGCTCAGTTACTGTAAACTGCAGCTAAAAAGTAGGACACTGAGAAAAAATAGCTTTAAAGGAGGAGTGGAGAAATGGAGTTTCTTAAAGAGTGTTTCATTTAACATGTATTTCTCTTTCCTTACAATAGTTGAAGAGTAAATCTGATGTAATCCCAACTGTACTTTAGACTTCACAAATCGACAAAATTTAGTTTCAGCTACTCACAAGTTATACATATGCAAAAAGCTTGGCTTTTTAAATTTTTATTGTGCTGTCCTTTCATGACATTGTGCATTAAAATGACTGCAGCTGTCACAAGAAAACCAAGCTCCCTTAAATCTTAAAAACCATGTTTGGCAATAGATGAAAACCACAGTGACAATTTCAGGAAAATTCAGATAGAAAAATAATGAAGGGTTTTTTTTTCTCTTAACAGATGAATAGAGTAAATCTTTTAATCAAGAAAAAATGGTGTTTGAATGTTTTGGCCTGTATTTTCATAAAGTGACCATTTTATTCTATAGTCAGAATAGAAATAGGAAGATATATTAGATGCTTACATCTCTTTCTAATATAGATTTATTCTCTACACTTTATTTTCAAGTATTATATCAATTACAGCTTCAAATGAATCAAATTAAAGTATTCCCACATCAGAGGATATTTTCCTACTTCTAATAGATTTATGCCAACACAAAAATATTGCAAATACTGGGCTTGAATTTCATTTGCAGGGTTGAATCATGCTACAGGTAATTAAAATTTAAGTCATTGCAAAGCTCTCCTCACTACTCTCACTCTTTAATCACCACGCCTTGAAATGCTTGAAAAAACTACATCACCTTTCATAGAGAAGTCTTCCAGCTAAATCACATTAATTTCCAATCTTACCAGAAAGTAGTTTCTTCCTTTTCATCCACACTTTGTCATTATATTAATATCCTCTTCTGTTTTAACAAAATTCTGTCGCTTCAGACCAGAAAATTTTAAAAACCCACACTGACAAAATTGGTGGAACCCTCTTGTAGGGCCCTCTTTATCTGCAAGTTATTCTCACAGTGACAAAGAGATTTTTAATGAAGTTTTTGGTACTTCTCTTTCCATTTTATCTTCATTCCCAACTTAGTTTAGTAACATGATTTTAAAAGTGTAGTGGTGTAACCTGTCTTGAGCCATCCACACAGGTTTCTATACATAGACCTGCCAAAGACAATCTGTAGCTTTATAGCTTCTGAGGTACTTTGAGTACTTTGAGATATATTTTGTAACTCATTAGGTCAACACTTTAAAAAAAGAAAATCCAGAAATATACAGAAGGTATCTTCATTTATTCTTACATTACTTTTTTTTTTTTTTTTCCTGGCAATTATTTAATTTCAATATTATATCATACAAATCATTCTCTTTGCTAAATATTTAATGTCACCTTGCCTTAGTCTTTCATAAAATGACTGAACAAAGATAAAAACAGAAATACGGAGAAATTAAAAAAAAAAAAAAAAATCTGTAGAGATAAATAACTGTATTTTTTTTCTTGGCAGAGGATAAACAAAACCAAACCTAAATCTGCAGTTGTCAAATACTGAAAAACAAGTAACAACAATTGTACAAAACCTACAGTGAAAATTCAGAACATCCATTCTCATTAAGACTTCATTTATTTCAGTATTCTCTCTACTGAAACTCCTAATAAGAAAGTCCAGAAGACACAGAAAGATGTTATCAAAGTAGGTGATCTGCTTGTTTAATCAAAAAAATCAAGAGGTGGTTATGATGCGGTAAAGTAAGAGGTTCAGAGAACAAGAAGCTCAGAAGTAACAACTAACAAACACTTGAAGATTCTTGACTGTATATCTGTGCAGGTTGGATAATAAAGACACTTTTCTAAGACATAAGGGAGAATTGTAGGGATTAATGGATTAAACTCCCATCTGTAGCACACTGTAGATGAAAGACATTAGTCTGATACAAAAAGAAACACAAGCATTCCCCTTGCCCCAAATCACACTAAAACAAATTAATAACACCTTAGATTAAAGTGTCCTTTCAAGTAATTAATAAACCACACAAAATAACTTGCATACAGAACAACTGATGTGAAGGCAAGTATCCAACAAAGAGTTGGCTATGTAAAGTAATCCAAGTAACCATTTTATGGTTACTTTTTCCTTTTACTTACCTACACTTAGTTTTGTTATATCTGGTTTTAATCTAGAAAATGGGACCATAACTATATTTTTATAGTTTTATTCTATGTCTTCTCCACCCCCAACCAAAATCTAACAACAAAGAAACTTTAATGCTTGACTGAAAATACAAGAATGCCAAGTGGTGAAATAAGACATTAATAATGAACAAATGTTAGACACTTCAGAAGATACACACTCTAGAAGACTCCTCTTCCTTATGCTGCAGTTAGGAACAGACTTCATACTTTTCCAAATGCTACTTAGGATTTGGAGGATTTCCTATTCTCATGGTTAAGCATACCATATCTTCTTAAACATTTTCCGTTGCATCTCCTGTCCTCATGGTTAGGGATACCATGGTTAAGGATACTATAAGGATAGGAGATACAGTGGAAAATATTTAAGAAAACAGAAATCTTCCTCATCTAAGAAAATATATTAAAACTAAAATGTTATATTTCTGTTTTTTTTTTCTGTAATATTTACTGAGATATTAGTTATCTCAACTCTTGTATTCTTTTATTCTTTATATAATTTTCATTGTAAACATACAATCATAAACAAACTGCAACATTTTAAAACTTATGAAACCTGAGCTAACAAACTTGCTAAGAAATAAATAGGAAATATATATAATAAACAAACAGAGATTAATTCTCTTGAGATGAGCTTGTTAAATGTACCACAAAACTAGATCCCTGGCATAAGAATAGGATGATAGTGAACCAAACTCTCATTACAACCCAACAATTTGAGTCTTGCAAGCCATTAAAGGTTATGATCATTTTGCCATCTATCATACTCTGCAATTCAATAACTACCATGTCAAACTTCTTTAAAATTTTTAAATAATTTATCACTTAAGAGATATTATATCACAAGTGGGAGATGTGATTGAATGCACACTAAGATTTAAATCAGATTTTGCCTTATGAAATGTACAATTTAATATTTTGAAGGTCACAGCGGTTGATAGTGAAAGACCTGTTCCTTACTAGAGAAGTTTGTCACACACATTTTCATGAGACCTAACAGCAGAACAGACAGTATGTTCACCAAATTTTTTGCATCATTGTTGAAAAATGATCACAGAATCACAGACTTGTCTAGATTGGAAAAGACATGGAAGATCATCCAGTTCAACCTTTGGACCAAAGTTAACCAACATTAACCTAACACTGATAGTTCCCAAATACACCAGATCCCTCAGCGCTATGTCAGCCCAACTATTAAACACCTCCAAGGATGGGGACTCCACCACTGCCCTGGGCAGCCCATTCCAACGCCTAACAACCCCTTCTGGAAAGAAATTCTCCCTAATATCCAGTCTAAACCTTCCCTGGCACAACTAGAGGCCATTCCCTCTTGTCCTATCACTTGTTACTTGGTTAAAAAGGCTCATCCCCAGCTCTCTTCACCCTCCTTTCAGGGAGCTGTAGAGGGCGATGAGGTCTCCCCTCAGCCTCCTCTTCTCCAGACTAAACACCCCCAGTTCCCTCAGCCGCTCCTCGAACGACCTGTGCTCCAGACCCTGCACCAGCTCCGTTGCCCTTCTCTGGACACACTCGAGTCATTCAATGTCCTTTTTGGAGTGAGGGGCCAAAACTGAACACAGGAATCGAGGTGTGGCCTCCCCAGTGCCAGTACAGGGTTAAGATCCCTTCCCTGTCCCTGCTGGCCACGGTGATGAGACAACACAGTTACATTTGTAAATTCAGTTAAATTGCATGCAGGATAAACACCTTTTTTCTTTTTTTTTTTTTTTTTTTTTTTTGTACAGACTCAGTTGTTCAGTAGAAAATTAGAGTAAATTAGGAATGAATCTGCAGAGTATGTCTCCCTCATGAATAAGAATTGAAATGAAAATTTGGTACATGGCAGGAAAATAAATAGACATATATACAATATGATAGATCACTTTTAGAAATTCCCTAGAGAGGTGAGATGGGCAACATATAAACAGAGAAAATAGGAAGCCACAGAAAGAGAAAAACTGGATGAAAAGCTGCAGGAAGAGTGAGTAAAAGTCTGAAAAGCAACTGCTTTTGATGATACTCCAGTTCCCTATAATAAATACTTATGGATGCCTGCATGGCTCATCGAAGATGACTAGACTGGCACTGCAGAATTTCATCCAGTCCTTCAGTTCCCTGTGTTCAGCACACTCTGTTCCCTCATTACCTACCTCACTGACACAGAAAGAAGTATCCTGTTGGAAAAGTCTGTTATGAAGCCAATTTTCCCTTTGCCAATAAGAATTATGAACAGTACTCTGCTGTTCAGTGGACTTGGTGGCCACAGAATAAGAGAGCACACTGGGGAAGATGAATCAAAACTGAGAACGATTAACAAGATGTAACTAGTAAGAACACCAAAAAAAAAGCACAACTTGAAGAAACAGAAATATGCAAACAAAGTAATTAAGGAGGAGATAAAAAAACCCATCTCTTCGCTTTTCCTTGAACGATCTTTCATATAGGCTGCCTTGATACCTTCAAGTCTAAGGAAGACTTTGTTTCTCCTTTGGGGCAGAAGGAATATTTTTGGCTATTCTTCTGTGGAAATTCTTCTGTGAATCACATCAGTGACACCTTGTACATACACTGTCAGAGTTAATAATACCTGTGTCACTGACTCCTCTAGATCTAATTCAATAGAATTATTTGTTGTATTTTTGTTTCTAACATTCATTGCCCTACAAACGAATGGCTTCTGGATGCAACATGTCTAATTGCATGGTCATCTATCTGTATGATCTAATTACAGCATTTTTTGATTTACTGTACAGACATATAAACCTCAAATGATTAATGTTCATTATCACATATTAATTTAATGCTACAGAAGTAGTCCAGAGACTTTCCTTAAGCAAGTTCTGAATACCACTGGAATAGACACTTAAAAATTAATAATGGTCTTGCATGTACTGAAAGGTAAATTGACTATGGAAGAAAATGAGTAATGTTTCCCAGCACCAATAATTCCAACTCCTGAGAATTTACTCATACTTGCTGTGAAAGTAACTATCTGATTTACAGTCAGACTGTCACAACTTTTGCAAATTTCATTTTTATCTCAATTCCAACACACCACTGATATCCTTGGACATATCAGAACACTTAATCTTTCAGTTAGATAACCATTTTGTGATAGTTTTATGCAGCTGCATGTTTATAGGACTGCATTTTTATATAACATGACAGTAAATGTATTGAAAGAAAACGTGTTACACACAAATGTAAGGTCAAATGACAAGTGCCTCAAACAAGAAATTAACTTGATATTCTGTTAATTTTGTCAGTATTTCATGGTACTATCATAGCTGTGAAGAATTTTTTTTGTTATTAATTGCTGAATTTATAATCCTGATGTGATAAATTTTTAATACCTTTCTAATCCACAACAGTGGCAAGTGTTTGAACTGAAGCAGTATACCAAATGCCAATTTAAACCATCAAATTATATGTTTGCATCATCTTCACAAATCAATTCTCTTTTTAGCCCTAATCAATAACTATACATGTACTACACTGAAGCAAAATACTTACATTTTTGTCAGTGCATAAAAGCCATCTTAGGGATACAGATGGAATATATCCTTCTTGGTAAAATAACTCTCTCCAGCAAAAGCAATTTTTTTACTGTGAATTAATAGGCAAAGATTCCCTTTATTTTGTTCCCTCTTCTCACTGATTGAAAGATCCCATCAACACTCTCTTTTAATGTCTCTTTGAACATATTCTCGCTGACACTAGGAGAAGATGTGTGCATTCATGTAGAGAAAATCTCAGGTTTACACCTGGTTTCTCTAGGGGAGTCCATGTACCCTTACTCAAATAGTTTTGGAAAAAAAAATTCATACCCAACGGATGTGTTTTTTAGGTGAAATTATAAAAGAGTTCTATGATTTTATATGTAAGAAGGAACTATTCAAACAGACTGGTGATAAAAAGACACCCTAGATTCTTAGAAAACTTATCATATAAAGTATAATCAGCAGTATCATTCACTACAAATCATTTCACTGGTTAATAATAATTTATTGAAAAAAGTTGAAAGTGACTAGGCTTAACACCATTCTAGGGCCTACTGTGTCTGATGCTGATGTAATATTTTAATTATAGAAAAACTCCACTTAAAAAACTCCACTCTTATAGAAAAACTTCAGTCCTCCAGTGGATCACATGTAGCATTGCATTTGTCATATTAGAAAAGATGTTTGCCATATCAAGGAACCAGTTATTTTGGGGACTGCAGAAAAGAGGTATTAAGTGACTTGAATATTAGTGACTGAGACAAAAATCAGAGAAGTAAGCTACAACGAAGCAGTGCATAGTACAATCACTGCATATGAAAACCTGAAGTATTAAAGAGTGTTATTCAAACATTAATGAATTAGGATGCCACTCTCACCAATCAGACAGGATGTACATCTAATATTTGTATCACTCTGATGTCTTCAGTTCCATGCCCTGGTCTTCTTAACCCTGTTCTCCCCTTGTCTTCCATTCCTGCGAACTCATCCCTTCCTTAAATCTACAGCTCTTTTAATGAACTTCCAGTTCATTCTCAAAGGCACAGGAAAAAATAATGCATGCTTTAATTATTATTATGTTGCCTTTAAAGTATGAAAGCAGTATAAGTGCTCAGCGGGATAGCTATTTGAATATGATAGCATCAGAAAATAGTCCAAATTATTGTTGAGGGAAGGTTGGGAGGTTGATTTAAATTCAGTATCAATTTTGAAAGGCAGTGGGGGGAAACACTGAATTTCCACCTTCACTCATGCTACACAACATACTGCATAATACAAACACAGATGGGAAAACTTGCCAGACTTCCAAGCTTGCTAAGGCAGAAATATAGCCTGGGAACAATTTTCTTGAAAGGGTTACAGAGTTTGGCAAAACTGTGATTAGAGTAACTAAGGGAAGGGAGATGTGCAAGTTTGGTACAATGGACCTGCAGAGATAATTTGTTTTAAAGTAGAAACAACTTTGAATGGGCAATTTCCCTGGTGTGTCCAGCTAACTGGCCATGAGAAAGCTGCAGAATATTAGTATCAATAAAAAGAAAAGTGCTTCAAACCACACATTTTCCTCCCTAGTTGATTCACCTCTCCAACTCCTACACTGTCATTATAGGGCAGGTAACCTCTGTCACATTTACTCTCATGTGTTGTGAAACAGGAATAGCAACATTTCTTCACCGGGGACTCAAGTCATTTGTAGTAGCAAAGTATTGGTGGTATCTCCTAATGGAATGCAGTATTGCAATACAAAGTGTTGTTATAATGGAAAACACATTATGGTCTTCACACTTAAGAGCACTTTTCTACCTGTACTTTAGACAGACAATTTTGAAAACTGGTCTATTGTGTCTACTAGTGAACTGCTGTTTATATGTTCCAGGGAAGAGAGGAGTCAGTTCCACAGCCAATTCAAAGGACTTTAACTTCCCAACAAGAACTAAATTTGTTTGCTCATTAAAGGAAAAAAATAGAGGGGGAAAAAAAAAATAAAGCTTGTAAAAAAAAAAAAAAAGTACAAGTTACATGTGAAATCATAGTATAAATATATCAGGAAAAGTACGCACACAAAATTAAAAAAATACTTCTTCAAAGGAAGTTACACCAAAATTGTTTTGCCTAAATTACGAAAGTTACCATCAATGTGCCATTTGCATGTAAGACATCTTCATCATTAACTTAAAAATGAAGATGTAATTAACAGTTCAGGTGTTTTTCTTATAGGGGAAATGGTGCTTTCTATTCAAAGGGTAGCAGCAAACAGTTACTCAAAGTTTCTTGTCATAGCAATATAACCACCTGAAACCCCTCTACAGGTGAGCACAGTAATAATAAACAATTTTCAACCGAGTTTATGATTGGTTTGAAGACAACATTGTCTTTGGAATGATTTATGACCACACATTACCTGAGCTGATATATAGCTAATAGTTTTGGACACTTACTGTATTTTACACTTAACACTGTCTTAGCCTGTTTACAGCTAAAGATGTAATAGTCATTCTGATCAGCAAATGTTATTACCTAGATGGTTCAGCCTAATCTGGTGAATCAACTCTTCTTCTTCTGAAAACATTACACAGTCAAATTTCTGGGATGCAGTGCACTGCATATTGGTGGTTCCATTTCATGCATGTTTTTTCTGAAGTTTCAGATACTTTCTGGGGCAGTATTACATTCACTGTTGTGATCATTCCTGAGCACACTGAAGTAGTAGCAGAATAGGCATAATAAAATGCTATTGTGTATCCTTATGTTGCAAATAGTTGCTTCTGTGACAAAAGGTATTTATGTCCATTCCTGATTACTTAGGTTTGTAGAAGGATTACTCAATAATTTCCTAATTAATTTATCTGACAAAATAAAAACTTATAGGAAACCTTTGTATTCCTAATTGTTCATTCTTGTTCAACAGGAAACAAAAGATGATGACTTTCAAATAGGACTGTTTAAAAATATACATCAAAATATGTTTTGAATTTTCAAGTTCCATCTCAGAAAATTAAAAAAACAAACAAACAAACAAACAAAAAACAGCCAAGAAGAGGAAACAAAAAAAGAAGAAACCCCAGTCCACTGTCATGGACTCAACAGGATAACAACATAACGGGTTAAAAGGAAAATGTCACACAACTCTTCTTTTGAAGTTTTCATTGTAAAATCATGGTATATTTTATTGTCAAAAATTATATTTCCCCTCCTTTGGGACATATAGTGCATCACTTTATTCTTAACTTTGGGTTCCAGCTCTTTCATTGCTTCACTCTCACAATTTAGAAATTACTTAATCTTTAAACCATTTACCTTTCTGCAAGTGGTTATACTGTTCCCTGCATTATGGTATTTATCTAATACCTTCTTAGATTGTACCCAATTTATAGACAACATTTTAATGAAAATGAAAGCAAACATTCCAAATATGGTAATAGAAGACTATAGTTCATGTCACTGAAAATTTTAAGATACAGTTTTCCTTCAGATGTTGGTAACGTTGCCTGTTCATGCAGGCAGGGTGAGTGGACAGGGCACAGTCCATCTCCTGGGCCTAGAACTTATCTGAGCTAGTTTCATATTAATGTCCTCCACAAGTAGACTGAACCATAGTCTCCACTCACATCAAAACCAACACCAGAAAGAACGTGGTGACCCAGATGGAGCTGCCACGCAACATGCAGTGGTCAAGGTCCCAGTCTGAAGGGAGTGTCTGAGCCCATCAATACTGTCGGAAGGCAGCAGTGACAACACCCGTGTGTACTGGGATCAGCTGGATGACCTGATCAGCCTGGTGGAAGAACTCTAAGAGGAGGTTGAAAGATTAAGAAGTATTAGGGAGTGCAAAAGAGAAACTGCTTGGTGGAGTAAAACCTTAAGCACTCCTGAAGCAACAGGAGCAAATGGAGGCTCCAAACGAGGCAGGCAATCCCTCATCCTCTTGCTACTAAGCAGAAGAAGGGGACATAAGAGATGGGGGAGGCTGGAAATAGGTCCCTACTCAGGGAGGCAGGAAAATCCTCTCCCAACCTCCCTCTCCTTCGATGGTATCAAGTGATGAGGAAAAGGCTGAGGTGCTTAATGGATTCTTTGCCTCGATCTTCAATAACAAGACTAGTTGCACTGAGGGAAGCCGGAAGCCGGAAGAGACGGAAACTGGGAGAACGACCCCCCCACAATCCAGGAGGAGACAGTCAGTGACCTGCTGCATCACACAGACACACACCAGTCTATGGGCCCAGACGGGATACACCCGAGGGTGCTGAAGGAGCTGGCTGGGGTGCTCGCCAAGCTGCTTTCCATCATTTACCAGCAGTCCTGGCTGACCGGGGAGGTCCCGACAGATTGGGAATTGGCCAATGTGACACCCAGATATAAGAAGGGTCACAAGGATGATCCGGGAAATGACAGGCCTGTCAGCTTGACTTCAGTGCCTGGGAAGCTGATGGAGCAGCTCATCCTGAGTACCATCACACAACACATGTGGGACAACCAGATGCTCAGGCCCAGTCAGCATGGGTTTGTGAAAGGCAGGTCCTGCCTGACAAACCTGATCTCCTTCTACGACAGGGCGACCTGATTATTGGGTGAGGGAAAGGCTGTGGATGTTGTCTGCCTTGACTTCAGTAAGGCCTTTGACACCATTTCCCACAGCATTCTCCTGGTGAAACTGGCTGCTCGAGGCTTGGATGGGCACACGCTTTGCTGGGTAAAAAACTGTCTGGATGGCCGGGCCCAAAGAGTTGTGGTGAACGGAGTTAAATCTGGTTGGTGGCCAGTCACGAGTGGTGTCCCTCAGGGCTCAGTTTTGGGGCCACTCCTGTTTAACACCTTTATTGATGATCTAGACGAGGGGATCGAGTGCACCCTCAGTCAGTTTGCAGGTGACCCCAAGTTGGGTGGGAGTGTTGATCTGCTCGAGGGTAGGGAGGCTCTGCAGAGAGACCTGGACAGGCTGGAGCCATGGGCTGAGCCCAACTGGGGGAGTGTCCATAAGGCCAAATGCCGGGGGCTGCCCTTGGGCCACAACAACCCCCAGCAGCGCTACAGGCTTGGGGAGGAGTGGCTGGAGAGCTGCCAGTCAGAGAGGGACCTGGGGGTGCTGATTGACAGCCGGCTGAACAGGAGCCAGCAGTGTGCCCAGGGGGCCAAGAAGGCCGATGGCATCCTGGCTTGTGTCAGCAAGTCATCAAATTCTCATAAATTGTACATAATCAAACTGAAAAAGTAAGTTAAAGTTGAAAAGTAATGCAAAACTGAGTGAAGTCCCTGTCATTAAATTAATGCACATAATTTCATCTTTAAAATAATGTCTCCTATAAAATAAAATATGGTACCAGTGCTTTCAATAGATCCTCGCTTGGGCTTAACTTGAAGATACTGACCAGCACCAGGTGACTGTCAACTTAAAACATGTTAACAAAAGTAGGACTGAAATAGAGAACTAAAATCAGTCTGTTCAGTTTATTTGGAAGATAAAAAAGTATACATATGCCTCTACGTACAGTATGCAAACTTGAGAACAGAAGAGAAATCTTAAAGGAATTCCATAGATAAATGATAATAATCTGAAATGCCCTCCTAATGATAGCTATTTGTGTCCAGAAATAATGATCATCAGAATTAGACATTGTAAAGTAAAGAAAATTATTTGGAAAGCAGATATTAGGTTAAAAGAAAAAAAAATATTCCTTAAATTTAATATATTGCTGATCATTACACAAAAGCTGCCAGGTACCTGTGGAATTAAAAACAGGCTCAGAATTCACTTGTCTAGACATGCACAGTGAATAGACTGGTAAGCATGCTCTAAGAGAATAGTTGAATGGTTACAAGGCTTATTCAGGGGCTGGAAATCTCATTAGCTTTCAGAGCATTGTGCTACTCTAAAGAATATGCATGTGGGCTACCCATTAATTTCAACTTTTGGTTATTTCTTTCAGAAAGTAACTCTTTCAAGCCACATCTGTTTCTAAGACTCCTCTATGCTGGGGTCTTGATCTTTTAGAGAAAGGCAAATATGACAACTCATTTTGAAATAACTAGATATATTTGCAGTCTTTTCCAGTCTTTAAGATATTGAAATATCTACTTACGAGATTAAAATAGCACGCGCGCACACACACACAAACACACACACACCCCCCAAAGACCTTTTGGAATGCAGCCAAATGAGTTCCTGTAAATTCATATCCTGAAATACATGCAAGCAAAAATAAACATCAGATAGCCATAACTCCACTGAAGAATGCAGAATTGATAACAATGCTATGCTTTCAGTCAACCTTTTCCACACTTTCCCCTCTGAAGCTGTCAAAGCCCTGGAATGATTCAGTATGAGTAGTGCAGTAATTTTACGACATAACTATACTTTTTAAATTTAAATTCTAGATCCATTTTCTTGGTACAAAAGCTATTGGTTAGTTTAATCACACTTGCACTGTTGTTATCTGAACATCACTGAGGAACCAGAGCTATTATTATAGCACTCAAACAACATGCTGGAATTCCATTTCCTTGCTATCTAATTAAATATAAGTCTTTCTGACAGTACTTTTAAAATTAATATCAGAGTCTGTGGATTTTACAGAACTGACAAGTTTTGGGTTTAGATCAGAAATGCTGGTCTCAGAAAAAAAAAAAAAAATACAAAGCCCCAAACCCAAGAACAAAAAATGTAAAATTCAGAAATTAGGCATAACCCCCCCCACACATTCATAGATCACTGCCAGTGATGAACTCTCCTGAATAGAATGGTCCTGGAAAATTAAGAATATTGATGATAATGAAATTTAGATAAATTTCAAAGTTTTCCTGAATATTTCACTGCAGAGAACATTTGCCCACTGAGACAGTTTGTCTTCTAGGGAGGACTTTATAGAGGATTCATAGGATTCATAGCTATCTGTTTATGAGAAAACAGCCCTTATGAGAAGGTCTTTGGAACCGTGTTTCTACCCTAAGAGAGCTGAAAGTAAAAAAAAAAAAAAGTAAAAGTATA
>NW_020799145.1:5303998-5323372 GCF_003259725.1 Athene cunicularia
AAAAAAAAAAAAAAAAAAAAAAAAAAAAAAAAAAAAAAAAAAAAAAAAAAAAAAAAAAAAGTGCCAGAAACTGCAACAGAAAGAACACTGACTGAGCTGAAAGAAACACATGCACCTGTTTTCTGTTAGCAAATCACATATATAGGTCAGATTAATCATTTTTTTTTTTTTTAATTAGAATTTTTTTTACAGTGAACTTCTAATATTTTCTGTTTGTAACTTTCCATTTCACACTACTAGTCACACCGTGTCAGATTATTGCTTGAGACCAAAAATCCAACCCAAAACCTGTTACTTTTTGATAGAACATCACGTATTACTGAAAGTACAGTTGAAATATATATGATATAATTTTCATTATATGACAGTAACAACTAAAGGATGTTTTCTAGTCACTGTGGCCATTGGTCAGTTATATGCCATGAATTTCATACCCTTCAACGGAAAGATGCCTTAGCAAAGGCAAAAAGCACACTTCTTTTCACATCAGAATTTGCTGCTCAGGTAATTCCTTTACACCTTAAATGACTGCTGAAAGTATGCATCCCTACTTACAAAGTGATCATTAACACCTACATGGACACAGAAGATTTTTTCATGACCATAAATATCATTATCAAAATTCCTGTAGAAATGACTTTTTTTGGCTGGCTGGTCACTGCAAATGGTAGCACAATTAAGTAAGATGCTATCAGCCCAACTTAATTGCTGAAGTCTCTCCACTCCCATCCACTAGTTTCTTTGAATCAATATACATTAATGAGTCTCTCATTATACTTTGATGGCTTTTTTATTCTCTTATACAACTCTTCAGACAGCCTGTTGCCTTACCCTTATAACTCATATGACTTGTGAAGATAGATTCTTGCAGCAATTAAGCATTTTAGCTTAATGTGCTACATTTTTGAAATTATGCTATTTCTAACTTCAAGTTGGAGGGGAATGTAACAAATTTCCACCCTGAAGAACACAAATTAAAACACGTAATGTTAAAATATGAACCATGAAATAATAATACAAGGCAAGCACAATTTTAATATTTGCCTGCTAACTGACTCCAGCTTACCTCTGTACCCTCATTTTCTATACATACAATCAATTGTACCTTATTTGTGCTATCACATTCAGATTAGAATACAAACTTTCTCTGAATCCATGGTACAAAACTATCATAATTCCTGCATTTTGTGCCCCAAAGACATTTCCACCTTCTGGAATATTCTATACACAGTTCACAGAAATCTAAAGGGAACATGACAAAGAGAAGAGACGGTTTCTCTGACAGATTCAATGGATCTATTTCACTGTAATTTAATCCAGAATTGATTAGTTATGAATTAAATTATAGAGCACAGGGGTATCAGCATTTCAGTTGTATTACAGATTAAGTTTATTTTTTAAATGTTGCCTTGTGCTCTGTTTGGTACATTCAGTTGCAAAAATCCCTTCTCAGAAAGTTTAAGAAAATACATTGCACTTGGACCAACCCAGAGTCTTAAATTAGTTTCTCAACATAATAATGGCTCAGCCTTTCAGCTACAGTGGAGCATATATCCTTTCATGACAACATAAAAGATTGTTCCATCTTTTCCCCAGTCAGAACTGTATTCATCAGGGCCCCCAAAATACAGGAATTTTCTGAAATGTGGTATGTGCAGGTATGCTTTTGTTAGGCCAAAGTCTGTATTTCATGTGGACATGGTCAGTTTCAGAAGAGGTAAGAGATTACCATCAGCAAGTCAAAGGTGTTTGTACTATGATTTAACTTGTCCTTTGGTATTTTTAAAGGATTTGGGACAGGGAGTGGAGAGAAGCCATCCAAGAGTACTGATGATACAAATAGAGGATAAACAAAACTGAAACAATTAAGAAGACTCACAAAATGATCCAATATTGTACTAGTAACTGAGTGAAAAAAATGCTAAATTAAGATCACTATCAGTACACACCAAAATGTCTGTGTGTGAGAAGACAATGCAAGTGTACATCCACAATCATTGATTTAATGTGGTATATAATCACAAAGGGATGACAGAGCAACAGTTTTTGAAAGTGTGCTCAGAGTTTAGTGATGACAGACCAAATGGAAGACAATCGTACAGTATTCTGTACCTTGAATACCGTGCATGCTTCTGGTGCTCCCCACTGTTGACACAACACAGCAGAATAAGAAAGTGACAACTGCAATCCATTGTTAGAAATCAGTTGTTACAAAACAACTTCTGAGTAAGCAGAGATTCTTTGTCACAGCCCTCACACAAAATTCCCTTAGAGATTTCTGCTATTGTTCATTTTGGAAAATAGAAAACAGAAAGGTGATGTGCCAAAATGCAATCAACTTATGAGTAGAAAGGAGAGGTGAAAAGAGAACAATTATTGACTATAGTCAGTGAAATATAGTTTCCTAGAGTAAATATACTTGAGGCCTGTTTAGGATTCAGCATTTGCATGTTTGCTACTATTTGGCCTGACACAGAACAAATAAATTTGAAAAAGGAAGATGAGAGAATCGGATTTAAGCCTTAGACAAATCTGTCTGCTCACATAACCTAGAAAATGTGAAAGATGAGTTATTAATTTAAGCAAAATGAGGATTTTAGGTCTTTTACACTATGTTTATATTGCTGGGAAAAAAAAAAAAAAACAACACAAAAACAAAAACCAACAAGAAACCAACAACAAACAACCATAGTCAGGTGTTTCAAATATCCTAACAGAGACAAGTCCTGCTGTGCTCCAGTCATCTGGAAATGGAACAGAATAACTAATGTTTCACTGTATTTTTCTGAAATTTTATACTCTTCATAAATTTTCTCAAGAGAATTTAAGAGGGTCTGTTTTTTATTTTTTTTTAATATTAAAAGCAAACAATTGAGGAACAGTAAGAAAATCACATTGGACCTCTCAGACTATTTAGAGATGTCCTCCTAAATTTTTTGCTGACTTAAATTATCTTCAATTTCTTCCTTGCAGTGAAAAAAGAAAAATGCTCTCCAAGATGCACCACAATGAGGACAAAAAAACACATAACGGTTCTATGCTTTGTAATTTTTTTTGCTTGAAGCTATTGTTCTATTTCCTGCCGACACTGCATTTTAAATGCTCTAATGATACAATTGTTCTTGAAAACTGCAGAGAAAAAGACACCACAAATAGCTAATTGGTGCCTCTGATGAAGCTAGAAACACATCTTGAACTTTTTTTGTGGTTGTTGTTAAAAAGTGAGGGAGAAGGATTTGTTGCTATTAGGCCATATCAAATACTCAGTAGCTGGCAGGATTTCACTCCTACTCACTTAATTAATGTCTGTAATATATCTGTCACTTGTCAAGTATCCTATGTAGTTATTGCACTATATTTACTGTTATGTACCACCCAATTTTGTAAGCCCTGAGGCCAACCCAGTTTAGGGATTCTGCATAGTCTTCTATCAAATTTACTTTCAGGTTCATTGCCATTCAAAATGTATCACAGCTTTGTTATCAAAGTCCTTTTCCTCTCTGCCAGTTTTGTATTTTTCTGTTTGCTTGGTTCCTCATGAAAATGGGTATACAATCACCTTCTGCAGCTGTGTAGTCTGTTTGATTTTTGCCACCTTTCCAAGGTACTTTAATAAATGTACTGAAAATAATTCCATTTGTGTTATTGCTGTGGTAATATCATCCCAGTCATCTACTGTGCATTATAGATTTATACGTAACTAAAAGCCTAAGTTTTATGTTTTTTCTTTTGTTATGAGCTTTACTAAAAACATATGCATGTCATCACTTAATACTGAGCTCTTATTTCGAGCTAAGAATCTGCAGAATCACATACACTTTTTCTTTTTTTTTTTTTTCTGTGTTTTTATTATATTATTATAATTACTCCAAGGTTTAGCCAAAACTTCTTCTCATCTATCTGTACATCATTCTTCCCAGCCCTCCTCATAAGTTTCCTATGCATAAAAGAAGGGGAGGATTTCCACTCTTACAAGTTTCCCAGTTCTGTATCTGCTCTCTTACTGTTACAGCCCCCTTCAAAATAATGTTCTGTTTTTTGAACAAAGAATTAGCATTTTTGACACCTTAGTTAAAGGGTTACTAGTGTAACCAAAAAGTTTAAATTTGCGTTAGGAGTTTACAGACAGATGAAGCTGTGCAAATGTCATATTGCTATCTTGAGGTAGCCTTTTGTAATATAAAGCCTAACACAATATATAACATGTAGATGTTAGAAAGTTTGATTCCAGGCAGATATATATATTTTTTTTTTTTTAAATCTAATCCATTTTAAGAAATTACTTGAAAATCCCATCAGATCTTTTTGTTAAAAATGCACACTTTAAAATCACAGGCGATTTATTTAATGATATATTTGCTTAAGAGTGAATGATAGTATTACTTTAAATAAGTATCCAGAGGTATATCAAAAAAATATGAAAGTAAGGACTTACTTTTAAAAGTAGTTTTTAAAAAATCTAACAGAATATGCTATTGTGTATCTTGATGTCAAAATATCCGTGTAACACAGAATGGTTCTATTTAGAGTCTTCAAAATTTATCAAATGAGGCCAGATTTCTTTCTGTCCTAGTATTCTGACGTTTGTAGAGTGAACAAGAACGCACCCTAGGGAAGAAAGATGTTAGATACAATGTCTGCCTCTTTGATGGTTGCCCTAACCTATAAGGAAAAAAGTAGTCTTCCACATCTTTATTTTATTACTTTTTTTATGGACTTAATAAAGAACAAGTATTCTGTCCTGGGGAGATATTTAATGGCCTATCTCACTTCAAGAAATGATACCTCCTTGGGATGAAGAAGATTCAGAGAGATAAAAGACAAAAAATAACATTAAATGAAACCTGGAGTTATTCTTGGGAATAATGGAAAGGTTTCATGACAAGTTTTTGAAGACAAGTGATAGAAAGGGCCGTACAAATGAAAGACGCACCCAGGGGGGAAATTAGGGTGACATTCCCCCATTATGAAGCTGCCTAAAGAGGTCAGTAACATTGTTTTATCACTCAAGAATGGCTGCTTTACATAGTTTGAAAATTTGTGCTTTCAAATACCTTCTGATCCTTCTATCACAAGCAAAGTATGACACAAGGATCTGTCTTTTCCTCAGAGGCTTTATGCAAATCTTTCACATTTTGGCAAGTGGAAGTGCAGGAGAACTGTGTGTGACCAACTCTAAAATTGTTGTATTAAAAGAAAATTACAGATTTTAGACATTAAACTTTTCTGCCATGGGGTGCCTTTTTAAGGAATCATTACCTGTGAGTTTCAGGTAGGAAACACTATTTCTACTTTCAAAAAGAAAGTGAAAACTCCCTCCTACAATACATATATCAAAATTCAATTTTTTTTTAAACTCAATTAAAAAAGAAAGGAAGATATATTAGTATCAAGATATGAAAAAATATTATAGCCAGACATATCAGAACTCATGTATTTTGGTTCTGTAATTATTTCAGTTTCTTCAGAGGACTATTTCTTTTTATGATGCAATTAATTGATTTATTTTAAGAAGAGAGTTCATAATGCTAGAAACACTACTTGATGCTAACAACAGATTTTCCCATTTCAATAATGCTGTGTATTGCATCAAAGATAAATCCTTAACAAAAGTATCTGTGCCTCAAATAAATGTATATAGCTGCTTATATACACACACATATTTAGACAGATATATATGGATTATACCTATGTACATAAATACTAATAATTCACAAGACATAAACATATATAGGTGTTGAAGAAAGAAAAAATAATCCGTCTCATAAACACCCTGAATTGTTAGCAATGTTAAAACTCTTACAATGCAAACTTTAAAAGAAATGGCCAGATAATCTGATGCTGAGTTTGCTAACAGCACCAACACTGAATAAACTTCACTCTGAATACCTGCCTTGTAATCTACAGAAGGTATACAGAATTCTCATTTTCAATACAGGCAAAAGGTCTAGGGCAGCACAGAAACATCTTTCCAACTATTTTAATTATCTTTTGTATTAAAATCTCATGCAGTCCACTGGACCAATGCAATAGTGTTATACACAGACAAAGGAATAGATATCTTCCTTTATCTCATTGAGCATCATATGCTTTTTCATCCTTCTGTTAAGCATTGACTGCTATTAAGTTTATACAATACCTTGTTAAAAAAAAGTTGAAATTTTAAATCATTTATAGAAAACACACAAACCTCTTTGTAAAACAGACTGTATTTTGCAAGGCTAAAATAGTGAAATATGCCACATCTGTCACTAAGAAAATACTTTAGTATTTGACTTCTACATTTATGATGTTTAAATATGATATTTCAAAAATGAATTCTTTACTTCAACATATTGAACACACGAATATTAACCATTTCAACACAAAACACTAACACGAAGGGGGTCATTACTGTATATTTATTATATATTACTACTGTACTGTATTGCATTGCATTGTATTGAATGATACAATATGATGATACTATATTTGTTATACTGTTGGACAGGTAAGTGCTGCCATAAATATTTATCCAGTCACTGTAAAACCAGTTTCTACATTATCTTCTGAAAATCTGTTTGGGAAACAATCAGTGCCATAGTACTATGAGGTTCCAGTACTTCAGTCTCCACATACAAAAAAAAAAAAAAAAAAAAAAAGATAGCACTGAGTAAATTACCATATTTAACAGTAACTACTGCCTACATATTATCAATTACTCTGATGGATTTAGTAAAACTTTAAAAATATAGCTTAAAAAAAATCATTAGCAAATCATCATAATTATTTTTTGACATTAGTACAGAAACAGATTAATTTAGCTATTTTATATAAATCTGCAAAATTTACATCCATATATATTTTAATATTTAAATGCTTTTTAGTTATATTTTATGGCTAATACAGATATATGAATTTACAAGCCAATAATGCTTGTTTACAATGATTAAACTGTCTGAAATATTAGTAGTAATTTTTGCATTGTATATCTGATACTAGACTAAAATATATAGCATGTACAAAATGCAGATACAGCAAATGGTCGTCAGATCAGTTAATTCATTAATCTTTGGAGATTAAAAAACTTTAAGAAACTTGAAATTTCATGTCTAAATTTTATGTTTATACTTTCTCATTCAGTTATTCACCATACATAGGAAAACATAAACAAAAAAACCAACTCCAGCACTTTCAATCTTTTTGCAGGGCTAAAATCCAAGCAGTTCCAGTGGAGACTACATCTTTAACTCATCATATACACTATTATAGTAATTTAATACATTTTTTTCCTCATTTTGGGTGGTCTTTTTTGTAGTGGGCTTGGTTGGTTGGTTGTGTGTTGTTTTGTTGTTGTTGTTTTTGTTTTGGGTTTGTTGTTTGGTTTTTTTTTTATAATATGTTGTCTTTTGGCCACTGGTCAACACAAATGCATGGTATGTAGATCACACAATAAACTCTGATGGCATAATATCGCATAAAATTAATCCCACAAATTCAAATGAGTCTCTGAAAAAAAAAAAAAAAAAAAGCAATAATCCTTACCGAGGCATCAGAGAGAGAACAGAATATTTCCACTGGAAGAGACTTACAGCAATCATCTACCTACAGCAACCACCTGACCACTCCAGGGCTGTCTGAAAGTTAAATAATATTATTAAGGGCATTGTCCAAATGCCTCAGACTGATAGGCTTGGGGCATCAACCACCTCTCTAGAAAGCCTGTTCCAGTTTTTGACCACCCTCTTGGTAAAGAAATGCTTCCTAATGGCCAACCAAAACCTCTGCACAACTCTGAACCATTCCCATGTCTCCTATCACTGGATCCCAGGGAGAAGAGATCAGCATCTCTCTCTCCACTTCTCTTCCTCAGGAAGCTGTATAGAGCCATGAGGTCACCCCTCAGCCTCCTTTTCTTCAAACTAGACACACCAAAGTCATTAGCCACTCCTCACAGGACATTTTGTGTCCTATAGTGAAGGAAAGATGGTGAAGGAAAAACAACAAAAGAACATTCATCAAAAAAACCCTGAGACTTGTATGGCTTAAAGTATGTCTGCTTTTTCTTAACCATACCAGAACATATAATAACAGATACTAACTTTTCCCCAAAAACATGTCTTGCTCATATCTGTGAAGATCATCAGGGACTACATTAAAAACATTACTGTTGTAACTAAAACATGGAAATATCATTCAGCAAATATTCTTTTCCTAGGAATTCAGTGGTCACAGTGCATCACAGACTATGCAGAACACCTGTGAGATGGGAGAAGAGAAAATATCCAGAGTTGTCAACACCCTAACAGACTTACCCTGTTTTTCTTCTAATATAAAAAAAGCAGATGTTGGCAAAGTGGTGAAAGGTTTTGCAGAAAGAAATATGTCTTCTACTTCCCTACAACCACTGAAGAAAATAACACAGTATTATAATTCTGTCTTTCACAGTGTTTACCATGCCACCATATCTTTTGCTTAGCTCAGAATGACCTTTTAGAAACACTTGCAAAGGAAGAAAAATCACATTTTCCCACATACAATGAAATAAATGTTCATGACAACTTTCAATCTTTTCTTGAAAGCATCCTTACTTCATCATGGGCAAAAGTATTCTGTATTTGCCAGGGGAAGTAATCGAGTTCCATTATTAATATGTACTGGGTTTGTGTGATGGGGATTTTGGTACAGGGGAGGGGACTACAGTGGTGGGCCCCTGTAAGAAACTTCTCAAAAGTTCCCCTGGCCCAAAGGTGGACTCACCTCTGGCAAAGGCTGAGCCAGTGAGGGATAGTGGCTGCACCTCTGAGATAACATATTTAAGAACGGAAACCTGAGAGGGGGTTTGGGGACTTGTGAGGATGAGTTACGAGAAGGACACCTATGGGAATGTAAGGTCAGTGGAAGGAAGGAGGAGGAAGGGGGGGAGGTGCGCCAGAGCAAAAAGACCCTCTGTGTCCCATGATGAGATAGCAGGGCTGCCCTCCCTGCCACGCATGGAGGTCACCAGAGGAGCAGAGATTTGCCTTTGGCTTGTGGAGGACCCCCAGGACTCTGTCGGAAGAAGAAGCTCCTACAGTTGCAGTTTGGTGCTGGGAGGCCTGCAGCATGGGGGCTGACCCACACTGGAGCATCTTGAGAAGAATACATCCCATGGGGAGGACTCACGGTGGAGAAAGTCTGTGGAGGACTGTCTCCCGTGAGAGGGACGCCATGTGGAGCAGGGGGAAGAATGCAGACGAGTGCTTCCCCCGCTCTCCCCTTGCAAGGAAGAAGCATCGCACTGACTTGCAACCCCCATCCCCTGCCCCTGCGCTGCTGGGGGAGGAGGAGGTAGAGATCCCGGGAACAAAACCGAGCCAGGAAGAAGGGAGGGGTGGGGGGACGTGTTTTTTATAGATATGGTAATACTTCTGACTGTACCATTCTGTCTGTTAATTGCTGTTTTCTTAGTGTTTAGAATTAAAGTGATGTTCTTTTAATTTCTCTAATCTAAGGAATCTGTCTTTTGCCCATGACCTTCATGGCTGAGCCATGTTTCTCTGTTCTAATCTCCATTTCCAAGCCTTTTTTTTTTTTTTTTTTTTTTTTTTTTTTTTTTTTTTTTCTCCTTTCCAGCACTGTGGGGGGGAAGGGTAAACATCTGCGTAGTGCTTAGTTGCTCTCCGGCTCAAACCAAGACAAATATAAGCCCTTCTGTATGAGGCATACATGTAACAATGTAAAGATTGGCTAATAGTGGTATAAAAACCTCTGTCAGCAAAGAACAGCTATGTTTCATTAGTTTATTGCATATCCTAGAAGAACTTAACATCTGACTGAAAAATTTGACATCACAGTTTGCTTTTTCAATAATTATGTATTCAGAAAATGGTTTTGTCAATCACACTTTTTCTAAAAAATCAAGCAAACACACACATAAAAAAAAAAAAAACCAACCTACACACACACACCCCAGTATGTCTTCTGTAAAATAAGAGGAGTGGTATAGAAAAAAAGAATAATCAGACCCCATGACCAATATCAGAACACAAGTTGCTCTAATGGATTTGGTAGTTGGTGGATTGAAACAATTACTATGTGTAGTGGCAGCTGATATCAAGTCTTGATTTCAAGAAAGGGTGGAAAAATTGATACATACAGCAAATTGTAGAGCACTGAGAGGAAAAATATCTTCAAAACCAAGTATGTTCTCTGAGTAACAATTTCCAAGCAAAATACAGTTTAAATGTAAACTACAAACACTTGGTGTCCATTTTTAGTATATGTAAGTACCCCTTCTTTCTACTCCCAAGCAAATACCTCTTCTAAGAGAGAAAGACTGTTATGGTGTCTTTCCCTTCATCAGATAGGCCCTTCAAAAAGCCCTCCACAGGACATCTGCAGGAGCCTATGCTAGTAGGTAATAATGAATATTAGTCGCAATATCATCAAAACCTTTAAAATGCCTTGACATAAAATGTACACTCTCCCATATAATAAAATATTGGCATGAATATAAAGGTGGGTGACTCCTAATTGTCTTCTCCTCCTTTCTCATCTCAAATACGCTATTAAGCACTTTCTCAATTGATTTATCTTTACCATCAAATCCTAACAGGGAAAAAGGATACATGACCCAAATGCTGGAAAATATTTAAAAGTTCTACAGTCATCAGGGCCTTATTTCACTAAATAAACCAATCAAACAAACAAACAAACAAACATAATTAATAAAAAACCAGAAGCTGAATATCAGCTTGAGTATAATTTGGAGAAAAAAAGATCAGAGAGCTCTCACCAAACTGTCACAGCAAATTTGACATATTAGACTCATGTAATGGTCTTAGCCACAGACTTGAGAATCTATGTGGAGAAACAGCAGTGCTGACATGCAGGAAAAAGGCCAGAGATCTACAGGAGAGGAAAGCACTCTCATCTTCCACTGGAGAAATTACAGTGCAATGTCAGAGTCTTTGGTGTCAGTCTACCACCACTGGTGTTAATAGAGGGTGAAATAAACAACAGCACTAAATGAACACAACAGATGCTAGAAATAAGTTTCAAATCCAGCTTTACACAGTCTGTAGAAAAATGTATGAAGTAGCTAGATGTCAGAATTTAGAAGCTGAAATAAAAGCGAATAATGTTGTGTAAGCAATGAGAAATTGGTTCAGCCAAGCAAAAATTCTGCTGATATAAATGAGTTAGAGAAAATGGAGTACATTATATTTATATCTATCTTATATTTCTGCTGGTGAACTGCAGAAGATGCCATAGAATTGAACATACAGATTAACTGCACCTTGTTTCCTTAAATTCATTCTTTGTTAAGGACTATTAACTACTGCACTATGTCTAGCCTTTTTAATGGATGAAATTACTCTTATAACTAGTTTCATTCATGCTCTATGGTTTGCAAATTTTAACATAACAAAACTTAACACAACTTCTTAGAGCATAGATTTTGCCTGTGAGAGGCTGTGCTTGCCTGAGGCACTCTGTAAACAAATGTATAATAATCTATGTCACATAGTAAATTCTTTTATCTTTAATTTACTACAGAGTACTGGTATCACTTTCATTACTCTGAGACAATGAAACTAGTAATAGCTTGATTATAAGATAGTGCCTAGTGACACCACAAATATTTTATATTAATTTAACAAATATCTTAAGCAGATTTTTTTTTTTTTTTTTTTTTTTTTCTGTTTCCCTCTATGAAGTAGTCTCACAAAGCTTCACATCTTGGGTTTTACTATCTTCATTGTGATTACATTTTCCTGTAAAAAGACTCTTTGGAGAAAACAAAACAAAACAAAACAAAAAAAAAAAAAACAAAAACCCACCAGTATTTGACCATATATTTATTTATATTTCTTGGAATGCTTTCTGTGCAAAAATCAATTAATCTGAATACATTCACAATAAAAGATGCATTTTTGGGTTTTGGCCACCTTATTGATAGAATTCTATTGAATAGCCCTCAGTCCTTAAACCAGGAGCTATAATGAAATAGATATGGTCAGACTGAACAGGCAGATAAAAGAAAGGTGAATTCTCTCTATAGTAACCCTGAGATACCTACCTTTTCTAAATCAGAACATTACACAAAAATCTGCACCCAAATCGGAATAAGTATGAATTAGAACTGATCAAAAACATTTATTGGAATATTTTTTTTGTCAGTTGATACTGTCAAAATTAATCTCTTTTACAGGAATGTATTGAGTGTAATTACCTTTTTCCTAAAGTATGATGATCCTAAATATTTCCTGATGTGTATTTTCTTGACTTGATTAACACTGTTTTATCAAATATGACAAAACTTATTTTACCTATTATTAAATTAATAGTATATTAAAATATACCAATAAAGACAGAAGACTTAATGTACTGTAAACATATAACAATATTTCTATCCCTTACATTCTGGATCAGAAACATACTGGTGCCAAATTCATATTTAGCCCACTCTATCACTTTTTTTTTTTTATAGCATTCTCATTATTTGAATATTCTTGGTTCTGTAACAAAACAATACTGAACAAAGACCTTGTTCTGCAAAATGCCAGGAACAATTCTGAAATTCCAGAAATGTTTTAGGTAGAATAGAGGATGACACACTTCACAAACAACAAAAAGGAAAAACAGGACAGAAAACTGCACCAACTAGAGAATTTAGAAGAAAAAGGACAGAAGACCTAAAAGTCATGCTTTGAAAAATGTCTGCTAAAAACATAGTACCTTTAAACAATCAATAAAAAAATAAATGTATAATGGAGAATCACATAAATTTGTAATCTTATTTCCATATTAATGATAATTGCATTTAAATGTAAATAAAGTCTATGATTAAAATGTAAATAAACTCACAGCAAGTAAATTTCATATGTACAGATGTCACACAAACTACTCTGAAAAGCAACACATGAAAACCTACAGATAAACACTGTTTAATCTTTCCCCTGCCTGAGGAGAACTCAGGCCACCCACTGATTAATGTAAATATAGCGATTTGCAAACTTTTCAAATGTTTCATTTAATAAACAGAAGAAAGTATTTCTGGGTAGGACATGGGAACTAATCTATCGGTTTGAACAGTGTGCTTTCTAAACTACACCAGTGAAGCAAAAAATCCTTATGAGTATTTCAGTTCTTTTAAGAGATGCAATTAAAACAATTGAAGTAACTGGGAAAAAAAAAAAAAAAAAAAAAAAAAAAAAAAGACAAAAATACTTAGTCCTAGAGATGAAATAATTTGGTGGTTTGTTTGGTTTTTTTGGGGGGGTTTTTTTTGGTTTTTTTTTTTCAGACAAGTTTACAACTATCAGTGTTCTGTCCCCAAAACAATTCCGTGTAGTTTTGGTACAATAAAAGACAATAGCAGATACATTATTCTCAAGGACCACTGGTGCACAAGCTTTGGGCCTCTTTTTTTTTTTTTTTTTTTCCTAAAATGAGTACTAGCTTTTTATCAGCTATGGTGTTATTAGAATTACCATGTGGGAGGTTCTTTTAACCTTATCTCCACCAGAAAAAATAAATTAATTATTAAGAAAGTTCTGACACCAGGGTTTTATCTTAAAAAAAAAAAAAATTCTTTTTGTAACAATTATTTATTATGGCATTTGCACCTTTCATATGGACTTTCAGAGATTTCAGAGGTTTCAAAAAGAAACTGGTTTTCAGTGATGCTTCAATCAATCCTATAGATTTTGTTATGATTACTTCACTGCAAAGGACAAAGATATTATTTAATAAGCATGACACTTACATCTTTGATGAAGCCTTATATTTACCATTCATGTTCCTTCCAAAGGGCTAACCCTTCATTGCAAATAATTAAATTGCTTCCGGTAACAAACAAGAGTTTCTTTATGGGTTGAGGGAGATGACTCCAAAGTCTACCCTGATTTGACTGCTGAAGCTAAATTAACCTTCATTGTAAGTAACTTCTGACATTAGTGAATATGAACAGTTCATGGACACTGAATTTGGAATTTGTATACTTGCATATGGATGCTCTGCACCATTTAATCAGGGAATATAGCATCATGTGATTTGCATGACTACTCAAAACAGTATGAATATTCATTACTAGTTCATATACTTTTTAATACTTTCAGGTTTATGCACTCAATGTTTGATCTTCTCATTTATAATCCAACAGGCAATGAAGCTCATCACATATGTGATCCAGAGGTAACTGAATAACACATTTTGAATTAATCATTTCAAAGTAAATCCATGAAGCCTATGTGAACATTAACACTGTGTTGTGGACCTTAAATACCTTGCACTCTATTAGATGTATTATTAACTAAATTTATATGAAGTGATTGTTACGTCTTGTCCTATTCATTCCAGACTATTTCATTTTTGCTGTGAGCATCTGGATACAATGAAGGCAAGACACCACAAGAGTTAACAGCCAGTATACATAGTTCTTTTCTGACAGACATTCAAAATTAATGTTATAGCAGGTTTTGTATCCTCTAGATATGTATGCCTCTCCCATTCCAAAACAAACAAAAAATCAAACCAAAGTTGGTCTAGCTTATGCAGGGTGCTAAAACGGGCAAAAGCTCAATCTGCCTGCTGAAGAGACTGCTTGCTTTGTTATCTCGTCACACATGTCACTGTGGGGCTAATCAGCAAAACCAGAAATCCATTATTTTTCAGATATTTATTTTCTCATTTTTACAAAACTCTTCACTGACTTTGCTGCCATTTAAGTTCACCTTTCCTATCCTGATATATTCTCAAGTATTGACTACAGACTAAATAATTACTTCAACCTGAACAGCAAACGTGTACGGAGTGCCGGCATTTGAGTATCTGTAGATTGATTCTGAGTTTTTGACATACATTTCTACAATAGCAACCAAGCTGAAATTTAACTACAGCCTCGAGATAAAAAAATATTTAAAGTTTATATATCTATTTGCTGCTATTAATTAAAAAGCTGAAGCAACAGCAACAGTAGTTGGATATTGACAATCTGAATATCAGCTTAACTATGAATTTTATAAGATTTTAAAAGTGAAAGAACTAAATAAAAGTAAATTACAGTTTGCGGAAACTACTACGATACATGCCCAAGAGCATGAAACAAAGACAAAGTTTACAATCAGATAATGTGATCATTCAAATACCTTAAATTTGCATGCTCACGCTGAAGGTGTTCAACCAGATAAACTTTTATATAAATTGCACATAAACATACAAAATAGTAATTTTTATCTCTCATAACATGAGAAAACCTTGGAACTGAAAAACTATTTGTTTTATTAACCAAGTTAAAAACTCAGTGTCAAAAGAAAATACCTTTCACCCTAACTGGTGCCAAAGAAATCTGCAAATCCTGTTTTTTAATTTAAAATGATTAGGTATAATATAAAGAAGTCAGTTTTGTAGAGTACTTAAAGATCTTTAACATAAATTAACTGTAAAACTTATTTGCATAAATGGTGCTGTTAAGCAGTCTCAATGTACACAAGGGACACACTGTTGTTTCATCAAAAACTTAGTATGTTCAATACACAGGGATAAGGCTTATAATGTTAATACTGTTATCATGCCCCAGGCTGTAATATAGCTGAGTTTAATTCAGTTGAGGGTACCTCTACAAATTGTACCAAGTCATAAGTGCAATGTAACTGTGATGTGCTAATAGTAGTTCAGAGAACGAGTATCAAAATTGAAGCCCTCATTCCTTTCTCCAAATTCTCCCTTTATCTTTAAAATGTGTGGGAAATAATTCACCTTCTTTCCTAGAATTAAGTTCTTAATTTTGACTCAAAATGTGCTTTCCATTCATTTTACCCCACTTACATGCTCAAAAGAATCAGCACTAGGTCTCTGACATTGTTCTGTCATCTTCAAGGCTAAATGGTAGAGTAAATGCTGTTTGAAATATAAACCACACTCAGTTCTGTGACTCAAAAAGCACATAATTCTTGGCTAAAAAAATATGAATTCTTGAATGTGCTGCTTGGAACAACTGACTATATTTTCAAATACTAGAAGCTTTCAGTTTACCAGTGCAACAGTGGAAAAATATAACATTAACTGATTCCAATACAAATTATTCTTGTTCAGAAACAAAATATTTATTCATTTGGACTTTTTCATGGTCATGCACTAGTTTGTTCCATTGGTCTTGGAACAAATAAGAATTTCTCATAAAATTGCACACTGTAATTTTATTTTTTCCCTTTCAACAATTTCAGAATAAGCCATTCAATGTAAAAAGAACTGCTTAGATCACTACACCTGCTTATTCTCACTCAGTATCTCCTGACATGTTTCACCCATCCAGATTTTTATCCATCTTTGTATACCTATATAAATTTCTCTTTCAAGATGGCTTTATTTTACACCCTCCAACCCTAAATCACATAGTGAATAACATAACACTAATTTTAGATATCTCAGAGAATCTTAGATGTTGGCTGGAAAATTTTTTTATACTTATATTTGTGTTCATGGCATCAAAAAATCCATTGAAAAATTTTGTCAATAAACAGACTGTCAGTCATAATTATGAACTATTAATCTGTGTCAAAACCAAATGGCTGACTCATGAAAAAATAAGGATCTGTTTTGGGAAAAAATGTGCAGTACAATTCTTGTAGGTCTAGACCATCTCTACCATCAGCACTGAATAATGCAAATTCTATTCATCTTAATGTTGAAAAAATTTTGAATTTGTTTATTAGATTTAAAAAACAAAAACAAACAAAAAAAACCAACAACCCAAAATCTTTTGAATTATTACTGCAACAAGGGTAGTAACAACAAAAACAGTTAATTAATGTAAGAACAGATGGGAGAAGATTGTTACAGCATAGTACACTTGCAAAAATGTGCTCGAGATAAATTCGCTAAGAGCATACAAATACTTTTTATTTTAATTATTGTGACAAAAAAGGCCAGATGAATGTAGCAGGAAAATGTATATATATTGTTTCTATCTAATTAGTGTCTGGTGTCTGAGGAACAAATTATATCTTTGCTTTACTACTACCTAGAGTATGCAGTGCATCCCTTCTGATTAGGAAAATCCTGGTGGTCCCCTACCAACAGGGAGTTCCATTGTAAAATTCCTCTTTTCCTCTTACTGCTCATTAATATTTTCATTTGTGTTGGCCAATGGACAACTATGATGTCTACAGTATTGAGGATGTGTAGTAGAGAGAAAGAATTTTCCAAATTAATCAAATAATAATCTTGTTTGGTCAACACTTCTTAGTATCACCCATTAAAAATTAAAACTCTTGTCACTGCATTTTGCATCTTTTTTGTTTCTTAGTTAATATTGTGTATGGTCTTCTATTATGCCTGTTACAAGAATCTAAAATATCCGTTGTTTCTGGAGGTGATAGAGAATCCAAGTTTTTATTCAGATCCTGACTGGCTTATAAATGATCTGGAGGTAGGTTTCATATTCCTAGTATTTTATCCTTACCACATACAAAAATAAAGTTCAAAAATTCCAATTGCATATCGTAATGCTTGTTTATATTATTCAAATACTTAATATCAGCTGTATAAGAAATCTTCAACAAGGCAAAAATACCTAGACATGTGTTGAATGCATATATAACAGAACAAAAAACCTCCAGCAAGCAGTTGAAAAGTAAGTTATATTTTCCACTTTTCATTCTATTTATTCTGTCTATGTTTTGTTCAATCCTGTAGCTTTTACGATTACATAATCCCATAGTTCTATTAAATCCATTGTCACTCACTCTAGAGGTACTATATAACATCAGAAAGTATAGAAATAGAAATTGTAAATTATCAGTCCAGCGTTGAATACAAAGGGGCAGTGTTAATGTATGAATGCCAGTTAAGTCTCAATGATTTATTCAACCCATGTCTAGGTACAAAAAAAAAAAAGCTTATTGAACTTAATATATGAAAACCTTGGATATCTCACTTCATTTCATTCAAGAAGTTTCAAATAACTAATCAGTTCTAACTTTTTTCTCTATGTTTATTTAATATTAGGCCAGATACTTGCATGATTTGAAGACAATAAAATTCTTAGGTGTAATTCTTTACATTCTTTAATTCTTTAGTCTGTTTCACTTCTATTCCTCTGTGTCTCCTCTTCTGTGACATTCAATTGCTTCCTATGTCAGCCTATAAACATTCTAGCATCTTCTTTAATCTGCCTGAAAGATCCATTTCTTCAGTCCATTTTAGAATATATGTGGTTATCTACAAGTAATAAGTTCATAACGTAGTGCAACTTTTTTTTTTTTTTTTTTTAGAGTAATTAATTAATGTTTAATAAAAGTAAGTCTCAACTGTAGATTGATATGAAAGGTTTACAAAGATGAATTAAGCACCTGGCAGGACTATAAGACATTCTTCAACTGAAACATGATCAAAAGTCTGTATAAATCTCACTTTAGTAATTCAAAGTTTGTACAATTTGCTTTTCATTCTCCTTCCTCCATGCACACTTTTCTCCTATTCGTATTACAGAAATACTTCAAAATATTTACTTCAGCTTTGGAGTTTATTCTGGAGAGTCTACCTCAAACTATGTAAGTGGAAACTTTACCCATGTAAGTGACTACCCTGTTAGTGTGCAGTTCTGACTTGTTACTACTCTGTGTCTATTCAGAAACATGGTTGGATGATGCCAGTTCCCTATTTCTTTATTTTACATTTTTCAGCAATTGTTTTTTTGAGGATTGAATATAAACTCAGTACAAAAAAATACAAAAGAATATTATTCCTTAGTAGCTGGAAATCAGCAGTGGTAGTAACCCATTATCTATGAAGTCATATAATTATGACGTTCCTTGTGTTCTGGCAAAGGCAGTTTGGTTATTTGATGCAATGATAAGAAAACTCTGATGTGTGAAAGCTAAACTAGATGCCTTGTAACTAATTCTTGTCTTGAAGACAAAAAGTCCATATTAAATTTAACATATTATGTTTGTTCAGTGGTTGTGTGCAGGCCAGCCAAAACTGTCCTATACAATATTGTTCACACACAGAGTGATATGCTATACAAAAAGCCGTATGAAGGAAAAACTCTGTTCTAAAATGCAGTTATTCTTTAAGACTTTTTAGTTTGCCATGTAAGGATATGATATATTTCCTCTGATCTCTGTTTAGCCTTTTTATCCTCTGCAAATCTATTCATCAGTAGTAGCCTCTTCTCTCACAGTGTCAGAAGAAAACATACAGATGCAAATGCCAAACATTGAGTTCTCACAGAGGAAGAAAAATAAAAGGTCAGCAGTTCCTACAGTGCATCACCTTTGCTTCCCAAGGCAATATATAAAGATAATCATTATGATAACATAGAGTATATTACTATCTCAGAAATAATGACACAAAATGCAGCAACAATCATAGAAAGCTTTTTTTTTTTTTTTTTTTTTTTTTTTT
>NW_020799145.1:5323422-5379198 GCF_003259725.1 Athene cunicularia
AAAAAAAATAAAAAAAAAAAAAAAAAAAAAAAAAAGGCAAGATAGCAAATTACAGAAATTTATAGATTTGAGACATTTTATCAGCTTTAAGTTCCCTAATTAAATTAGTTACTTTCTTCCACTTGAGAGAATTAAATAGCCAGGGGGTATAACTAAACAATAAATCTCAGTGGGGTTGGTTATCTTAACCTTAAGGTATGGTTAATGTTATGATGTACTGTATCTGTCATAGGAAAATAGATATTTCTATACCTTGTAGAGAAACATGAAACTGAGTATTTTAGAATGCGTAACAGCTGGTTCACACAAGCTGTGCCTTGACAAATATGCAGACACTATCTTTTTCAAAATTCAATAGCATGCTGGAATAGTCACTGCACTGGCAGTTTGTTAGGATTGGTAGGATAGTATCTTAAATATGCAATGTCATGCAAATAAATATGTTAACAATGGCTGGTATATTACAGCCACTGATAAAATCAAGTTCTTTAGAAAATAAACAAACCAAAACAATACACTTCTGTAAAGCCTACAAATTTCAAGTTGACCTTTTCAAGGATATCCAATAATCTATAAAGCAATGTAAAACATTCTACCCCACAGATTTCCCAGTTTTCTTCATTCTCTGTTTTTTGAAGATTAGAAATAGTTATTTTCTGTGTAGCACAGGGAACACTGACTGTGCATAACACAGACTGAATTAAAAAATAGATGTTTTGGTGTCCATACAAATTTGAAACTTCATCTTTTTCACTGTTTTAATTCTCAGAAATGCTCAATGTCTTTTAATGATATGGGTTAGTTTTGCTCTTACCATTTCTTCAGTATGAAGGTCATATTGAATTCCGTCTCTCCCTTTATTAACAAAGACTTCAAAATTCCCCTGGTACCTCTCTGCTCTCAATGCCTCTGTTCCCACAATAAGCTCTACCCTTAGGAGTTAACATCAACATAAAGAATAGTCAGCAACAGAACTCTCAGGAAATATGGTGCAGTCATATTAATCAGTCAATTATCACAGACACTTTCCTTTGACCACCTCACCTGGTTTAGCAGGTATCTTTAACACATAAAGGCCTTCACATCAGAGAAAGTAGCTGTATCCGTAACTGTAGCTACGTACAGTTGTAGCTATGGACTGTTTTGTGGATAAGGACTTAGTTGGATGGTCACATCCAGATAATAGTGTCAATAGCTTCACATCCAGATGGAGATCAGTGACAAGTGGTGTCCCTCGGGGGTCCATACTGGGACAGGTACTGTTTAATATCTTCATCAGTGACATAGATGGTGGGATCTAGTGCATCTTCAGAAAATTTGCAGATGACACCAAGCTGAGTGGTGCAGTTGACTCACCTGACAGGATGCTATTCAGAGGGACCTGAACAAGGTTGAGAAGTGGGCCCGTGTGAACCTCATGAGAGCAGCCCTGCTGGGAAGGACCTGAGGGTATTGATAGATGAAAAAAATGGACATGACCTGCGAATGTGTGCTCCAGATCAGAAAGCAAACAGTATCATAGGCTGCATCAAAAGAAACATGGGCAATGGGTCAAGGAAAGTAAATCTGCCTCTCTACTCCATGCTGGTGAGACTCCACTTGGAGTAATGCATACAGCTCTGAAGTACAGGAAAGATATGGACTTGTTGGAGCGGGTCCAGAGGAGAGCCACAGAAATGACCAGATGGCTGAAATACCTCTCCTGTGAGGAAAGGCTGAGAGAGTTGGGGTTTTTTAGACCGGAGAAGAAAAGGCTCCAGGGAGACCCTACTGCAGCCTTTAAATACTTAAAAGGGGCTCATAAAAAGGATGGGGACAAACTTTTAGCAGGTCCAGTAGTGATAGGACAAAGGGTAGTGATTTTAAACTGAAAGAGGATAGATTCAGACAGGAAGAAAAATTTTGTTACAATGACAGTGATGAGACCCTGGAACAGGCTGCCCAGAGAGGCAGTAGATGTCCCATCCCTGGAAACATTCAAGATCAGGTTGTTCGGTGCTCCAAGCAACCTGATCTAGTCAAATATGTCCCTGCTCATTGCAAGGATGTTGGACTAGATGACCTCTAAAGGTTCCTTCCAACACAAACTATTCTATGATTCTATGACAATGGAACATCCTTTTCAAGCTCTGCAGTGGCATCTCAACTCATACACATTTTTATGAAGCCTGTATTAAGTGGAGCTTTACTCCTCTGAAGAGAGTAGAAATTTATGAACTTTCCAGAACTTGAAGGAAGAAAGTGAATAACTCAAAGATTACATACATATTGCTCTCCCTTTTTTGTAAAATATTCTGCTTGACTAATCAACCTCTCCTCCTTCATGATGTAGAAGGAACTCTTCACAAGTTGCCTGTGGCCAAGCTGGATGAACAAAGGGTAGTACAACATCAAGCAGTCCAAGGAGGATTGAAGAACGATAAAGTTAGCTCTTTTTATTTCTTTTTAAAGAGAATGTAGAAATTTTAGGCCTGAAAAGCTGATTTTGATATGCAGATACTAAATCCAATTATTAACAATTATTATTAATAGTTCAAAGGTAATAATGAGTTATACAATAATTAATAGCATCAGATTTATTACCTTCTTGATAGGATATCTGACCTATTGCATAACTAAAAATTAAAAAAATAATTAAAAAAAAAGTCTGTGATTCAGATGATATAGTTTGACTTCAGCAAGGTTTTATGAATTGTTCCATATGGCAAATATTATTAATAACAGATAAATTAAATCCACATGAAGAAAAGTGAAAACAAGTAAAAAAACCAAAATCCTAGTTTCTGCTCCCTTCTATTGACATCTTTACTTTAAAAATGTAGAAAGCACTGATCTCAGAGCTTTGAGTACAGGCTCTGAATTCAGAATGACCTTAATATACTGGGAGAAAGGTTGTAATCCCACCAAAATGGGTGTAAAGACAAGAATACAAAGTACTACATTTAGCAAGGAGAAATCATAATCAAAATGGAAAAACAACAGTTACATAGCAGGTCTACCAAACCCTTTTGTTTTAGTGGATAACAGTTTGAATCCCTCAGTACTAAAAAATGTAAAATGACTTTCTGACAGTGTCCTCTAGCAACTGTCCTTTATGTAAGAAACAGACAATAGCTATTCAATAATGTTGTGCACTAGAACAAATTCACATAAGATTTTTCTGTACTATTTTTTAAGAAAGAGTTTTCAAGTGAAAACAGAGAAGGGCTGAATGATAGGAAGTATGGAATACCTAGCCTCTTAGTAAAGCCTGAAGGAATCGATTTTGTGTAATCTAGAAGAGAAAAGATCAGGAAATTATTGATATTTCATTGTCCTTCACACACAAGGCAGTGAATAATGTTCTATTTCTGCAAGAATAAATAAGAAGAAATTGCCTTACATTTTCAACAAAATTATTACTTTGCATTAGAACTAGGAAGATTATTTCCTAAAGACAATGAAACATCTGAGTAGACTTTCAAAAGACATTTCCAAAAACCAGATAAGGAATGAATCTCTGAATTGGAATCCTAGCACAATTACACTGCTACTCTGCAGAAGCATGGATTCAAGGAGATCGTCTCTCAAAAGCAATACTTTTATGGTCATGACACAGAATTTGTGTGTTCTTTTCACTGACCCTCCAATAAGCCAGTCTGTTTTCCAGCAGTTAGAAAGCAATTCAGAACTTTATTGTAGGACTATGTATAGGTTTACATAATTTGCATACAACATTCTGAATGAATAAACTAATTCAATGAACCTTTGATTTAAAGAGAAAGTTCTATCTCATTATTTGAGAACAGTTTGTGTGCAAGATGTGAAAAACCCAGCAATTCTATCCACTGTGGAAAAATTTCTCTGAGTATTTTCTCTGTGTGTAATTGCAGTTAGAGCCACTAGAATTCCATTTAACAAGGCATTAAGCCGAATTCAGTGACTGAAATATCATAGACTTTACTCATTCTAAAAGAAGGCAAATATCTCTACTCAAGTGTCATGGTCCTGAAAATAGAAGTGGATTCTGAATAATGATGGACATTAGCATTCTCAATTATGTTTCAGAAGTGAGAACCTCCAAAAATCCATTCTATCCAAAACAGTTTATAGACATTGAAAAATACTACTCCAGCCTGAAAGAATTTATTTGCAATTACATTCTGTTCTAGTTCTGAGACAGAACAGGGAAAAAAGTATGCAGGTATTACACATGTAAAAATACTAATAACCATGAACATCTTCTCCTGTTCTGCAAGTCATAAAGTGTAAGTTAGACTATGACAACAGCATACCCAAATTTTACAGCATAATATGTAATATTGCAGTATGGTATGCTGCAACAGAATACCAATTTATCTGGTTAAGTGAAAATGAAACTTCTAATTCATTGCTAGGTGGAGGAATACAAAACTCCAATTTATGAACTAACATCCTCTCCTTGCAATTGCAGTTTTTACCGATAATAATGCTACCAGAAAGCTACACAGAAATTAACCATTAACAAAGTTTGCAATGAAATATTTTTTTCCTTATCCTTCTGACAACAACATTTCTGCTGTATTGCTTACACTAGACTAAATATAAAACTGAAATAAGAAAATGGAGGTTTAAATTATCACTTTCTCATATGGACCATTAAATCACAGAGTATTTTTAAAAACAATTATTAGATATTGTATGAATTGTTAAGCTTCCTTTCTGTTGGAGTAACATAAAAAATACGGGCTTGCTATGTCTGAATTTCAGACTATAGTTTACAAGTACTCACTTCCAAGATTTGTAAGCAACACAAGCATCATAGCCTCAAAAGATTGTTCTTGGAGGAGACAATAAAGTCCATAAAGAACTTCTCTCATGAAGAAATAGTAAGACAAATAGTATATAGACCTCACAATTAAAAAAAAAACAAAAACAAAAAAAAAACACTATGCATGTAATACATTAACAAAATTGATGTAGTTACAATGCAGAGATGATCATTGCTATTCAGTTTAAATCACTGGTATATAAGTTACACTTAGTAGGCTAACCTCAAATGAAGGAAAGTAGTGGCACTTATTCGACAGAGTTAATGAGAGGTAATAAAGCAAGATTCTTAAATTTCTGTGAACTTACCCCTCAAAAAAAAAAAAAAAAAAGATTTACTGAATTTTAATTGTTGCAGATAATAGTGTTAAAACAGCTGAGTAAGAAGGGATTACTTCCTTTGATCTTACTGGATGCAGAAAATAAAATATTTTCACTGAAGATTCAGAGAAGTACATTAATATGGAATTATTGTTCTTTGTCTTTAGCTCCTTAAGAGTACAAAATAAAATATCAACTATCTCGGGTGTATCACCTTTGAATCCCAGGAAATTATATATAGCAGAACTGAATTAACCATATAGGGGCTGAAAAGAAAGTGAGTCTACCAACTACATTAGTAAAAAAAAGAGAATCAGAAATCCTCCTTCTCAGCTACTCTCACTTGAAATCTTGTATTGCTGAGAAAATAACATTCTTTTCCCATTTTAACCCTCTCTACTTCATCAGCTTCAGTGCAGGGATCTCATTTTCCTGCATGGTGTACAAATGAGTTGATTTTTTGTGGTACTTAAATTAATAGATTTAGTGTACTTATCTGGATGTTATTTTCCATAATACTTTAAAGGTTTCATTCTATTCAAACCTTTTCACTTCCCTTCTCCCCAAAGGTATTTATAGCTTACCTGAACAGAGAGCTTCTGTGAAAATTATTTTTTTTTTTTTTAAATCTAACTGAAAGGAAGAAAACAGAATTTTAAGTTACAATTAAGCTTCTGATCATGCAAGCATTTATTACGAATAAAAAAAATATTATTATATGAAAATGTCTTCTACAGAAATTAATTGAAGAAATTTTGTTTGGTCAGGAATATTTCTATAATTAAGAACATAATGTTTTAGTAGGGTTTGATAAATATCAAAATGCTGAAAAGCTTCCACTAAGCTGAAGTTCATACATAATTTCCCCTTTCTTTGGTATCTGGCAGTGGGTATAATGGCTACCTTAAAGCTAAACAGTATCTTATGGCAACAGTACAGTTTACATGCACATTGCAGTGTGCTTCAGGAAAAAAATCATCCAGGTGATCTTTTGCTGTACACATTAAATACATTACATCATACCATAGAAAAGAGTAGGCCACAAACTAAGCTGAACACTAGCTACATATTTTATAAAAAAACTTTTCAGTTCTTGAAGGTTTACAGTAGTGAACGGGAATTCTGTTACAAACACTGCTGAAGAGAATGAATTCCACTAACTTGGTCCGAATCAGGCTTCTGCTAAACATTGTGCTTTTGTATACAAACATTTTTCTGAATATCATAAAATTAAATTAATTTTTTTAATGAAGTATATTTTCTAGCAGTGTTGTTTGCACAGTAGTCATTGATATACTGTTTATGATCTTCTGCCTGAGAGGCCATGTATTTTATTTAGCAGATAAAAAAATCCTCTTACTAGCTTCTTCAAAACTAGTGATTATGTATGCCCCTTTCAGAAATGATGGAACAAAAGAAAAAAAAAAAAAAACAAAAAAAAAAACCCCCCTTTTTTTTTTTTTTTTTTTTTTTTTACGGCCAGTAGAAACAGCTAAGCTAAAGCTGGGATAAATATAGTTTACTATTTGTTAGTATCACTGCATTTAAATGTAATATGTTTTGGTGCACAAGTAAGATATAAGTAACTTTTAAGTATTAAAAGGCTCATTCAACCACTTTTTAAAGTTATTTATAATTTCACATGTGCAACTCAAGAGAAGCAAGCTAATAAGAAGTTTTTAGAAACAGTAAATTTTCTTCTTTTGTCCTTACCCTAGCTCTTGTGACATGAATAGAAGCTTATTCAACAAAATGTTGCTTGACTGAAGTCACTGTTAGCTGAAGTAACTTAAGATAAAGTTCTTAGAAAGTCCATTTAGTTAATTAGATTCACGAGGATCATTGTTCTTTATGAATTACCCCAGAATACAGTATATAAATAATTTTCTTATTCACTAATCCCTGATGTCATGTTCATTTCCTTATTCTTAAAAATAAAAATAAAATAGATTTAATTCTGCACTGAATTTAAATTAAGGGAGTTACATTTAAGCTCAAATGTTAGACTCTGACAACTATGCACCAGAATATATTTCTAAACTATTTAAGGAACTTCTTATACAAATTATAATAGACATACTTGAAAATGAGAGAACTTTGATAACATTTGCATAATTGTTTTCTGTTCTCTGGTCAACAGAAAAAAAAAAAAACAAAAAAAACAACAAAAAAACAAACCACCTTTCTGGAAAGCTTTTTATAATCACACTAAAGCAAAACCAACTCACTCTTGAAGTTCTCTGTTATTTTAAGAGTTACTACACTTGCACCATGTTCTCTTTCTACTGCACATACTTAGGTTATCACTACTTCCTCATCTCACTATTTCAGGATAATAAAGAAGCTGTGCCATGCTTAATACTGTCCTTTATCACTGTTCACAACTCAATGCCAAAGAGTAAATGTCAGTGTTTCATGACTTTCGTACTAGTAGCCCAGTCTTTGGGGCACTAAAACTGATTTTATTCATCTTGGCTTGCAGAACACCAACAGCAGACAATACAGACGTTTTCCATAATAAATTTTCCAATTTATGTATAGCTTAGTGCAAAGTTCTGTTTAACCTATGCAAAGCACAGATATATTTCAAACATTCCTGATGAGAGGTTATACTTGTGAAGATCGTGCCTTCACAATGAATTCAAACAGATCCTATTTATAGAAAATCTACTGCTCTACAGATACATTTTTTTCCTAAATTAAAAAAAAAAAAAAAAAAAAAAGGCATTCCAGAAATGGAATCCTGCCTGGAATCCTGCCTTTCTACAGACTAATTTCTCCAAAATACACCTGAACATATGTAAAATGAAAGGTTATTCTAAAACTCTACAAAAATTATATTATATACTGAAAAAGTCAGATGAAGAACTTGTTGAGCTCACATAAGGTTTTATTATTTGTGTTTAAGTCATACAATATGGGGACACATTTACATTTATTGATAATTGTGCATTGTTTGAGCAACTCCAGTAATACTAAGAGAACTAAGAAGTTCTGTGTAGCTTTACATAATCATTGAAATTTAGTCTAGGTCCTTAAGATATTAAAAGACATTTCAGGAAAATATACAGTCTATGGTCGATGACCGAGTTTATTCCTGCTATAACAAAAGTTTCTTTAGGAGCTAACTCCTGAGTTAACTTTTCCTATTAATGTAGCACATTAGGTGCTGTATAAGGGTGATTTAATAAAATTGGTCCTATTTCCCACATTTAGTCATATACCTGTTATTTCAAACTCCATTCCTCAAAATCAAATACAAATACCATGAGCATTTCTGGCAACCATTCACTTATTAGACAAGAGAAAACAATTCAAAAGTAAGAGTAGTTGATTTCTTATAAATATTACTATGACATAATTTTCTACAGAACATAAATCTGCCAGCTAATTTTCCTTTTTATCAGTTTTCCTGTTAAAATTAAGTAGGTGTGTTTAACAGATTAACTCATCTGAGATCTGTAATGAAAATGGGAAAATAATTTGACCTAATTTGATAACAATAAAATAAACATTAATTTTTCCCATATCTTTTCCTGCAGTACACTACAGAAATATAAGTTAACATGCTTTAAAATGTATGGTGATATTTAATTTCTGAGACAGCTCTTATGTCATTGCTCTTGTTTGTCAGTCATGAAAGGAAAGTGTACAATTATAGGTCCAGGACACACTAATTAAAAATTTTTAAAAATAGCAACCAAAATAGCATGTCACAAGTCATCTTTTTCAGCATTCAGAAAAAATGTTTTTCCTGGTGGTCTTAACAACATAAATATAAAAAAACTCATCGACAATTCTTATGTTTTTTCAATGGGGTTTCTTTTTACCATATTTATAAATAGCCCAAATTCTTCACTCTTTTACCAGCGAGGATACATTGAAAGTTTTCTGGAGCTAAATTCACTCTATCTTAAACTGTTTAAGCTAAAACTTAGAGGATCTGATGCATAACAATAACAAAGACAACTTCTCACATACTTTAAATAAATCAACCAAATCAATGAAAAATATAATTGGTATTTAAAATATTGTTACTGCATTTTGATTACTAGATATATTTGTTAAAAGAAAGGTGAGTTTAACTGTAATGTACTGTCATAGACCAAGAGAGTGCTTCTACATTTCTTTAGATTGTATTTTAGGATTGTTTATTTTTGTCTGGTTTTATTTTTCTCCAGTTTTAGCTCTACTATGTACCAAAAGTCAGATAGCAATAGTGAAAAGTAATAACGTTAGAAAAGTTACACATTAAGATTTCTCCCTCTTAAGGGTGCCAAAAAGAATATTATCTTGGGATAGAATATGAGAGAAAGAATCTGTTGAATGTCACTGGCTCTTAGGCCTCCTTCCAGTCAATTCACACTAAAAACAAAAGAACAAAGATCTTTTCAAATGAAACTGAAATTAAGGCCTAATTTATGGCTCTTATCAAAAGAAGCAGAAACTCATTCGCAGTAGACACTATAGTCCATATTCATAAATACAAAGAATAATTTAATTTACCATAAAAGGAAATTATACTGAAAATTTTACTTATAGACCTTGATCTGATGCTTAAATCTACTGTAGATGAGTTCTCACACCCACTCTAACAAGTCTCTGCCTGCAAACAGGACGTGCATTGAGATGAATACTGCAATACTGTTTAATCTGCCTTTGCATCCTAGAAACCCCTGGAGACAGCACTGCACTCTGTAAAGAACAAAAAAGTAACTGCAGTGCACATTCACTCAAATAAACTTTTGGAGACAAGAATCTAATCTTTGTTATGACCTAGACAATGACAGTGTCTGTAGCAACTAGAAAAAGAAGCCTGTTTATTCAGCACAGACTGTTTTCTCTTAAACCTAGTTTCTGAGTCAGTGGGAACCAGTGTTCAGTCCATCCTTAACTAAAAGGGTAAAAGATTTATTCTTGCTCCTCCATGTCTTGTTTTTTGAATAAAGTATATTTTTAAAAATGATATGCATACAGTATGTGTTTGCAACAGATTTTAAAAAGAACTGTTCTTCCTCTATTTTAGACACACGATAAACTAGACATCTCCTGTTGTTAGAAGGTATACATATTTCAGCTGGGGTACAGGGGTGAAGAAGAAAGGAGGGATTTTTACTTTGAGCTGTAATTTCAGGGAATTATAAAGCATACCCTTTGAACATAAAAAAACCCCAAAAACCCTGGTTTTGTATCGAAGATGTAAAAATTCTGAGTTTAACAGAAAATTGTATTTCAGTGACACTCATTAGAGTTTGATTAAACACAGAGTTTGTAAGAAGATTCAATATCAATGGATGCATGTATGGTTTGTCAAAACTCTATAATGAGAACAGGATATGCTGGCATACAGGGGAGTAAAGCTGAAATCTGACAAGTGACATACCATTTTATGAAGAGATTAGTCTGATACATAGAAGTGGCCGACTGCAGCCATTTCAGTGGTTACTGGTTCCATGCACACATATGTCTTTTCTTTAAGGAATTCACATTAAAAACACACATCATTTTCCTTACTAAACATGCATTTTTCCTGAAATTAAAAAATTCATGTGAGCATGCTTCAAACAACTGAAAATTTTGGTTTACTATTGTATATGGAAGATTTATGACTATTATCTTCCTCCACATTGGCTAAAAAATAGAGGAAATGCACAGCAATGCATCTTATATACTCCTCGAGTGGGGCAAATATAACCTTTAATATTTAGGGACAAATATTGACCAGAAAAATTTATTCATATTCTGTGGTAGAATTTTTATCATTAACTGATTTTCAAAAAAGCATTTATGTATCTAAGAAGGGATTCCATGACTCCTTGGAGAAAATCTAAGAGTAACATTTCTGTTAGTACCTTACACTTCCCCAAAATCATATGACAACACACACTGAACTGCAAAGTCACGAAAGGAAAAGAGTGTTTAAGAAATTATTTTTGTCCTTCAGGGCAGATAACACACAGTATTTTCTGTATAGTATCTGTCTTGTTAATTGAAATAAATTGACACTATATATTATATTTCAGTGTAATTCATTTCATCAAACAAAATAGATTTGACTCAAAACGTTCATCTCCAGAGTGCCTAAAGGGGACAGTTACAACTTTTCTGCCAAACCAATTTACACTGTGCTCAAATATTAACAACTTTCAAATGACAGCATATGCTTATAAACTCCAAATTAAAACACTGTATGCATTGCTTCTAAAAAGATTTATTAAGCAATTGATTTTGACTGACTGCATTTTCTTTTCCTTTTTTTTTTTTTTCTGTTTCCTTGATTATCCTCTTATCTTCTGCAGATGTGCTTTGTGTCAAAAGGGTGAACAGTAATTACTGTAGAGTTTTCTATAAACATAATTTCATAAACTGTCATAGAAATAATTTTGATATGATAAACAGATTCATACAATTTCAAATAGTTTTGAAACCTGTTCACATTTAGACTATCTTACATATCATTGCTACGGGGAAAAAAAAAAAAAAAAAAAAAAAAAAAGTGTGTTTTTGGAAATCAGTTTCAAAGTTTGGCATTACTGCTTATTAACTACCAGAAAAAAAAGAATTTGAATAACAGTGTATGGATATCCTCAAGATGTGTTTCTGGAGTAAAAGGATTCTTACATATATTTTCAACAAAACTGTACATAGTGCTTAGTGTTACAAATCTGCACTTCAGAGAGGTGCAAAGTTCATGTCCACTAAGCTTGTGTGTGTTCATAAAACCAACCAAGAATGCTTTACTCACCCCTGCTTCTTCCACCAATAATTTTATAAATCTAACCACTTCCCATCAGATTTCTGTCCTAAGAATACTTAATTTTGAGTGAAATGATACATTCATTCTCAAACATTAAGAGAGAGATCATGCAGTGTTTCCTTGTTCACTGTCAATATCTCCTTTAACAGAGGCTGTACAAGGCATGGCAATAGCAAGATATTTTTTCATAAACAATTGTTGAGTACTGAGAAGACATGTCAAGCCCTTTTCCATGATAATTTAAAGCCATATTTTTATGGCCACAGAAATCAAGGTGATAAACATTAAATTTTTTAAACATGTGATTTTTAGGCATTCTCATGTTGGATAGTTTAAAATATCACCTTTTGATGCCATTACTGTGAAAAAGAACATCAGAATGCCATTCATTTAATATGTAACAGGTGATAATGTGGCTTGAGCTAACTTCCTTCTTGATCTTTTTTCATACAAAGAGGAATTTATTTTCATTTCTTTAAACACTTGTGTGCAGTTTTGACTGCACATGGAAGATAAACATTTCTATGATGGCATTTAAAGAATATATAATACTTCAGGTCACATACTTGCATGTCTTCTGTAAGAAGGTATGCTGTTTGTAGAGAAGGCTATTCTTAGTCCTATTGTGTGACCATAAAATGCTAAGAGCCTGAGGTACTAAAAGCCTTTGATAACTTACAGTTGGCTTCTGGAAAACAAGGAAGAAAGCCTGACAGATTATTACTGATCTACGATGTCTCCAGGAAATAAATATATGTTTCAGACTGTGCAGAACAGAAAGGTGGAACAACACGTTCACACAAACTTGCTGTCTAAGAGTATCCAATATTTCTCTAAATAAATATCAGCTATCTGTATGCTAATCGCACCACTGTATTTTATCACATTCAGATGAACTCCTTTGACAGAAGAGGATTCCTGGTGAAACTAACTCTCTGATATTGACTTTTACTTTTGTAAGATCTAGAGGCAAAAAAATTTTCTGCAAGCCCAAAAACCTGGTTTCATTTAAATCCTGGTGCACTATCTCTGGATCATTAATCTCTCCATCTAGCCCACCAGTTCCTTATCACCTGTGTGGTGTAACCAAAGAGGAAACTTTACTGGAGGATTCTCTGTTCATGGCAGTAAATTGCTGAGATTGAGTGACAAAAATTTGGTATCATACATGGTGATTAATGCAGCTACCAACAAGCATACCAAACCCAAAATGTAAACCCATTAAAAAACCCAGACTGGGAAACACATGAGTGTGAAACCTCCTATCTAAACAAGCTGAAAGTGGTTTCTATTTACTACCTACTCTGAGTCAGTGAATTTATGTGAAGGTATTTTAGTTTATTCTGGTTTTGATAAAGAACTAGGACCTTTACTTACCCTAGTAAACCAGTAGACTTTTTTGGTGTATTTTTTTCTCAACACTAATCTTTGATCAGATTCCATTCTTTCTTATATAAATGCTGCAGATTGTAGCATAGGATTATCAGACAAATGGAAATGCACAAAATTAATTATTTCCAATCTAGCAGACAGAGATGGAATTAATTCAGTTTGGTATTTTGAGGATATATACCAAATCTCTTGGAAAACTTATAGTCTCTACACCACACAAAGTCCCTTTAAAAAAATTATGAAAAAAACCAAAAAGATAGCTAGAGACATTAAATGTCCTAATTATTGAAAAATTATCTAATTTTGCTAAATAAATAAATCTACAGAAAGTAGAATATTAGAAAGTCACAGAAAAGTTTGTAAATATAAAAACATACAGTTGTGCTAATTAATACCCAGACACTACTGTTACAACCTGTGAATAGATATGTTGACACAGCTCATCATCATCTCATGAGTAGGCTTTGCATCTTATTCTCAACCTCAGCTGTCACCTCACTGTAACTTAGAACTCCAGTTTTTGCAGTAACCTAGAACTCTACTTTTTGCAGTTGGTTGTCTTCTTCTATGATTCATAAGCATCATTAAAATGAGTCATATATATTTCAGGTGTACATAGAATTTCCGAGCTTCTTTCCTGGTTCCCAGAAAATGGCACAAAAGTGCTAAGCAGTCCATCGTATTTTCTCAGTGCTATGTTTTGACTCCTTCACTCTGAGTTACACTCTTCTACCTACGAGTTGCTCAGTAGCAAAGCCTTCAAGAAAACTCCAAATAGATCAGATGTAATTGATGTATATGTGCCAAAACATACACTTTCAGTCCCTCTAAACTACACTTGGGGAAAGAAAGGTAGGAAAAATCACCACCCTGGGCCCAGCACAAGGGGAGTGACAGTTTATCAATCTTTTCCATGGTCTCTATTTCCAGTACAGAACTTGAGCCAGAACTTTCTTAACTGGAGGAGAGAAACCTGGAAACTCCCTTAGGCTGACCCGATAATTATAGTCATTCAGTACACTTCAGGTGTTTTCAGGAATTCAAATTCAGCTCCACGGTCCCTATTAGGCCTCTCTCTAACAGCATAAATCCCATATATAGAATCAGATTTGTTTCAAAACTGCTACTGCAAAACATATTGCATACAGTGAACTGGATCGTCTTTGAAAGATCAAGTCTGCACAGGCAAAATTTAAGTTTATCTACAAAACCATAGGTGATTATTTTCCCTAAAACACCTGTTGACATGTAAAACACATACTACATCATCTAGGATAATCTCTGACAACTCTTTGAGACTGTATAAATATTTCACTTTAGGGGAAAAAAAAAAAAAAAAAGACAAAAGACAAACAAAAAAGCGACCTCCAAACACCACCGCCACCAAAATTCTCTAACAATTCTTTTTACAAGTCTGTTTGTGAAATACAGTCTGGGTCCTGAATACCAATATTGAAGAGTTCATCACATAATGAACAGATCCTTTGAAAAAACATGAACAGAAGAAATCTTGTGCTGAATATTTTTACTGTCATTTCAAATACAAAATAAAACAGCATGTTAGGGCTGAAAAAGCTTAGTATCTCTTTATGACCTGTTAGGAAGACTCAGTCTTAAACACCTACACTCACTTGGACTTGTAATACACAATGTTTTCCATTGGATTCAAAAGTTACTTATTTCTCTGTACAACTCCAAAATTAATGATATCCTGGTACTGCAGTCAAGCTACCTAATCTTGCATGTTCTTGTAACAGCACAGACCCTCATTAACTTCATATGAATACGAATATATGAACTAGTGAAAGAGGCTGAGCATTCAGAAATTATGACAAAATTACGTTTTGTTTAAATTAACTAAAACCTCCAAACTCAACATCACATTTTCAAAGTAATGCCCTAATTTTTTCAAAAAAAAAAAAAAAAGCCAGTTTTATTTCTAATAACAGAATTTAATGAAAATATTTCCAGTTAAATGTCAGTTTTTCATAATTCCACAACAAACTGAAATATATTTGCTCATTTTTTCCATAGCAGTGATGACAGCTAAGAAATGGAACACTACTTAATAAAGTCTTTGTTACTGCATACACTTATTGCATTCACACATTCAAATACAAAAATTAATTTAACGATAAATATGATATTAAAGTTAATATTCTGATACTGAGGCACAAATAAAAGTTATTGAAGATAATTCAACAGAAAAAGAAAGACCAGGGAGAGCCTCCATCCCCTGCTAGATGGTAACAAGTGATGAGGAGAAGGCTGAGGTGCTTAATGGATTCTTTGCCTCAGTCTTCAATAACAAGACTAGTTGTACTGAGGGAATCCAGCCTCCTCAGCCAGAAGACAGAGACTGGGAGAACGACCCCCCCACAATCCAGGAGGAGGCAGTCAGTGACCTGCTGCATCACACAGACACACACCAGTCTATGGGCCCAGACGGGATACACCCGAGGGTGCTGAAGGAGCTGGCTGGGGTGCTCGCCAAGCTGCTTTCCATCATTTAGCAGCAGTCCTGGCTGACCGGGGAGGTCCCGACAGATTGGGAATTGGACAGTGTGACGCCCATATATAAAAAGGGTCAGAAGGATGATCTGGGAAATTACAGGCCTGTCAGCTTGACTTCGGTGCCCAGGAAGCTGATGGAGCAGCTCATTCTGAGTACCATCACACAGCACATGCGGGACAACCAGATGCTCAGGCCCAGTCAGCATGGGTTTATGAAAGGCAGGTCCTGCCTGACAAACCTCATCTCCTTCTGCGACAGGGAGACCTGATTATTGGGTGAGGGAAAGGCTGTGGATGTTGTCTGCCTTGACTTCAGTAAGGCCTTTGACACCATTTCCCACAGCATTCTCCTGGTGAAACTGGCTGCTCGAGGCTTGGATGGGCACACGCTTTGCTGGGTAAAAAACTGTCTGGATGGCCGGGCCCAAAGAGTTGTGGTGAACGGAGTTAAATCTGGTTGGTGGCCGGTCACGAGTGGTGTCCCTCAGGGCTCGGTGTTGGGGCCACTCCTGTTTAACAGCTTTATTGATGATCTAGACGAGGGGATCGAGTGCACCCTCAGTCAGTTTGCAGGTGACCCCAAGTTGGGTGGGAGTGTTGATCTGCTCGAGGGTAGGGAGGCTCTGCAGAGAGACCTGGGCAGGCTGGAGCCATGGGCTGAGCCCAACTGGGGGAGTGTCCATAAGGCCAAATGCCGGGGGCTGCCCTTGGGCCACAACAACCCCCAGCAGCGCTACAGGCTTGGGGAGGAGTGTCTGGAGAGCTGCCAGTCAGAGAGGGACCTGGGGGTGTTGATTGACAGCCCGATGAACAGGAGCCAGCAGTGTGCCCAGGGGGCCAAGAAGGCCAATGGCATCCTGGCTTGTGTCAGCAATAGTATGGCCAGCAGGGACAGGGAAGGGATCTTACCCCTGTACTGGCACTGGGGAGACCACACCTCACCTCCTGGGTTCAGTTTTGGGCCCCTCACTCCAAAAAGGACATTGAATGACTCGAGCGTGTCCAGAGAAGGGCAACGAAGCTGGTGCAGGGTCTGGAGCACAGGTCGTACGAGGAGCGGCTGAGGGAACTGGGGGTGCTTAGTCTGGAGAAGAGGAGGCTGAGGGGAGACCTCATTGCCCTCTACAGCTCCCTGAAATGAGGCTGCAGAGAGCTGGGGATGAGCCTCTTTAACCAAGTGATAAGCAATATGACAAGAGCGAATGGCCTCAAATTGTGCCGGGGAAGGTTTAGACTGTATATTAGGAAGCATTTCTTTATGGAATGTGTTGTTAGGTGTTGGAATGGGCTGCCCAGGGAAGTGGTGGAGTCCCAATCCCTGGAAGTGTTTAACAGTCGGGTTGACATAGCGCTGAGGATATGGTGTAGTTGGGAACTGTCCATGTTAAGTTAATGTTTGGACTAGATGATTGTCAAGGTCTTTTCCAGCCTAGATGATTCTGTGATTCTATGATTTTAAATGGGGTTTCCAACCATTACGTCATTAATTTATGAAATAAAACAAAATAAGAGTGATTTAGATTGAGAAAATAATGAGATATCATAGTCTTTTAAAATCAATATTCAAAAAATAATTCAAAATATTTAGCTCATTATAGATCACTAGAAGTGTTTTAATAAGGTCAATATCTTTAGTAGTTTCAGTATCCTCTGTGGCATTAAAACTATTTTTCAAAAGCTGTGCATGAGAAAATGTCCTGAGCATTTTGTTTAATTCAAAAGAAAATAATATGTATATCAAATTATTCCAGATATGTCTGACATGTTAAGAGTAGTTTGTCACCAAAAAGGCTGTATAAAAAGAAAAATCTAAAAATCAAATGCTCCTTTTCTCAATATTAATTATATGACAATTATAATAAAAATAAGATATTATTGCTCTTTATTTTTATAAATAACAGAACCTCTAAGAGCAGTTTTCCTCCTGGGTACCAGTGGATATAAATTTACACTCCATACATAGTATCTAACCAAAATAAGGGTAAGAAGGTTGCTCAAGCCTTGAGTGCTTACTGTGTTTTGAGCTGTGAACAAATCATAGAGGGTAATATACACGATTAAAAAAAAAACCACTACTTGACTTATCTGTAGCCCTAATTGTTAATCATTATAATTTTTTGAGAAAGTGCAGAGATTTTGAAAACACTGATAGAATAACATATAATCTTTATTTCCAGTTCTATAATTAAATTTGAACTGCACTTAACCTGATTATTCTGGGATCCCCCAAACAATATCAACCAGCCTACTTAAGACCAGTCATTGAATATCTCTTATGGTTTTTAACATTGTAATTAGAAGATGTGTGACTAGGGTAGGAATCCACTTTTCTTCTTGAAAATCAGTGGTATGACTGGCTTGTTTTTACTTTGCTTGGCATACATTTTAGTTAACACAGCTAACTAACATGGTGGATTTGAAATCAGGCAATATAAAAATAAATTATAGCAGTCGCTGGCAGATATTCTGTGAGACTTTTGGCATAGTCAAAATTTACTTTTCCATTGTAACATGAGGAAAACAATAGCTTTCTAAAATTTACAGATTTGGACTAGGAAATGAAACCTAGGCAGTGACATACAATTGTTTCCTTTAGTCTTTAAATATTGAGAGAATCATAGGATAGTTCAAGATAGAGGGGACCTTTAGTGGTCATCAAGTCTGACTCCTCCTTTGCAGCAGGGCAAACTAGACCAGACGGCTCAGGCTCTGACAAGAGAAATAATGAGTAGACATTCTTACATCTTCACCAACAATGTAGATTTCACAACCTCTCTGACTGCTTGTCCCTATATTTAGCTACTACATAGCAGAAGTTTTTTCCCTGTACCTAGTCAGAACTTTCTTGGTTGTAACTTTTGACCATTTCCCTTGGACTTTTGTGTACACCTGTAAGAGGCTGGCTGCATCTTCACTACACATTCCACAGTAAGATCTTCCCAAAACCTCTTCCACATGAACTAAATTCCCTCAGCCTTTGTTTGTACACCATGTGTTTCAGCCGCTTACCATCTTTGTAACATTTAACTGGACTCACTGAAGTATGTCCATTTCTCTTGCACTGGGGAGCCTGTAACTGGACACAGCACTCCAGGTGGTGTCACATTAACTGAATAGAGGACAGGATCACTTACCTGAGCCTCCTGGATGAACTAAAATAGCCCAGGAGGTGGAGGGTTAATTTGCCACAAGGGTGCAGTGTTGCAGTGTGTAGCTTTTGTCCACCAGGACCCCCAGCATTTTCTCTGCCAAACTGCCTTCCAGCTGGTGGGCCCCAAGTTGGTAGAGTTGTGAGGGGGTTATTAATTTACAGGAGCAGCATTTCTCTTTGTTGAATTTCATGAAGAACCTGTTTGTCCATTTCTCTAGCTTTTCCACATTCCTATAAACTGTTACTCAACCCTGCCTTCCAGCTTATCAACTACTTCCCCCAAACTGACCACAAACTTGCTTAGAGTGCGCTACTTCCTGTCATTCCAGTTCTTAATGAAAACACTGAACAATACTTATAGTCCTGTTTCCACTCTAGATTTCACCAATTTGACTATAAGACCATGCCAAAGGTGCTGTAAACGAGATCCAGTTCTCTCCCCTTAAACAGTCAAACCAGTCATTTCATCCCAGAAAGCAGTGGGTTTAGAGAGGTATAAATTGTCCTTGGTAAATCCCTACCAGCTTCTTCCAATTTTTCTTCTTGATGTGTTTCGAAATGTTTACGGAAGAATTTTCTCCATAGTTTTCTTGAGGCATGTTGTGAGGCTGAATGACCTGTAGCTCTGTGGATCTTCCTTCTTTCTGAAGACAGCTATATTAGCCTTCTTCCAATTAACAGGAACCACCACCAATCAGCTCATCCACAAAAAAAAATGAGTATTAAAATTTAACTGGAATTTTAAAATCTACATTCCCAATAATCTGATTCATACAAACATTTGATCATAGTTCTATAATCAGAATACGTTTTGACTGTTAATTTTATCTAGGAAAACCCATCTTAACAGTAATATTCAAGTATTCCTCTGCTTTATATAGAACCCTTTCACACTATAAGGCAAAATGAAGAAACAAATCTCTTTTGACTGACAATCTTACATATTGTTTTAACTATTAATATGATCTCATTGGATGAATTCTTGGCATGTGCACTTCAGCAGCTTTAAAAATGTCATTAACATGGGGCAACACAGAAGCAAATTCTTGGCAAAAAGTTTGTTTTGTTAAAAGAAATAGAATGTATATAATCAAAATGTTTCTAAATAGACATCTATGCCTTTTTACTTTCATGTCAATTAATCAGTTCAGAAACTTTTTCTTCTCAACTCTTTATTTTGTATTTCCACAAGAAAAAGAATCTAAAGGAAAAACAAACTGTGCAGTTGCCTTTGATCCTTCACTGAGAGAACAGAAAGAAACCTAGTTACAGCATAAAGGAAGTAACAGACCGAAGTTTTGCTTACCAAAAACTATGCCTTCTTGTCATTACTTTCTTCACCACATAGATTTAAAGCTATAGCAGGTTTCGATTACTGAATCTGAGATCTGTTGCTCATTAGCATAAGGTAACTGAAAAATACCCTCCAGTTTTTCTTCAGTCCTTGTGTTTAGTATTTTTCCATCCCTGTGAAGATTCTTCTTTCTTCAATGAAGGCCCTGTACTATCCCTACTGGAGTTTTCCATATAATGCTTATTGATGTTTAGACCAAATGAAAGGTTGTTTTGTCTCCCTTTGTGGTCTACTTGCTGTTCATTCTTAAATCTTGTATTAATAGGTCATTTACTACGTCCTTTTCCTCTTGCTGAAATTGTTCAACAGATGCCATGTTTCTCAGAGGCACTAGCCAGACATTTTAAAGGGGCTTCACTATCATGCTCTAATACTACTACACTTTAATATGATTATTAAATCATTAGCATAACTAGTATGCCTTATTACCGTCATTTCTTGGTAGTTTCAAATATACCAGAAATCTGTAATGCCTGTGGAACAGAAAGTATTTCTCCAAGGAAGTTCCTCAGTGAGTCAACCAATTTTTCTTTTCATGTTCAGCACACACTCTCATTTCATAAAGGCTAGACACTACAGAAATTAACTTCTAAAAAAGTGAATCCAACAACAGGACAAACTAAGTAAACAAGACTTAACAACTGCTGACATGTCAGTGTTAGTTAACGTATTACATTAAAAGGAACTTCATTTCCCATCTCATTCATGAGGTTTCATTACAACTGTAGTTTACTTCATGTACACTAGAGGATAGGCATTAAATGAATACATTAGTCAAGGACCTGAAAACTTGCTGTCATACTGATAAAAATAACTAATAATTAAAGAACACAAGTTTAACTGAAAATAATCTGTAAAAGAACTATAAAATACGTATAATAGAAAAAAAAACCCTGAAACGCAGAATGTCTTTTTTTAATCTTTTCTGGATCATAAGGTTTTTTCCTACATTGTGCCTAATTGATAGTTAAGAGCATATTTACCAGAAAATCATAACCTAAAATCCTTTCTTTAAATAGCCAAATGGTTCCATATTCCCATCTCACACAGTGACATGATCCCAAATGGACTTTCCCACGTGGAAGTGGGAGCTATATTCTACAACTGGATGCATTTGTTCATGAAATATTTTCTTGCGGTAATGCAGATCTGTTGACTTTCAGGACATGATGCAAAGTTTGCATTTTAAAAGGATGCTGAGGGAAAAGAGACTGCCCAAAGGGTGCTGGGAAGTGTGAAGTGTGATTTTTTTTTTCTTTTTTGTTATTGTAGCACTTTTCTTACATCATTTGAAGTTACTCTTTTTTTTTTTTTTTTTTTTTTTTTTTTTGGATTGTAAGCTTTTCTTATTTAAACATATGTTTAAGAATATGCAAAGAAATGCTCAAAAATATCAGAATGCAACTATCATATTTGTTTATAACCTTACATGGTTCATGAACACAATGATTCTTCCAGTCTTTAGAAAATTTGCAATGAAATACATAAAAGTATTTTGGAAATCATGAACAAGTGTAGAAAAGACTCAAGGCATTTGTTCTGGTTTTCATAGAAGAATCAGTATCTTATCATAAACAAAGTCTCGATATAGTACTCCACATATGGGAAGAATTATTGGTTCAAAATTACCAGTGTTTTCCATAAACAAAAAATAAACAAACCTCATGAAGTTCAACAAAGAGATATTACATGTCTTTCACCTGGGGACGAACAATGCCAGGAACAAATACATTCTCAGGTTCACCCAGCCAGAAAGCAAATTCACAGAAAAGTGCCTGGAGATCCTCGTGGACAACAAGTTGAGCATAAGCTACAACGTTCCCTTGACACAAAGGAGGCTAATGAAATCCTGTGCTGCATAAGGCAAAGTACTGTCAGCAAGTTGAGGGACATGATCACTGCTTTCTACTCAGCACTGGTAAGGCCACACCTAAAGTACAGTGTACAGTACTGGGCTTCCCAGTACAAGAGATATGAAGCTACTGAAGAAAGCCCAGCAAACAGCCACTAAGATTGTGAAGTGACTAGAACATCTCTCCTATGACAAGAGGCTGAGAGAGCTGGGACTGTTTAGACTGGAGAAGTGAAGGCTCAGAGAGTGAACTTGTCAATGTATATAAAGAGCTTGAAGAGAAGGTGTAAAGAAAACAGTCAGGCTGTTTTCAGTGGCACCCAGTGACAGGACAAGAGGCAATGGGCACAGGCTGAAACACAGGAGGTTCCCTCTGAACGTCATAAAACTCTTTGCAACAGTGGGGGTGTCTGAGTACTGGCACAGGTTGCCCAGAGATGTTGTGGAGTTTCTATTCTTGGAGATATTCAAAAACTGCATGGACATGGTCCTGGGCAATTGACTCCAGGTGACCCTGCTTGAACAAAGGGGTTGGAGCAGAAAACCTCACAGGTTCTTTCCAACCTCAGCCGTTCTGTGATTCTGTGAAAGAGACAAAAGTCCCTTCTGTTTTCTCTGATTTGAATTGCTGTCATGTGATTTTCATATTCTCTGTACAGAGATTTTAAGACAACATCAGTAAAGATTTCAATCCATTTTTTGAAATTCTAGTCCTGTTTTACAGTGAATTTTAATTTAAATCATTAGAAAGTCATAAGAAAGCTGGCTTTCAAATTCTGTAGTGTTGCTATGGGAGAAAGGAAATGTATTTCCCTGATAATGCAAAGGTTCTCTGAGCCCAGTGCTAACAGTGCAATATGGACAAACCTTCAGTTTCTGAATCACAGCCAGGCTTATTGCCAGTTAAAATTCTCAAATCCATAGATGCTAATATATATGAGAGGGTGCGGGGAGGGAGGGATAGAGAGAGAGAGAGACAGACAGACAGACAGACAGACGGAGAGAGATACATGGAGAGACACAAAGAGATGGAGACAGAGACAAGAGAGAAATGGACTAGATGTTAGCATTAATATATAACAGTAAATAGAATATGTTAGACCTTTGGGCTACTTCTTGAATGTGGCTGGGGTGTAATGAATTATGATCAAGGTTGCCTGAAAGATAATAAATTTGACAGGAATATTTTTTTAATTCATTTATCTCCTCTAGTTCAATAAATAAGCTTTCTATTTAACATTCATTATTATTTTAAATGTTTTTCCTTAGAAATTAAAATAATATTCTATTAAAAAGAAATACATATTTAGAGATTAATTAATTCAACACCTATAAATATACTAAAATTAAGCCCTCATCTCTCAATCATTTATTTTTAAAGGGGAAAAAAAAAAAAAAAAAGAAGAAAGGAAAAAGATCTAGTACTGTTTAGAGATCTGTTTTTGTAAATATTCTTGATAGTTCACTATATCATGAGCTGCCTCAAATGATCAATCCCATTCAGAAATAAAGCATTAATTAAACACTGAACATTTCAAGTGTGTATAGTGCCAATCAGTGTTACAGAAAGACAAAGACATTGAAACTTTGTCTTTTCCGCATTGTAAAAATGATGGGTTTAGCATAGCAACTTGATATGAAAACCATTATTAAGTCTTTCAGGATATGCAATAGATTTGTCATCGTAAGATATTATTTTTAGAACTGACAGACTTATTTATACAAATATACTAGCAAAGGCACCCAAACCCACTACTAAAATGTTAATATCACTGACATCAGTGAAAAGGTAATTCTATTAACATTTTCTTTTGGAATATTAGTAATGACTAAAATTTTTTTAATAACCTCAAAGAGAAATTTACTCTGTTCTATATTGAATGTTGCTAGTTTTTATTTGATTATTAAAAGCCCCATGAATGCGATATTGGTCTGGCTGAATATAATTTGTGTTATTTTAATAACATATTTTATAGTGTTGACAAAGTATAATTTACTGGTTGTAACATCTGTGCAGTGCTTTCACTATTAATGTATTTAAGAAAAAAACCCATACTCTTTTAAATGACCTATCTTAGTTCACATGGCTGCAGCTAAGAAAAAAGAACAGTGGCTGATAGAATAAAACATGCATTTTTTTAAACTAGATTTTTAAGATACCATTTTTTCATAGCTACTATCAATCTTAATGTTAAAAGAAGGTATCCTCCAAATGAACAGGCACAGCATCACTCATTCATTGGAAAAATACAGTAAGAACACAGCAACATGCTCCTAAAAGAAATATCAAAAAACCCCTAAAAATAACAGCTATAAATGCAGCTTCCATTCATTTAATCCTAATTATAACAGCACTTTCCACTCTTTGCTATTTGAATATTCAGAGCTACTATTAATTTGCCAGAAGCATTTTTCATTTTCCACATATCTTCAGGACTCAGTTAAATTATTCTAGATACCTTTTTTAGAGTTTTAAAACATTTACACCCTGAATATATAATTTTACTTATTCATGGAATTTAAGACATTAATTATGACATCTAAAGGAGAAAAGGAGAGATGATTAAGTAATAGGGTTGGTTTTCACTCAAATTATGAAACAAAGTAGTAATGGTGCATTATCTATTTTACACAGCTTTTATTATACAGTATGTGAGAGGAGCATAACAGTATGCTTGCAAGCTTTCAATTCTTTTATGAGCCAAAGCATTATAACTAGTAATACAAACTCACATTCAGAAACAGATAGTATATAATTAGCTTTTAATATCTTCAGAATCCTGTATAATCATTAAATAATTAATACCTACAATATCTCTTAGCAAATCTCTGCTGTCCTGTAGGTTCACTCAATACAAAAAACAGTCTCGGTTTTAGGAATTTATAACATGTCTTGTATTTGCCTCCCACACCAACAAGTATTTCACCTTTCATGAAAGATAAATCACCCAGTCACAGCAGAGCTATAGCTAGGCCACATGTCTGGAGATTGCCCAGTCCCATCCCATTGCAGAGGAGGGTCAAATACAGAAGATTTTCCAGATGGGTTTGGATAACTCCAGTGATGGATACTTCTCAACCTCTCTAGGTAAGTTATTCCAGCTTTTGATCACCGTTACTGTTAAAAAAGTTTTTGTTCTCATATTTAAACAGAATTTCCTGTTTTTCACTTTGTGCCCATTACCTCTAGCCTCATTATCTGGCAACACTCCAACTGTCTGGCTCCATCTTCTTTACTGCACCCTATCAGGTATTCAAACACATAGATAAGATCCCCCTGAGCTTTCCATTCACCAACCTAAACACTCATAGGTCTCTCTGACTCTACTCATATGTCAGATGCTCCCATGCCTTGATTATCTTTGTGTCCCTTCACTGCAACTGCTTCAGGATGTTTCTCATCTACTGGAAAGCCCAGCACCAGACCCAGCACTCCAGATGTGTCTTATCAGTGCTGAGAAGAATCACCTGTACAAGCCTGCAGGTGATGTTTTGCCTAATGCAGTATAGGAAGTTGTTGTCTGCCTTTGCCACATGGGCACACTGACAGCTGATTGCTAACTTCATGTCCACCAGGACACCCAGGGCCTTTTCTGCAAAGCTGCTTTCCAGCTCATGATCCCTTAGCCTGTACTGGTGCATGGGGTTATTTTCCCCAGACAAAGGACTTGGCACTTCCTTTTCTTGAATATGATTAGCTTGTTGTCAGCCCGTTTCTCCAGTTCATAAAGATCGCTCTGAATGGCAAAATAAACATATGGTGAATCAGCCTCTTCTCTCAGTTTGGTATGTTCTGCTAACTTGCTGAGGGTGAACTCTGTCCTACTGTCATGGTCAATAATGAAGATGCTAAACAGTATTGGACCCACTACTGCCCCCTAGGGTACATTAGTAGTGTCTATCCTCCAACTGGACTGTGCTACTGATCACAACCCTCTGAGCCTAGCCACCAGTTTTTAGTCCAACTCACTGTCTACTTGTCAAGCTACAAGATGTTCACAAGTCCATGGGGTCTAATGGGATTCAACCCAAAGTACTGAAGAAGCTAGCGGATGTTATGGCAGGACTACTCTTGATCTTCTACCAAAGGTCTTGGGAGGTCCCTGCTGACTGGACGCTAGCCAATGTTATTCCAATCTACAAAAAGGGTATGAGGGAAGACCCAGGAAACTACAGACCTGATAGTCTAACTGCAGTTCCCCAAAAATATTATGGAGAAGATTATACCATGTACTATTGAAAAACACTGCAAGGAAATGCAGTCATCAAGCAGCCAACATGGGATCACAAAGGCAGAGTAATTTTTGACTAATTTGACATCCTTCTATGATAATGTCACCAGCCTAGTGGATGAAGGGAAGGCAGGGCATGTAATTTTTCTGGATTTTAGTAAGGTTTTTGATACTGTCCCTCATAACGTCCTTCTAGACAAGTTGTCTAGCTGTGTGTTAAGTGGGTTCATTGTGCTCTGAGTGAAGAACTGGCTGAAGGGCAGAGCTGAAAGGATTGTAGTGAAAGGGGCTATGTCTAGCCAGTCACCAGCAGTGTTCTTCAGGGCTCAATTCTAGGGCCAGTTCTGTTCAATATATTTATCAGTGATCTGGATGCCAGAGTTGAATGTATCATTAGTAAGTTTGCTGATGATACAGAAATGGGAGGTGCTGTTGTCTCTCTGGAGGGACAAGATACCTTGCAGAAGGATCCAGATAGATTGGAGCATTGGACAATGATTAATGGGATTAAATTTAACAAGTCCAAATGCTGTATTCTGCACCTAAGACAGAGTAATGCCAGGCACCCGTCTAAACTGGGAGAGGAGTGGCTGAAGAGCAACCCTGCAGAAAGGGATCTGCGGGTGCTTGTCGACAGCAGGCTCAATATGAGTCAGCAGTGCACCCTGGCAGACAAGACGACAAACTGAATCCTGGGATGCATCAACCAGAGCATAACCAGCCAGTCAAAAGAGGTGATTATCCCACTGTATTTAGCATGAGTGCAGCCTTACCTTGAGTACTGTCTGCAGTTCTTGGCCCCAAAATCCAAGGACGTGAAGGTATGTGAATTCATCCAGAGGATGGCAACAAAGCTGGTGAAAGGGCTGGAAAGAATGTCCTGTGAGGAGTAGCTAAGGACTTTGGGCTTCTCTAGTTTGGAGAAAAGGAGGCTGAGGCATGACCTCATTGCTCTCTGCAGGTTTCTGAGGAGGGGAAGTGGAGAGGGAGGTGTTAAATCCCTACTACCTCAGATCCAGTGATAGAAAGCATGAGAAAGGTTCAAAGCTGTGCCAGGGGAGGTTTAGACTGGATATTAGGAAGCATTTTTTTCACTGAGAGCATGGTCAAACACTGGAACAAGCTTCCTGGAGAGGTAGGTGGTCAATACCCCAAGCCTGTCAGTGTTTATGAGGCATTTAAGCAGTGCCCTTAATAACATGGTTTAATTTTGGTCAGCCCTGAACTGATCAGGCAATGGGACTAGGTGATTTTTGTCCCTTCTGGCTGAAATAGTCTATTCTGTCCAATCCCATATTTCATCAGTTCATCTATGAGGATGTGATGGGAGATGGTGTCAAAACCATTGCTAACATCAAGATAAATATCTGATGCTCTGCCCTCATCCACTGAATCAGTCATTTCATCATAGAAGGTTATCAAGTTGATCAGACATAATCTACTCTTTATAAATCAGTGATGGCTTCTCCTGATCCCTTGCCTGTCCTCAGTTTGTTTGGAAATGATTTCCAGGAGAATTCACGCCACAGCATTCCCAGGCAGTGGGTTGAGGCTGATTGATCTGTAGTTCCCCAGATCTTTCCTTCCTTCCTTCCTTCCTTCCTTCCTTCCTTCCTTCCTTCCTTCCTTCCTTCCTTGACAACAGCAGAGGCTTTTCCTTTCTTGCAGTCTTTAGAAACCTCCTGTAATCATCAAGGCCTTTCAAAATTGGCTGAGAGTGGCTTTACAATGTCATCACCCAGCTCCCTTAGCACTCATGGGTGCACCCTGTCAGATCCCATTGACTTGGGTATGTTCAGTTTATATAAATGTTCCCTAACCTGATCCTCCTTCACCAAGGGTAAGTCTTCCTTGTTTCAGATTTTCCCACTGGTCTCAGTGAGAGTTCTTGTAATTCTAAGACCTGTTCCTGGGGTGCATTAGTCAACACCGATGTTTCTCTGAATAAAATCTTAATTGAATGTGTATAATCAGTGAATAAAAAGGCCATAAGCAAAGAACTGGTTTTATGTCCTTAATAACAGCAGAGCCTGTTCAAATGAAATGACAACTATCAAAGAGAACAAAATCAATCTGAATGAAATATTTTCTGCAATTCAAAAATATTTTTTTCCCTGTCTTTTGACCTTTTAAAGCAGATTTAAACAGATTCACAGACTGAAAAGAAAACAGATACTCTTTTCAAAGTGCTTTTCTTTTTCCATGCACTTTTAGTCTTACTTAGACTGGAAATTAAAATGTTGAATGTTAGAAGATTCTTAGTAAGTACATTTTGCATGTTACATCTATTTGCCAAAATAGAAATCAGCCACTGTGGGTGGTGATCTTTTAAAGAAGAAAGGGAAAAGGTCGTTTAAGGCTTTATTCTCTAAGGTGTTAGGTGACAGAGTACATGTTTAAAGCTTTGTTGAAGACACTTCACTCAGCACCTTGCAGAGTTGATCCTTATCAAGACAATAATAATGATTTAATAATGCCATAATTTTGAAATATTTAAGCACAAGACTGTATTTTTGAGGATTAAAGCTCCTTGTAGCTGGGATTCATTCAACTATAGGATTTCATTGCAAAGTCCTTTGAGTACTTAATTTTCATGTTCAGCATATGCTTGAGAATCTTGGCAGCTCACTGAAGAACAGGCTCCAGGAGCCGCAGTTATGATTATAACATCTCCACCTACATAAAACTATCTGGGTCATTTGTGCCAAAGGGCTGTACTTGCTTTACCAAAACCACCATGTTTTATCCCTTTAAAGTCTTGGTGATTATATTCCATTTAAGGAGTTTTGCTGCATACGTTTTTTTTTTTCTGAAATACTGTTATTTATTTATTTAGACCTATTTTACTTCTGGCCAAAGGATGCCCATATCACAGACTAAAATATAACTTAATAGCAGCATGTTCACAGCTAAACAGCTAGATTTCAAATATAACATTTCATATAGCATATAACAGTATTTCATACTTTCCCACTTGTATCTAATTTTATGGATAGAAAATACAAAGTAACTCTACAACTAATCAAAGATCATAATAGTTGATTATCTCTAATTAATAACAATGAGGAATGAATGATATCTCTAGAGCCTTGGATGCTTTTCTGTGGTTGTTACAATTGAACTTTAATTGTTCTATCTAAAAATTAATTTCCTGTCCTCATGATTATCTTCTTTGAAATACTGATGAATAGGATCCAGCTAACAGCTATTTTGACTAATTTCCCTGAAGATAGTCTGATTTTTTTATATCACTAAAATTGTCTCTGAAGAACTTTTCCTTGTTTTTAATAAAAAATGTCTTTCTTACAGTTGCTTGTAATTAATAACCATTTATCATGTTTTCAGATAATACAGGAAGTATATAGGTATTAATAGTTTCTTCTCATCTATGTAGGCTACAAAGATTATTAATGCACTCTTACAATATGACTTTGGGACATCCACATTCTGTTTAAAGGGCTGAACAAAATGTAGCCAAGCCAGTTATGATGTGGCTGTCTCATCTACATTATAGCAGTTTGAAAGATGCTCTAATTTATGCCAATTGGAGTAGTCATGTGTCTTCTGCAATACACTGACCACTTTTTATTGCCCTTTGCTTCCACATCTTGTTTCACTGGGCTTCTTAGGAAGGAGGTAAAGGAGACAGTTCTTTAAACTTTCTGTTACAAGGTATATTGTTCTTCCCCTTAATAAGCACACTTGCCTAGGTAGGACATCAGAACAGTGGCAGGATAAAGCTGCTATTCATGTATAGGTCGTATATTGCAGGGGTAGTGCTGGGGAGCCGACAATCTGTCTCTAGTTCTATCTAAAAAAACACACAAAACCACCAAACGCAAGAAATTAGAAAACTATGTTACTTACAGAGAGTTTAAAGTAGATTGCACCAGATCTGTAACAGTAAAGGAGAGAGAAACTGAGGGAAAATATTTCTATAACCCTTTTTTAAGCAAGTGTTACCTGCAATGCTGTCCAAATTTAGGACACTTCATCAAGTCTGCAGCTCAGTGTGAAATGCTAACAGTTATGTTATTTTTACAACATTTGTACAAACAAATCAGCCCATACATCTTATACATAACTCAGGCATTTGGGGCATATTCTGACCTGATCCAATTCATAGATGCAATGAAATATGTTTTCTTGAATTCGAAATACAGCTTCTCTTTGTTTCAGCATTTTCTTTCATTGGCCTTCAAACTGAAGGAGACAATTCCTCTTACCAACTGATGCTGCTGGAATTTTAATTGGTTTATTCACATGCCAATGAGGATAAATGCACTTTATAAACCTGTAATTATATTTCTAATTTGGAAGCATTTTTAATACTTTTTGTTTTTTACAATTTGAAGTAAACATTTATTGAAAAATAGAAAATGTTTATCAAAAATTATAATATTTTATTTATTGTTAGAAAAAGTAAGGTTTATTAAACAAATACTGGAGATATTTTTCTCAGGTTATTTTCACAGGAATTCCATAAGAATGACAGTAAGACTAAGAAGTTGGTCACGGTGGTGGGGGCTTTTTTGTGGTTTTTTTTGTTTGTTTGTTTTTGGGGTTTTTTTAAATAAATGAAAATATTTCTGTAAATTTTTTTTACCAGTAGGTATGAAAATGTGTTTATACTCAGACATTCACTTAACACGATAACAAAAACAAAAATCAAAGTAATTATAGTGTTTTAAATTTCAAAGATAATTAAAATGCACTGCCCAATTAGTAGCAGAGCACTCACCCCCACTTAATTAACTTATTTTAATACAAATACTTTCAGACTACTTCCCAATCCTGAATCAAATCATTTTGATACACTCCTATAAAATAAGCCCATGATATGTGGTATGACCAAAGTTATGTAGTATGGTACAGCTATACTCAAGCTCACTGTGTCCAAGCCAGCTTTTGAATTAGAAGCACTGAGCTGTCTCAGTGCAGCTCTAAGCTTGATTGAATTAGTCATGGTTATTACTTCTCAAAGGCAGCTATACTGCATTTGGGACCCAGGCATGTATTGCTATATGGTTTTGAACTGAGTCACATATACATTAAAACCCTATCAGATCTTGACAGAACTCCTTTATTTGTGCTCTATTAGCACTATGGAGCTTCCCCAAGACACACATCTAAGAAACGAAGTTAAGTACAGAAATATTCAGTGTTGTCACAACTAATCTCTAGGCACTCTTGAGAGAACAAAAATGAAACAAAAGCCATATACTTACATATATTGAGCATTTGTAAGTGGCATTGTTAGTGGCACCCCTCAGTATGACCAAGAATAAAATATCAAATTCCTAAATATAATTAATAACAAAATGGAGGTACATAACTTAAATGCCCCTCTAGGTACACAAGCATTTGGAAGGAGTTATGAGGATGATAGAGAAGGAAAAAGATATTGAACACTGAACACCTGAAATCACATTTTTTTTCCACAATGCCTTTTTTCCTGTTCATTTATTACATTTTTTAAATTACAATATTACATTTATTAATTTATTAATTACATTTACCTGTAATTAATGATATTTTAAGAGAAAATTTACAAAAACTGCATAATCACCTGAAAAAGACCCCATATTTTACTTCTACATCATAAGAGAACCACAGTGAATGGGCATGACAAAACATACATGAGACTATACAGACTATATTGTGATTAAGGGTAGATAGATAGTAATTTCCTGTCCCGGGATGTTTTACACTTTGAAATGTCTACTTTAGAAGAGGAAAACAAAACTTTTATAGCTTTTGTTATCCAAAATTCCTAAAATGAATAAATCTCTGGATTCATCTTCTCAATTTATTTTGTAAGGGTTTTTTTATTTAATATTTATTTTTTATTATTTTTAAAGGAAGGAATTCACATAACTAACTCCATAAAATGTGTTGAGAGGGACATATGCATTTTTAAATAAAATAATGAACTGAAATAGAAAAAAGCTTCAGGAGAAAGCACACCTAAATCTATAGGCTACATTATATTATTTCAGCCCTTTAAGTATTAGCAACATAGTTTAGTGAAATGCCACTGAAATTGATTTTGAAAACACATCAAGTTATTTGACATCAGAATCACAAAATACCGCTTACTATTTCATCAGCGATATCATATGGATCAGAGAATTTTTCAGCATCAGATTTATTTAATTACAATAAATCTTACAGACCAGAAACTATCTGTTTCAGGAGACAGAGACAGTGTTGAAACACAAACAGATGTGCTGTACAGCTATTAGAGTGCATTTTAAGCACTGATAAGCACCAGTTTTCAGAAATTACTCACAACAGGATAATCCATCAGAATTTCAAGTAATTTAAAGTATACATTACCCTAACTAATAATAAAACAGGGTCAAATCTTGATGACAGGCTTGCCATTTCTCCTTTATGTGGCTTTTATATGCTGCACTAAAATATTTTTTAAAGCTTCATGATATTTCAAAGATACCAGAAATAGATGCAACAGCTAAACTGTGAGCATTACCGTAACATTTTATGCAAGATTACTGTTCATGTGTGAATATACTACATAACTCAAAAAAACCTCCTTCAGTGTTAGAGCTTGAACGTGGTATGAATTTGCTCATGTATCATATAAAAATAACTAATATAGTTGAATGACATAATTAAGGACATTATTGTATTTAAAACACTTTACAACTGCAATATTCTGCTAATATATTCTAATTCTTCCTCAAGATGTAGCTGAAAAGAGATGTTATCCGAACATGCAATTTTTTTTTTTAAAAAAAAAAAAAAAAAAAGTAATTAGGACCAAATGAAGTGGTTTCTATGTCTGCAAACCTGTATAGCTAATAACTTAATTTGTTATATTACCTCTAATGATGCTGCATTTCCAATTTTAACATTTCCTATTTCTACTAGTGCTACCCAACAGATTTACCAAATAAAGCACATTTAAAATCAAAGTTTAGAAATACCAGTTCATTTCTGCTATTTGTGTGTTCTGTCAAAACTGACTTTAGATTATTATTAGATCATTCCTTGTCACTGAAACTGAATTAATCAAAATTAATGTATAACTTTTACTTTCTTTATGCATAACAGGATATGCATTTTCCTCCTTTGAACACTTATGCTGTACAGTTTTCTATATGTCTAAGTGTATGTTTAATATATTTCCTTGTAAGTCCTTTATTTCTCTCTTGAAAAGCAACAACCAGCATTATAAACACATCTTCTTGTTCAATCATTCATTCACATTAAATATTAACGGATTATTGATGGTGGTATATTAACTTCTTCAATCGATATTGCTTGAACATTTTGCATATACGAACTTCCTATGTTCACCTGTTTAATCACTGTTGGCAGAAAGATACAGCTCCCATTAGGTGACAATTTACAGCTCATGCATTTCTTTGTTAGCCACGTATAATTGTTAACATTGAGACCAATGTAGTTCGAAACAGGCTTGAAAGTAAGACTAACAAAGTTTTTGTTAGGTTTGGATGGCCTTAGAAGCAGAACGTGTTACAAGCTAACTCTCAAGAGAAACTTGTTTCAAACTTTTTTGTTTGTTTGTTCTATTTTGTGGTGTTGGTTGTTTGTTTTGTTTTTTTTGTTTTGGTTTGGTTTGTGGGGTTTTTTTTTGTTGTTTTGTTTTGTTTTCAGCTTACTCTGTGTTTATCTATAAAATGGGATAAAACACAATAAATACAATCCAAGTGAAGACTTTACATGCATTCAATAAGGTCTGTAATTCTAGGTTGTTTTGTTTGTTCATATTAATCAAATTTAAAATATCTGGCTTATCTGTATATGAATAAAAGTTCAAAATTGAGAGGTGCAGAAGACACAACAGGAGCAGGAAATACTCAGAACCTTCGAGGCTTACAGTTTTAGCATAATTGTTGTTGATTACAGCGCATAAAAACAAATCTGTTGTTGGCTTTCCCAAAGCAATTAATTATTATCAGCATTCTCAATAAATCATTCATGGCAACACTAGCAAGAAAATACAGTGCAGAACCAGAGGAACAAATCAATTCACAAAATTCTCTTCCATTAGTAAGTGGAGCTAATTGCTAGGAAATTACAGATTTAACTTCCTGTGTAAATCAAAGGTCTCCCAGTGTAACTGTGTGGCCTGGAGAGGCTCCTGTGACGTAGTGCAGGTCGCTGCCCTTCCTGCAGAGGCAGGTAACTCCCTCTCCAATTTGCCTGTTTATCCGACCCCTGTGCCTTCCTGCATCAGTGAATACAGATGATGGTCCACATTGATGCTGTCAAAACTAACCCTTCTCATTTTTTATTAAGGTGGATCACGAGATCTTCTGCACTGTTGGACATTAATAATTCATTTATTTCACCTTTGCGTTTCTGACACTGTCCAGGAAGAAACACTTTGGGAGAAGATGAATATAGTAGCTGACAATGATAGCTCTTAGTTGTAATGTCTTAAGGCCTCAGATCACTTTTTACTTAACTCTTTCCCCTCCTCCAAAAAGCAGCAGTCTACATCAGTTGTGGATGTTGTCATGGTCCATGAAAATATCTAATCACTGCTTAGTCTGTGCTAAGACTGTCAGTCTTTCAGCAATCAGTCCCATGGATTAATTACATCCTCTTTTAAAAACAGTATTTCACTTAACCATTTCTCATGTTCTCTTTCAAGATTGCTAGCTGGAAAAACCCTGAACATTAAGTTTTGATCTACTTTCTTTTTACTATTCATTGATTTCTATACCTACAGCTTTTATTTCTCTCTGAGACAGCTCAGTCTTTTAAATCTTTCTACACTTCTGTCGATTTCTTGTCAACTTGAACATCCAATTATTGCTATTTTTTATTTCTGACTACCCAAAAAGAACGCAAGTATTTCAACCCATTCACTCATTGATATCTCAACAGGAAAAGTAATCTGATTCTGATTTTTGCCTTCCACATTTCTCAATAGCAAAATTCTTTACCTGAGCACTGAAATTTCAGCTTAAAGCTCATGCTTAGAAAATCCATTATTAAGCTTAGTTTTGTTAATTAATTTGCTTATTATGTTGCTTTAATACAAATTCACAAATAATATGCAACTGAAAAATAAACTTCATGCTTCACCCCAAAAATATGCCAATGTGTACTTTAGTCATACTTAAAAATATATCTTTTGAGTGCCCATCTCTTCCTATATGCTTTCAACTATGATTAACAATGATGTCCCTGAAGCACGTTTAGAAAAACACTTCTCAGTCTGTTTCAAAATGAAAGTTATGTAACCTCCATACCAGCACAATCATTGCAGTAGCTTTACCTATTTACAGACAAAATCTTTAATCATTTCTTATTAGCAGTCTTTCCTCTTAATTCAAGAGTAGGTTTCAGTGAGGAAAAACCTATAGGATTCAAACCCTAAATCAGAATTTGAATGTGACAAGGAAATGAGAAGTATATTTAATAGATGTCTGCTTTATAAATCCTACACTAAAATATACAGTAGTGTTCTTAGCAAGAGCTTAAGACCATAATGAATCAATCATGAGAGTCTTAATTATTGTTATTTTCATTAATACCCTTATCAAACAAATATTCATGAAACAGCAAATGGGGCTAAGTGCTCAAGAGGACTGAGAGTTAAAAGAATTCTCATAGGAGGTCAAAACATTTCTCCTTCATAAAGTGTTTATGATAAAATTCAATTTAATTTTGTAACACAGGAGAAAATTTGGGAAATTTTGAAATGTAACAAGAATTTAGGATATATATTTAAAGAAATTTTCTATTATCGTAGGATAAATTTTTTCCATTTAGGTTTTTCATTATGAAATGTTTGTGACCCCATTTAAGGAAGATTTCACAAGAGATACTATCCTTGTCACGATTAATTTGATTCAAGTGATGGTGTACCCTGTAGTGACTTTAGCTTCTCTGTTAAAAGAAGCTAGCTTTGGAGATTTACAGCCAAAGACTGAATGTAGCACTTCACCATAAACTCAATTTATCATAAGATATTACCTTATCAGATAGTTCCACATGGTAGAAAAAATACATGGAAGTTTTCATTAATTCTTTGGTGTACGTGGCTCAATTCTAACAATATATTGCTTCAACATGAACATTTCACTGTGGACAGACTTTATTACCTACAATTCACATGGACATACACCTATAACTCTTATAAAAGATAGAAACAGCATCCTAAAGCAGTTTTACTTGTAAAATTTCTTGCCTAATACAGCAACCTTATTTCCCTATCGCATTAATTCAAAGGCAAGTTTGCGTTATAATAAAAATGACAAAGTATTACATATGATTCAAATATTTTCACAGAAGTTTACTGAATTAGCACCAGAAATATCTGCACCTTTGAATAGTCTAGACAGGATATATCTACAGCCCGGGGATGGTCCATTTCATTAAAAGATCCACTGTGTTTGGGTAAACCCATAAGTAAAATTCCAGAACAGTCTTTGAACCTCTCTTGGTATTCTCACTCTCTGGGATTTGTTTGAATTTCACACACTGCTCCTAACAAAGTAGCCAAGATGCTTCCATTGTACACAGGAAATAAAGAACTTACAGAAACAGCAAAGATCTGTGGCTCTAGGATCCCATCTGATAGTACTGTAAGCTACTTTAACCTGTCAAGTCCCAACAAGTCCACACTCGTATTTCAGAGCACACAATAGGTCTTGGAAAATAACTCATTTAGATATTTATTTATTCTATAACAATTGAGTAAACTTTTTTTTTTTTTTCCTAGAAGATTTACAGCTAGATTTGTTAAAATAGATGTGAAAATTTCTTTTCTTAGTGTTATAAATTTACTTGTTAATTATAGAGTGGGGTTTTGTGTATCTGTAGCTAGTAAATGTTGGAGATACTTGGAAGTTTATTATGATACTGTATATAGCTAGGTTTTTATTGTCTCCAATTCCCAGTGAAAACTTGGTGACAGGAATTACGTATTCAAGAACCTTTCATGAACACTAGTAAGACAATGAATGTACTGATGCAAGAACCCATGTTAGGTGTTTTTTGTTTGGTTGGTTCTGTCTTGTTTTAATCTTCACTAATAGCGCTATAACAGCTGTAAAACAGAAACAAAAGGATGTTGTTCCCAATATCTACAAAAAGAGATTTCTTAGTTTATGTATATTGAGAGATTAAAGAACAAGCCCACCCACAACCTGTCCAAATCTTATTCTACAAACTGATACAAACTAAAACTCAAATAAATATATAGGTGAAAAGAATGCTGGTTTAATGATTTTAAACAAACAAACAACAAAGAGATTATTTTTTGTTTTGCTTTCAGTGTTTTAAAACCCATACTAAACTAAAATAATCAAAATTCAGAATTGGATTATTCTTGTATAGCATTCTCATTTCATTTAAAGAATTTCAAACTTAAAAAAAAAAATCAGTTTTTTTGTTTGTTTTTTTTTTTTCTGTAGAGATGCATCAAAACCAAAATATTACAGCATTTTCATTAATCAGTAACGTTGTGAGAAAATCTGTTCCATCAGAAAAATTCTGATATGTTTCACCTACTTAAAGAGATTTAAGTCAAGTAGTACTAGGATATATAAAACCTGCATTTCAGAAATTATGTACAAGGCAAAAGTGAGATTACACTGTTTTCTAGAAAACAAACAAAAAACCCCACTCCAAACTCTCTGGCAATTAAGCATCTAATTCAACCCATCTTCTTCAATATAAAATATGTTTGATTACCCTCATATTTTCTGGAAATCTCTTTTGCCAAAGTGTTCAGAAGCATTTCAAATCTCATCTGTTTATCTACTAGAAAGAGCATGACTGAAGACCATTGCTCCAGTTACAAACTTTTACTGAACTAGGTGACTAACACTATTTTTCCAAACTTTAAAAGGATCTCAATAGTAAACCCCACCATGCAAGTCTATTTACCCAAGTGGAAAGAACATACATTTTGGGTATTTTACTCCAAGTACTAGATAAAATTTTCTCTAATGATCAAAATGGCCATACTGCAGCAAAGAACTTTGTTTCCAAAATATATATATATGTATTCCTCTGCTAAACCATGTGGTTTTTCATAAGTCATAAATATCAGTGGACACGGAAATCACAGATAGTACAGACCAAGAAAAGCTATTATGTGAACTCATCATTTCACTCAGTAGTAAAAATACATTTGACATACAGATTTCATGGTAAGTGACCCTATTATGTCTGTGTTAGTACACTCAGAATTAGGGACCTTTAACCAGGTAAAGTGTTTCACAAAACAGATGAATGAGGTGCCTGAGCTGAAGGGTTTTTAAAAGGAAGAAGAGAGAAATAAATATGATGACAATTAAAATAAAAAGTTATACTTATAAGCAAACATGTTTTGCAAAAATGTTGTGTTTGAATTGCACTAAAGATGTTTAGCAATTTTCTCTCTTCTACGAATGAAAGCATGAAAATGAAAGGACATTTTGCAGAATACTTTAATCTTGAGCAACATTTGAATCAAGGTTATTTTCTCTTTCCCCTCACTCCCACAAGCTTCTTGCTATCAGAAGACAACTGTCTACCACTGTCTACCACTGTACTGCTTTTTGACTGTTCAGAAAACCCACTGTATCAGATGCTAAAACTGTAAATGTTATAGTAGTCTGTTATTTGTGTTATCAGTTGAGTAAAAGCAGAAGCACAATGATCATTAAGAACAAGAATCTGACATATATCTATCCATTATTTGGTATCATTTCTCCAATGCTTAAGATTCTCTAACTAACATCTTTTCAGATCTTCACATAATCTTCTTGCTCTAGAACTACTAATACAAATAAATATATAATTATATAGCACAGAGTGTGTCATGGTTTAACCCCAGCTGGCAACTAAGCACCACACAGCCACTCGCTTACTCCTCCCACCCAGCAGTATGGGGGAGAGAATCTGAAGAAAAAAAAGTAAAACTTGTGGGTTGAGATAGAAACAGTTTAATAGGGCAGAAAAGGAATAAAATTATAAAGTTAATAATAAAAAAAGATAATTATTCTAATAATAATAATATTAGAATATACAAAAGAAGTGATACACAATGCAATTGCTCACCACTCACTGACTGGTGCCCAGCCAGTTCCCAAGCAGTGGTTCCTGGCCAGCTTTCCCCCAGTTTATATACTGGTCATGATGCCATATGGTATGGAATATTCCTTTGGCCAGTTTGAGTCAGCTGTTCTGCCTGTGTCCCCTCCCAACTTCTTGTGCCCCTCCAGACTTCTCACTGTCAGAGCATGAGAAACTGAAAAGTCCTTGACTTAAACACAACTTAGCAACAACTAAAAACATCAGCGTGTTACCAACATTATTCTTATACTAAATCTAAAATACAACACTATACCAGCTACTAGGAAGAAAATTAACTCTATCCCAGCCAAAGTCAGGATACTGGTAAAACTATATCTAAGACCATAAATAAGATTTCATATCCTTTATGTTGCTTTTAGAACACAATCATAGCAAAACAGGGCAAACATAGTTTTCCCAAACTGGCAATTAAATTATATTGATGGATAGTCTTGTAGCTGGAGAATTACACTGGGATTCATGGATCACGAGTTCAATTCCTATTTACCCATTTTACCCTGATAGGAAAATTAAACCTATCTGTAAAAAAAATTCCTCCTATGGATGCTATTTGGCGTATTTCAGTTGTTATTTCTTCAGGCACTGACAGTTACTGAATTGGAACCCCTCATCTTTCACATAAAACAGAAATGAAAACAGTAATTTTGTTGTAGATTGTAGGCTTATAAACTCAATACAAGAATGGCTGGTTAAAACATTCTAATACTCACTACTACTTTCTCTCATATACTGCAGTACACACTGGCCAGGATACCAAAATTAAAGTACAATGCAAATCTAAGTATATAAACAAAACCCATCATTAAATATCAGCCTTACAATAAGCATTCAAGCAGTCAAGCATTCTCAGACTCCTTATATGCAGGTTATAAAAAAGCACAGACATTCTCCCACAACTTTGCCAATATAAGGAGGAAATATAAAACAGTCATGTGAGGATTACAGATAGTTACTGTTCAGAATAAGTTTTGTCTCTTTGTGCAATACACTTCTGCTAGCTCCTGGAAACCCCTGAGCTCCAGTTACTGTTACATTCAGAGAATACTCCTAGACTTCAAAATCTGTCAAAGAAATTTCCCTTCCTTCTTTACATGAACAAGTGTTGTCTGATTTTTTAATTTATTTTTCTTTCATCCCTCTCTAGGCTGCAAATTGCTCGTCTCTAGGTTATACTCAGATACCTCCATGACCAAGTGAAAAAAAAAAAGAGAAGCATGAAGCTCTTTCCTACTCCTTGTCTTCTGAGTCAAGGAAAAGCAGTTTAACAGTCTCTTCCTTACCTCCTTCATCCATATGGGCAAGAGAAACCAAGGGCAAAGTTCGAATTTAGTCATGGCTTTTGAAGGAAGCAAGGCAGCAAAGCAAGGGACACCAAAGAAGGAAAGAAGCTTCTATGTCACTGATTCCCCTGGAGCACCGAAAGCAGAATATCCCTCATGGTTCCTTTCACTCTCAGCAATGAGGCAAAGTGAAAGGGAGGAGCCTTACATATTTCTCAGGTACCTTCTCACCTTGTATTTTTGTGAATTTGAAATGTTATATAAGTTTCTCTATGGGTGACTACCAGAATGATTTACAAAGTGCAACTGATATTAGAATAACTAATTCTTCTCTGACATGTACAGGTTCTTCTGGGGTCCTATCTGTTTTTTGCTCCTTAAGTCTTACCTCACTGTGTTTTATAAAATTTATGATGTGGGGACATTTACTAGGCTTTAGTTAATCTAAATCTCAAGAAGGTTTAACTTTGTGTCAGTGATGTATATTAGTACAACACCACAGTACTTTCAGATTTCAGAATCTAGTTAATCCACCCATAATGTCACTCCCTCTGGTGGGAACATTATCTTTTTTAACATTATCTTTAAGAGTAGTCAGCTGTTTTAAAATCACATCATCGATGAATAAGTGTTCCCAGGAAAATCTGATTGGTTTAATAGGATTTATTTGCAGTAGATGAAGACAACTTCTGAAGCCATAAAGCCCTACGTAGATCACTGATGATTTCAGAGGGCAAGCATACAGGGATGCCATCAGCAATAGAGGAAACACTTTTCTTAGACTAGTATATCTAATTTCAAGCACTGACAAGACTATTTTCTTCCTAAGCCAGATGAGTGCATGAGAAGTAAAGGGCAGAATATATACAAGCCTGTAATACTATCTGTCTAAAGTCTGCAGCTACTGTATTTTTCTTTCATGTGAAACTTGTAAATTTCTAAAGCTGTCTACAGTAATAGCTGTCTTATACTTTGAAGATGCAATGGATGTCTCAAACTTTGGATGACAGACCATTTACCAAAATTGCTCTTAGTGATATTATACAACTACTCTGGAAACTTAGAGGCATTTGTCTGGAAAAGCCAATCCATTTCTGATGATTTTTGACACTCTAATGTGTAAAAGTTGGGGTGGTTTGGTTTTTAAGAAAAAAAAAAAAAAAAAATGAAGAGATCAGGTGAAAAAGAGAGGTTCCAAGGTTTGGTTTAAGCAAGAAAACCAGGGACATATACCCCCAGAGAAAGTTCTTCACCTTCACAGGAGGGCTAGAATGCTAAAGTTGCTTGTTTAACCAACAAAAAAAGATCACCCAGTTTGAACAGTTACATTTGCTCAGACAGTGTTCTAATGAAAAATACAAGCTTCTAGGGAACTCATAAAACTTGGAAAAATCTTTAAGTCTTTAAGTTATTGGCTTCTCAATCTGAAGCTTGCACAGTACTAGGCAGGAAACATTTCAGTACTTGGCAAAAGCATTCTTCATGCCTTTGAATTAAACCAACACTTCTGCACTCAGTTTAGGAATAGATTTACATGTATTTATGAATTTATGAATTAAATACACCCACACATAAAGAAGGTTTGAGTAGGTTTCAATTCTTTATATGATATTCATTCTTACAACAGGACCTTTGAAAAAGATTCAACTATTTTGTTTCATCTGCAATGGATGGAACTTAGTCTTGCCATTCCCAAGGAAAGTAATCAAATGTTTTGTCCATTTAAAATATACAGATATTTCATAATTCTGTTCCTTTTCAGCTTATGTTTCTCATTAAAAAAAAATAAATGGTAAAATGGTAAGCACATATTTGGATTTCTGAAATGGAAGAAAAAAAAAAAAAAAAAAAAAGAATGTAAAAGTACCAATTCTCAGGATTGATAGCATTCTCTCTGTGGAAAAAAAAAAAAAAACAGGCACTTCAAACTAATGGCAGAAACTTTCCCAGTTCTATGAACCACAGTGACAATATAATTATTCAGACAAATAGCCACTGTTGTAGTTGCAACGGGATGTGCAAAATACACAGTCTGCAATACCTTGTAACAAATCTTACCTGTCAATCTGTCAATCTAGTACTCTTAGTTACAATGAAAAATGAGAGTTAACTAACATTTCTTCCCCAGATGAAAATATTTCTGATTCCAGAATAAAGATTAAAAAAAAAAAAAAAATTGTGAAGAAGGAAAATTTCATGAGGGCTTATATGACTTTACATCGTCAACAATTTACATAAAGATGTGTATATTTATGACGGTATGATTCAGACTGGGATAGAGTTAAATATCTCCATAGTAATTTGTATGGGCCTACGTTTTGGATTTGTGTTGAAAACTCAATGATGTTTTGGTTACCGCTGAGCAGTGCTTACACAGCGTCAAAGCATTTCCTGCTCCTCACACTGCTCTGCCGGCAAGTAGGCTGAAGGTGCACGAAGAGCTGGGAGGGGACACAGTTGGGACAACTGACCCCACCTGACCGAAGGGATAATCCATACCATATGATGTCATGCTGTGAGAGGCTGAAATATCCTACGACTGTCTCAAAGCTCTATTGTGTCTGTGCAAACCTCCAAGAGAAGCTGCTTTGGCCTGTGAATTGATCTGGGAAATGTTTCCCAGGGAAGTGTGAGTGTATTGAAGGATGCACCACCTCACTTCTCTGCATTATCAGTGTCCTTAGATAAGCCTCAAAGGGGCAGAAGGGGCAGATGTGTATTGAGTTGGCCCCATGGTGTAGCCATTTGTGGCCCTACTGTGTAGGCCAGACCCCATGCCTGCATTGCTAATGAACTGACAAAGAGGCAAACGTTCCTGCCCAGAAGTCAGATGCAACAAAACCTGTGGGACCAGAGGGAAAAAACATGAAGGTGGGCAGCTATGCTAATCAGCAGATACAATGAACTGAAAGGCAACAGAAAACTCTGCTTGGTGTGCGCCCACCATCGAAGCCAGATCCGTGTGCACCCACCACCAAACAACTGAAGACTGAGGACCAACGAGACGCTGCTGGACCCATGGTGGTGACTATTCTTGCAGCCCTATCCAGCATCCTTACTCTATTTCTGTCTTTTCCTTCCATTCTGTCCTATTGCTACCCCTCTTCACTTTTTTAAAATAAAAAAACTCTTTTGGACATACGGCATTTGACCTCGTTTGTGTCTTAATCCTGCTCTTGTAATCATATTGAAACCTTCCCCAACATTGAATCAGGACACATGCTCACAACAGAACTGAGGAGGAAGTGGTAGGAGGTCCAGTGTTTGGGAACTGGCTGAGCACTGATCAGTTTTTGGTGAGCAATTGTTTCCATTTGCATCACTTGTCTTTCTTGTATTTTATCTTTGTTTTGGGTTTGGGATCTTTTTCTCTTTTCCTTGCCATTAAAAAAAAAAAAAAAAAAAAAATTTTCTTCTTAATTATTAAACTGTTTTAATCTCAATCCACAAGTTTGTTTCTCACTTTTACCCTTCCAATTCTTTCCTTGTCCCACTGGGGATGAGGAGTGAGCGAGCGGCTGTGTGGTGCTTAGCTGCGGACAGTATTAAACTACAACAATGACCAACTTTAAAGGTGGGAATCATGAATTTTTGGTACCTATAGAAACAAAAGTACATCAATGTTTTCTAGAATTTGAAGAAGTAATATGTGAAACCTAACAAACATATTTTCCAGTCTGCAGAGTAGAAAGCTCTCCAGGTTCCAGATAACAATAAATATGAGCCTCCAATACATTCTGAAAGTTTATCAATGGAAGTATTTAAAAACCAAATCAGTAACAACATTCCTATGTTTGTTCCAAGGGTATCTTCAAAAACATATGTGATAACTAGGATAAAACCGTTGCACTTTTGACAGAGCATTCAGAAATAGATTTATGACCTCTTGAGAGTGTCACAGAACTGAAAGTATGACATGCAGGCCAGCCTGCCAAATCTATTGAAAAAAAGCTGCAGAAGTTTTAAATGGATACTTTTGATCCTTTTAAAATATTTTTATCTCTTTTTAATTGTATCTTCAAGATAAGACTGAAAAAGAAGCATTTGGTTTAGCTTCAAGACAGCCTTAGCATTTTTATATTATTTTGAAGAAATATCTTGCAACTATGATGGCATGAAGAGCATTGTTAAAAAAAAAAAAATCTGTAATGAAACAGTGGAGTAAGTGGGAGGTGACAGATAATTATTTCAACTGATAATGTCATATGGCTACCCAAGAGAATAGAAATTGCAGTAAATCATTGTGGGACATTTCATGCTAATTTACTTCTTAAATATTAACGTCCAGCTCCAATACAACATATTAACAGGAATGAGCTCCTTGTATGACTAAAAATATTCATATGAAAGATTCTCAATTTAATAGCTGCTTAAAATAATTTCTGTTAAGACTGTAACCAAAACCTATACTAAATGTTTAATTAACTACAGAAATAATCAATTAAAAATATGAAATTAGTTACTCTCTCCCATAACTGTGATCCTATTTTTATAAACTACATGATGTAGTTAATGATTTTAATCTGCTTTTGCTCTAGCCATGATATTTATGAAGTATACTTGAGATCACATGCAATGCATATTAATTAGTAGTATTCACAGTTATTGTCTGATATCTTAGTTATCTGATCTAATCTAAAAGTACAACTTTTTCATTTTTTATGGACTTGCTTTCCATGGTTTATCATTCACTATACAGAAACAAGTTTTGCTAAGCAGGAGCAAATTTATTTACAATTCTGTTTGTCACACTTTATTCTCTGATCTCAGAAACAGTGTTTCAAATAAAAACAACAACCAATACCCCTGAATTTCTTTTCAGGATATGCTGTTAGAGAAAAAAAAAAAAAATCTGAAAAGTACCTTTTTTATAAGAGAAGGTTTTTGTTCAAATAACTGAACTTCCTAAAAAAAATAATTCAGGTATGGGTCTCTCTTAGCCAGAAGCAAAAGAATGAATGAAATAGTTTTGTCATAATCAGCTATCATTTTTCTGATAAAAAGATATCTAGAAAAATAGATATATTTTTAAATTAAATCACAGCATTGGAATCGTATGTCTAAACTAAATCTGTGAGAAGGACTGTTGCTCAGAAGCTTATTATTGGGAAAGAACTAGGAGTACATATCACTAATGTTCAGCAATGTGCTCTAACTCCTCTATTAAACTTTGGCCTTAAAATTTTTAAGTCCTTAAATATTTTCATTATCTTTCAGCACTTTAAATCTTTAAGGATCAGATACCACTCTCAATCTTTAATTCATTAATCCTTGGTGGACTACCTCTGTTGTGTGTCTCAGACACGTTTCTTTCATATGCCCAACTTCAGTAAGGGTGGCAAAAATCCCAGAAACATTTCACCAACCAAGAATTAACAAGAGGACAATTTCCTAACACCAGAGACCCTCAGCAGCTCACTTCACTTCCCCATAAAGCATGACATAGAACTAGTCCATGAAGCTCTTAGTTAAAAAAGGATTCTTCTGTATTTTTCCAAAAGCCAAGCATTTGCTGAAATAAGGATCTTTCTGGATGGATCACTTTTGGTATTAATCAGAGGTCAAAGGAAATGTAACAAATACAAATGTAAATAATGTAAACTTCAACAGATTGAGCTGTTGGATTGATGAAGACACTATAAATGCAAAAAATAAAATCACAGGCATTTGCAGCAGAAACCTCTGATTAGTGACCCATTAATGGTCTTCAACTACAGTGGGAATATAATATAATGTCTTCTGTTTGATCACACAGAATGACAACAAATGACCCAAATATATTATATATTTTTAATACACAGCCCCTAAATAATGGAACACAGGGGGGTCAATCTTGCTGACAAAGCCTTCAACAGCATGGTTGAATGACATATTATTTAAGTGAAAACCAAGATATTTTGGATTTAAACTGGATTTAAGTTCTCCACCAGTGAAATAAAGTTCTTGTATCCTGTTATAAGAGTCCTGAAAAATTCTGTTTTTCTTTGGGGAGTTTAAAAAGCATTGTTTTTTTAGAGGAGACACAGAGGGGCTCCTCACATAATGTTAGGAAAATAACAGTTCAGTATCACTGCTTTCATGTAGTTGTAGTTTCTGCATGAATATCTTTTGTGTAACTATAATAACAATTAGTGTTTATGCTATTTATATGACTATGACCAAATATTAAAGTAGTGCAAAAGTCTTACCTAAAATAGAAGATTGCAAAGACATATACCACATGTGCTTTAATATATTTTTGAAAAACTGAGCCAGGCTTCCACTACACTAATTACATTTTCACCTTCCTGATTAGAAAGCTAGTTCAATGTCTTTTTCCACACTTTGAGCTGTGAAGTGTGTTCATATTAAGATTTTATAATGATAAATAAAACAGAAATCTGAAAAACGTCTTTCACGCAAAATAAAGGAAGTGTTGCCATGTTTAATGTGTAAAAACAAACCAAAATGCCACACAGCAAACAATTGTAGCTTTGCATAAATCATACTTAGCATAAGAGTAAGGTAATAATTATTAAACTGTTCAATTCCATGATGAAAAAAACCCCAAAGAAATACTGTATAAATCAGTCTACAAGCAATAATAAATTAATTATTTTCTCTCTTGTGTATAGGTTAATAGCACTGTTCGTATAAAATAAGGCAGCCCTTTGAAGTGATTTCCTGATGTGTGTGAAGAAAATGAATTTTTAATTGTTATCAGAAACCCAGTTTACCACTGGGTATAAAATGAACACCTTTGGAGAGCAGTTACTGTAATGAAACAGCCTGTCAGATATCCCTCTAGAAAACAATGTTTTGATGACCTAAATGACAGCTACAAAAGTATTCTAAACAGACTGAAAAAAAAGACACAGGTCCAGTTTCACCACGAGTGGCAGTTTTGTATAGCATATTGAAGTTATACATGTTAAAATGAGGAAAAGACAAGATAGCTTCTGTAAAGGAAATACATGACTCTCAAAGTTAATAGACTTCTCTGAAAGGTTCAATAAACATGTAGATAAGAGTGATCCAGTCAATACAGACCGTTTCCAAGAATTATTCAACAAGGTCTTTAACTAAGAAATCTTGGAGAAAGTGAGATATCACATAAAAAGATGGAAGGCCCTTACAAAAATAAACAACCAGTTAAGAAACAGGAGACATAACCCAAGAATAAATTATCATTTCTAACTGTTGCCACTGGTGACTGTTGGTACTCTTCCGTTTAATAGTTTCACAAATGACTCACAAAAAGGGGTGAATTGCCCAGTGATGACATTTAATGACTGTATTCAAGTATAGAGAATACTAAATTTGAGGCATGATATGCACAATAGCCTTAAGTGACTGTCTGACCAAAAAAAAAGCAAAGAAATTAAATTCAACATAAGTAAATGTAAAATGACACACATGTGAAAAACAAACAAACAAACAATGAACTATTAGCACACAAAAATTTTCTGTGAAAATATCAGATCACTGCTCAGTAGTCATCAAGAATACAGACTGAAGGACAAGAATTACTAGTGAAAGAAGTCTGAAAAAAATATGCAATATACAGAAGTTATGATACACATCCTTCAGAACTAATGTTCAATTTCTATTGTATTCTTCTCAAAGAGAGTGCAAATGGCCTTGGAATGGTACAGAGAATGGTGATAAAGATACACAATGAAGTGAAATGGCTTTTGTACATGAAACAAGCAAGTAGAACAGGACTTGAAAAGTAAGACCACCTAGCAAGGAGGTATATTCTGCAGTTTAAAAGTTACATGTAACATTGAAAATTAAGAGGGAAAATATTCTCTGTCTAGAAAAATAGGGCTTCGTATCAAGTGACCTGTTAGTTGAGGAAACTGAGCTACAGATAGTGGAAATCACACAATATCACAATATCAGAGGATATTCTTAAAAAATGCCAGTAAAAGCCTGGATTTTCCTAATGGTCTTTATCCCGGATATCTTTATCCCGGATAAAAATACTGGATAGTGTCTTCAGTGTTTTTACTAGAAGTCAAGTGCCAGACTGATCATACCAAAACTTCACAGTCTTAAGTGGAAAGGGAGTAGGATGATAAGGGAAAACAAAACAGGATAAATTAAATTACTATGGGCACTACTAATGAAATGAAGAGAGGAAGTGTAAGAGAGTGAATTAACAAGAGCTTGCATGTGACAGCTTTTATCTGGTTGCCCAGATACCAACAACAACAAAATCACCTTTCTTTAGGTCCTGTTAGTGAAACAATTCTGTCTTATCTGCAACATTCTGCAGAACTTGAGTTCATGTCTGTTTCATGTATTTATTATAACTGAGGTATGAATGGCTACTTCAGGGACAGAACTACCCAATCAAGCACTATGCACTATCTTCCAAGATGAACTGCAGGCTCTTAGTTAAAACAGCCATAATAATTTAAAAAAAAAAAAAAAAAAAAAAAAAAAGGAAAGTTGGAAACTTGAAACTCTTAAAGCTATTTTTAAAAGAGCAGAACTCCCAGTAAGTTTATAAAAAAATTATTTCATTTACAAAAGAAGAAGAAAAAAACCCCACTTCATTATGTAACTTATCTTATTTTTCAGAAAACGCTCCAGAAACAATGTTCCTGTTACCCATTACAGCAGTCTTTCCCAACTTAGGAAAAGCAATTAGCTAATTTGGTCACTGATATTTTTCTTAATTTCTTTCATGACACTCCTATTTTTCTTCTTCCTTTTTTTTTAGTGTTTTTAATATTTAGAAGAATGAACAAATGTGCTACATATTAGTATTATCTGAGTGAATATATATAGAACACTTCTCAGATAAGTAGTTGGGTAGCTCCATCTCTGCTATATGGCAGTGCTGTAGCTCTTCCTCAGCAATACCTTTCATCAGCTCTGTCATGTTCTGGTAAATGCCTTTAGATTCAACAGCTCTGTGTGATGAAAAAAGCCTACCTCACTAAAAAAGATTTTCAGGTTCTACTTGCAGACAACACGAGCACAACCACAGTGACCATCTACTCTGCAGTCAAACCCAAAACTAATAATTCTGTCTTCAGAACAGGGTTTAACAAGCATGCAGAAAATACAGCAGGGTGTACATTCTTTAAATAACAAATGAAAAACATATCAGGCAACTGCTCATTAAGCAAGTACTTTCAATTCTATGAATCAAACGGGGCAGGATTTTTCAGAAAAAATATAGCATGAAATTAAACAATCAATGACAACACGGTGCACATAAATAAGAAGCCCAAATTAAAATATTGCAGGGTCCCTTGTTTGTTTTTTTGTTTGTTTATTGGTTTTCTGGAGGTGTGGGGTTTTTTGGGGGTGGGGGTGTTGTTTGTTGGGGTTTTTTTTTAATTTCCTGAATTGCCTGCATAATCTTTCAGTCCTAACAGTATTGTCTAATGATAGACTTGCTTGTTCATTTTAGCCTACTATAATCTTTGCACCATTTTCTATTAACCAGCATTTACAAATTATCTCAATTACACTAGAGAAAAATACAGAGAAAAACATATTCACCATAAGTAGCTTCAGTAACCAAGAATGTCTTGAATTAATGGGAGCTCTAACCATCACCCAACTGAATCTGTGGGTGGGATTGAACAGTTATGTACTGTCATGCTGCATGCTGTAGGTCATCTGAGAGAACTATAGCCATCTCAGAGCTATGACACAGACCTATGTGAGACACGTGTCTTTCTGTTGTGGCAGCACATTCTTAGGTCCTCTACAACAACTTATTTACTGACATTTAAATAATAAAATCCAACTCTGCCTGTGCAAATTTAACTCCATATATCCAACTTCCTGCTAATATTAACAATGAGGAATGCACTGTGTTGGTCAGTATACAACTTAAGCACCTACTATTTAAATCCCCTGATGTGCTGTCTTTATATAAAACTCGCAGTCATTAGTCCCGCCTTTGTACTTCTGTGTACGTATTTACATTGCAGTCTGGCCTCTCAAAGGTGTCACATGTACAGCAAGCACTGTTCTGGTAAGGGACAACACTGTTTGCTGCATAGCATAACATTTCGTAAAACCTAATCACCACAGACAAGCAAAACAAACCAGCTCTCAAGTGGAAATAAACTGCATTCATTTTTGATTTTGGAAAATCAATTTTCAGCTAAAGATCTTGCCTACAGTTCATTTACTACAAAACATATGCACAGTGACTGGAAATGCCCTCTCTGGTTACCTGCTTCTCTTGGATTAATAGCTAACAGCTCAACATCTGTAAATAGAAACAAGTGTTTAAGAAAAGAACTGGCAGCATATCCATCTGGCTTTACATTTGGATTTACCACTAATTTAGAATTCCAAAGTGCAATTAAATCTATAAACTCCTGTCTCTAGGGAGAAAAAACAAAAACAAAACAGAAGATGAGAACAATACAACAAATCTGAGACCTATGAATCAAAGCTGTCATTAATATCAGTGAAAACTGTTATTAATATTCAAGACAATCTATTTCTATACTTCTCTACATTACAGCTATTTTGGTACTCACTAGAGACATAACCATTACAGATATATGGTCTACTCCAAACTGAGTCTATAAAAGTGGGACAAATTTTCCATGAAAAGCCACAATTCTGTGTTCGTACTCTTTTCAGGAAACTTGACTCGCATCTGTATCATGAGAGTATTCTGAAACTTTTGTAATGTAATCTCCTGGAGAGACAGTCTCTTCAGAAAACATCCAGATGATCTTCACTATGTAGTCAAGAAATTTCTCAAACTGTCATTTAAATTTTTTTGTGGTTTGTGCCACAGCCAGTTGGATAAGGTCTCTCACATTACTAGTTCAATGCCTGTATTCTTTGAAGCAGTACAGCAGGCAGTCTTCAATCCCTGCAATGATATAATCCTCTTCCTCCAGTGCTTGCAGGATGTCATCTGCAATATTTTGGTTTGGTTTTATTCCTGTAGCATGCACTGCTCTCTACTCTTGCCTTTACATATCTATTCTCAATCCTTCAGGAATGCTGAATACTTCTAGTTTGAGACTGACCTGACAGTTTTTCCATAACTCTCTGCAAACCAGCCATGCTTCCAAACAGACAGTGGGAGTGCACAAATGCAGAGAGCAGAGAGGCTTCGAATCTAAGGCAGTGCTCAGAAGAGGAACTGGACCCCTTCCCTATACCTGAGCTACTGTGGTTTCCCAAGCTGAGCCAAACAGACTGCCAACTATTTCTTTGAAAGACTGCTAGCTCAGTGTCAGTAAATATATCCAGATTATGTAGTATTCTGGTGGTTTCTATGCACAGGTGTGTTCAAATATTAGATTATGGCCTTGGTGACAAGAAAGCTGTAATAACACCATGTACTTCTTTTGTTAAGCAAATGCAAGTTAATTTATTCTTCTGATGCTGTTCTACAGTGGTTTTTGAAATGTATATGATTTTAAGGTTAAAAATTTGCACATTTCCAGTGAGAAATTTCATTTTTAATCCAGAGCATGTTCATTAAGAGTACCCAAAACAGGAAATTGTAGGTGTCAGCATTATCCTTATATGACGTCATACACAGTTTAGAGATATCTGAAGTCAAAATTATGGAGTATTACTTTCTTTGATTGAGAATCAGCACAAAGTCTTGACTTTATAAAATTACTCCCCCTGCCTGAAAAGGTGCAGTACGAATGATCTGCTAGGCTTTAAAAGTCAGGCCATTTTCTTATGTTGATTTCTGTCATATAATGATACAGTTAGTCTGAAGTAGCAAAATTATAATTTTGGTCCTCAGGCAGAGAAATTCCAGTAATCTCTTTCTCCTTAGTTAATAATTCACACTGTTCCTTTGACAGGTAAAAAAATGGAAGATCATTATACCATAGTCCTCTGACTCTACAGGCAACCTAAAACAGAACTGGACAATAAATGGCTATTTAGGGTATTTCAATTTTAAAAGTATAAGTGCCCAAGATTTAACTGAGATATTTTGTTTAAGGCATAGTATCCCCCCTAAAGTTTGACAGGGCAGTTACTTAGACATGTATGTTTGAATTACCCCATTTTCAAATACTTCCACACTGTTCATAAAATGTGTTACAGCGCATCATAGCCTTCTGTAACCACATAGCATCAAACAGAAATGACTGGCTCCACTGTTTATCCTTTTAACACAAAAACATTGAAAAACACAGGTACTTTGTCAGGATTAAAGGTTGTAGAAATTACATGTTAATGAATTTCTGGATTTTTTTATCCAGCATACATGTGAATGTATTATGTAAAGGGAAAACAAAACTTGCTTCAGGTGCACATGACTAGATCATTTAGTCTTTCTCAACCATCTTTACCCACCTTCCCTTTCAGCTTACATCACTTTTCTAGCTGCAGACAGTTTAGATCACAGACACTTCATGGTCACATGATTTTAAGTTTCCCTATGATGACTGTAGGTTTTAGACACTAAACCCACTTAGACATACTCTATTTTAGTCTGAACATTTCTTAGCTCGGCATAAATTTGTATACCAGATGCCGCCTTATAATTAACACATTGGGATTTGGGAGCTGTAGATTTTTCTGGTTACAAACTTTCCATCAAACCTACATCTGTGATTTATGCTTCCAACTTGCTTTCAATACATTTACATAATCTGTTCAATATAAGGAGAGATCATAAATTCTGCTCATATATTTAGAAATAGATTTCACAGAGAGAATTAAAAGCAAATCAAGGAATGGTTTAAACTCCTTTTTTACAGTGATAGTTATTTTAAAACACCTATAATCAAATCTTCACATAACAAAAAAAAAAAAAAAAAAAAGAATCACTGAATCATAGAAACTTTTAAGTTGGAAAGGACCTCTAAGATCATCGAGTCCAACCTAACACTGCTAAATCCACCACTAAACCATGTCCCTAAGTGCCACATCAACACATTTTTTAAATACCTCCAGGGATGGTCACTCAACCACTTCCCTGGGCAGCCTGTTCCAATGCCCAACACTCCTTCACTTCTTTTGGTGAAGAAATTTTTTCTAATATTCAATCTAAATCTCCCTGGCACAACTTAAGGCTCTTCCTCTTGTCCTATCATGTCTTACCTCGGAAGAGACCCACCTTGCTATAACATCATTTCAGGTAGTTGTAAACAGTAATGAGGTCCCCCCTCAGTCTTCTCAAGGCTAAATGTCCCCAGTTCACTCAGCCTCTCCTCACAGGACTTGTGCTCCAGACCCTTCGCAGCTTCGTTGCTCTTCTTTTGATGCTCTCTAGCACCTTAATGTCTGCCTTGTAGTGAACTGCACACAGTATTCAAAGTGTGATCTCAGCAGTGCTAAATACAGGAGAACAATCACTCCCCTACTCCTGCTGGCCACATTATTTCTGGAACAAGCCAGGGTGCCCTTGGCTGTCTTGGCCACCTGGGCACACTGACAGCTCTTATTCTGCTGGCAGTTGACTAACACCCCCAGGTCCTTTTCCGCTGGGCAGCTCTCCAGCCACTCTTCCCCAAGACTGCAGTGTTGCATGGGGTTGTTGTGACCCAGGTGCAGGACCTAGCAATGAGCCTTGTTGAAACTCCTACAGTTGGCCTCTGGCCATCAATGCAGCCTATCCAGATCTCTCTGTAAACCCTTCCTATCCTCAAGCAGAACAACACTTTCTCCCAAAGTGGTGTCATCTTCAAATTTACTGAAGGTGCATGTCATCCCCTCATCCAGATCACTGATAAAGATATTAAACAGAAGTGGCCCCAGTACCGAGCCCTGGGGAAAATTTTGTTTCCTCCCCAAGGAGAAGGAGAAAAACCCACTTACTATTCACTTGGAAAACATGGCACATGAAAAAAGAGATTCAGAAACTGAAATTCATAACCTTTCTCTGACACCTGAACATTGCTTGTTATTTTGGATTTTCCCATTTTGGTTAGGAGCATTCCAGGAAGTAGGCTCCATTTTAAGAAGACTGGTAAAAGAGAGCCCACTTAGGCATGGATCTGCAAGAATGAACTTCATATTGACCTCAGTGCCAGATTTCTTGCCCCTAGCCCATACAACTGTCATTAGCACATGGACAGTTTCAGTGTCTTCTCTCTGGAGGACACACATAGCTTTCCCTCAAAACATCTGCAAGGACGATCCGGTAAATCAAACTGATCATACTGAGGGGAAAGGTTGTTTGGTGCTCTGAAGGATCTCAGGAAGTAGAAGAGAGCAGGAATTGCTCAGGAGAGTAAGGTAGCCTGACTTTCTTTCCCTTCTTTTCTACCTCTTCTTTCTCTCCTGGTAAATGTAGGAACAGCAGCAGACTCTGGCTCTGGTTTCCACATGGGACTCCATCTCAGAAAACACTGATGTCTTGTTATGGTCCCTGAATCTCTACTAATTAATCAGCACTCCACTTTCTACCCTGCACCCAACTGATTAAATCTAAACAGCCACAACACATTTGTCTGAGTACTTTATATTATCAAGGTTCATTGCAGTCAGTGAACATTTCCATGAAGGGCTAACCCCTACTGACTTCTGAGGAGATACCTTCACATCTTAACTCTGTACTATCTGCAATATCTTAGAAATTTCTTCTAGGAAAGAATCAAATATAAGGAGAACATTACTGTATTAAAGAGGATTGCAGACTATTAAAAATTAAAACTGTCTAAGGCAATAAGAAAAACTTTGAAATATTACGATGAAAAATGTGCATACATGGATATTAAATATTGGAAATTAATGCTTTCACAACCATAAGCAGATTGCCTTTAATTAAAGTAATTAATTTTTAAAAACACAGAAAAAAAGGGGAAAAAATTTTGAAGATGCTTTTATGTTCTGCCAAATAATTCAGTAAAAAGACAGAAATAAACTCAATCCGTTATCAGTTATATAAGAAATATGAAGAAATAACATTGGTTTTCATTCTCAACACCACTGTAAAGTTACCCTCTAATATTTCTTTTCAAAATATGTTTTGATTAAAGTTTCCAGCTGCCTGACAGAACACTTTACTCTGGGCATTATTTATACACATTAAAAATCCCATAACTACAAGTTATTTTTAATTTTTGTGGAGAAGCTGCACAGTAAATTATTAAAA
>NW_020799145.1:5380238-5385546 GCF_003259725.1 Athene cunicularia
CAGAATATATATATATATATATATATATATATATACACACACACACAAGTATACATTAAAAAATGTATGTGTATTTGCCCCACTCAAACATGTACCCAGTTTCTGACTAGACATGGAAAGTGGAAAGATATGTTTCTCTTTTTGCAACACCAGAGGTCAATATTTATTTACATTTGTAATAGCAGTTTAGTATCCTAATATAATGACAGATGAACTACAAACAAGATTTACATTTCTGGATAACCTGAATTCACAGGAAGTATTTGAATATCATAAAGGGAAAGAACATTAATGTGAAGACAAGTAATTTCTAATAGGAAAATTAGAGACCACTTGCTACAGCTAAAATCAAATACCTTTAAGAAAGATTGATAACACCGATATTAATAAACATTTTTATTCATTCAAAGTCAAAGGCGGTATCCCAATACAATCTCCTTAGAAAAATCTTGTGGCAGATGAGGACCTTACTGCTCATAGTCACCACGATGAATACAGCCACTAAGAAAATCAGTTACAGAGTCACATCACGGTGTTCAGTCACATCATGGTGTTCACTTGGAGAACTGAAATTCAGAAGATGTACAAAGGAAGAGAGAAGCAGGGCTCTTCAGGAGGTATGCTGCCAGGGCAAGGCTACTGACAACCCCCAAAACCATCTCTCCATGAGAAGGTCAGAGCAAGGCAGGGGTTCCTGTGTCAGAGGTTGAGATATAAACCCAGGAGAAAGGAAAGAGTTTACTGTTATAAAATGCTTCGTAATCCAGACCCCGTGTGATTGTTACCTATAAACTCCAACTCTTTCCATCTGTGACAATTACAATCACTGAGCACTTGACAGGTTTTTTTCTCTCTGACTGATATAAAATAGAAGCCTGAGAAGTCAGCAGAAGTTTGATCAGATACCTTTCTGAGTTTGTCCTCAGATGCTCACAATCCATATTGTCTGATGGTTCATGCATATTTTTTCTTGACTTAACACTACATAGTGAAGTCTCTGGGCAAAGTAACAGCTAGTTGAAGAACACATTAATTCAGTACCTTTTTTTTTGACTTTTAGACTTTTTTTTTGGACTTGGCAGTGTTAGGTTTACAGTTGGACTCGATGATCTTAAGAGTCTCTTCCAACCTAAATGATTCTACATTTCTATAATTTTATGTTACAATTAACATAGTTTTAAAATATGCCAAGCAATACAGGCCAGATACTTTCCTAGCTCCATTAGTTAATAACTAGGCTTTTTTAATAACAGCTATACATTAAAGGTTTATTTGAAAGCACGTTCATGACCTCAGTTATTGGAAATGTGGCGGGTTGCCTTGCTGCATACATACTTCATAATTTAGGCTACCCAGTTGAGCTTCACTGCATTGCTGCAATTAATGTATAACTTCTTTGTGAACTTGATTTCATCTTCTTTGGTACTGCTGAAGATAACATCATGCACCATCTGATTTTTTTCCAGTATGGAAAAATTTATCATTACAAATACAGAAAGATAAAGTGCATAAAACATGGAAATATGTGCTTAACTTCTTTGATGAAGAAAAAACAGCTAAGCAATACAGTCCAATATATGACCTATTCTATTAAAACAGAAGAAAAAAAAAAAAAGTTATACGAGTATTAAAAATGTTTTCTTAGAGTGAAATAAATGATGAAAATAGAAGAAGTGAGAGAAGTGAAAAGAGAAATGGCTGTATGGTTCTTTAAAGCTCTTTCAACAAATATTTTCCACAATTAACTCTCTTCCCAATTAAAGGAAATAGTACAGCATAAACTCAGATTAAATATCCAGAATATCTAAGTAAATTTCAAAATAAGCATGGGAGGGTTTAGAAAAATAAAGTAGCCTGGATTCTATGAAACTAAAAATGAAGCGGAATTTTACCTTACTCTCATTAGACATCAGAAATATCAAACTGTTAATGAAAAGTTAGTGAATTGATACTAAATTTAAGATTAAGAGGGAAAAAAAAAACAAAAAACAAAAAAAACCACCAACCAAACAAAACCAACCACCAAACAACAACAAAATAAACAAACAGCAAAAGTAATCTTTCTATTTTTGGTACTTTTGAATAAGCCTTGGCTAGTGCAGTACCCCTGCTTCTGGGGTATTATACAGACTTGTGCTGCCTAGAATTCTACAAAACTGAGATTATGAAGAGAAGACTCAGGTTAGGAATGTCAGTGTTCCTTATTCAGAGGTTTGCTTGGGTAGTAAGGTGGTGATGGTTGGTCGGCATTACGCATTTCAAATATTCGATCGACAGCTGCAACATTATTTATTTGTATTTTATCTGTTTCTAGAAACTCTGCAGGATTCCTGTCCATGTTCTTCGTGTCTATTGCTTTGTTTTCAGTTATATAGGATTAAAAACTGTGTGGTCAAAAAGGCTCTTGAAAACTCAATACAGTTAGAGTGAACCAGTTAGCTCTGATTTTGAAAGTGCTAAATGTGTTTGAGGAAGCATCTTCGTAAATAAGTGTCAAAGCTGTTTGCCCACTTTCAGATGTCGCCAGTTTCCACATTACTGTCATACTGCCTGCAGACCTGGAAAAATCCTCCCACACTGAAATCCATGCATGTAAAGCTAATGCTATAGATATGGAAATTTTGTTTTGCCCTGGTTTTCAGAATGTAATATTGCTCAGAGACCACTAGATATCATTAATGAAAGCATCACGGCTTACTGTCACAACCACCAGCAATAAAGGATATACTTCAGATTTGAAAATACAGTTGGGGAAAAAAAAAAAAAAAAAAAGGAAAAAAAAAACAGAAAAAAAAAAAAAACCACCAAAACCCAAAAAACTAAAACCAGGAAGGATTAGCTCTGAGTTTGCTTCTAAAAAACACAGTTACATGATTGGTGAAGTATGAAGGCTTATTATTGTTACATGGGAGGGCACTGTAATACAGAGGAAAGAAAGAAGGATAAAGGCATCAATGTCATGTTTTCTCTCGTCTGGGTTTGACAACATTCAACTATTTTTTTTTTTTAAATTAATTTTGACAAAGTTATTAGTCATTTGTAGGTAAATGTGTCTGTGATGAAAACCTTAAATAGCTAAAATCCCCTGAGAATCCAGCTACGACACAAGCACTCTAATGCACACGAACACATACAGAAATGTTCTCACAAACACAGATCTTACACAACTCAGTGTCCCTCACCACAGCTGTCAATTCACACCTTAAAGAACTGAGATCTGAGTAAATAAGGGGTGAATAACTCTGAGACTTAAAGAAGAAATTACTGTTCCGATGAAAAGCTTCTTAGGTTACAGAAAAAAAAAATAGTTGCTGGCTGGTTGCAATCATATATACTTTCAGATGGACTACACAAGTAGTATTAACTATTATCTGGTGTTTATAGATGCCACCAAAAATATTTTTTGTATCTTTATTTGATTTTTGTAGCATAATGAAGAAGGATTTCTTTAGCTACAAATAAATAAATATATAAAGGGGATTATAATAAAGATGGACAGAGCCTTTTTACTAGGGCCTGTATTGACAGGACAAGGGGCAATGGTTTTATACTGAAAGAGGGTAGGTTTAGATTGGACATAAGGAAGAAATTTTTTATGATGAGGATGGTGAAACACTGGAACAGGTCGCCCAGAGAAGTTGTGGCTGCCCCGTCCCTGGCAGTGTTCAAGGCCAGGTTAGATGAGGCTTTGGGCAACATGATCTGGTGAAAGATGTCCCTGTCCATGGCAGGGAGGGTAGACTATGTGATCTATAAAGGTTCCTTCCAACCCAAACCGTTCTATGATTATATGGTTCTACGACTCTATGATAATATGTATCCATATGCAGCTATAGAATATTGAATTACACAAAATCATTTTGAACTTGTGTAGGTATGTAAGGTTGATTGACTACTTAAGAACACTGGAATATTATATGCAATAAATCCTCATAGTATGTTTCGCTGGAGTGCAGGAGGATCCAAACTGATACAGAGCTGCCTTATATACAGAGAAAAATAAAATATACATGAAATGTACCTTCTGAGAGCAGCATTTAATAATGTTTGGATGCAGTGTCTTACACTTGTGTTTTCAACTTTCATAGAATTTACTACTTAGGCAATGACCAGAGATAAAGTTATCTTAGTCTGTAAAACTAAATGTCAACACAGAACAAAAATTTCTTGGGGAAAATGTAGAAACTGGGAAAATGAAAATTAGCTCATTCACATTCTGTCAATTGAGATAAATCCTATTGGGCCACTCAGTTCCTAGAGTGACATAATCATTTCAAGTGGTAAAACACAGTAAGAGATAACAAAAAAGTATATCTTACACAAGTTATGATCACAATTGTGTTTGGCAGAGAATGAAATGAGTGAAATATTAGTGCTTCTACCTGCAATACCTGACACAGCTATTTACAAGAGGGATGAAATTAATCACTTGTAAAAATTTGGTTTCCCTTTCAAGTTCTCTGAAAAAGCAAAGTCAATAACCTAGTGACCATGTGTCACATAGTGAAATCAACTTCAATGAGCACTTCCTTACACATTCCTCTGATCTGTGGACTGACACCAAACCAAGGTACAATTAGGAAGTCTCTCTGTTAAGTGATTGTGAAGAGAAACATATATTTTATTAAACCACACAGAATTAGCACAGACTTTTTCTAGTACTCTGGAGACAAAGCAGAACTTTCCTCCTGTAATTAAGTAAATGATTTTCCCAGCAGTTTGCAGAACAGCTATAGTCAAGTAATAATTTCTTATAAGAATGTCTGACAAGAGTTGAAAAGCCACATTTTTCAGATGCAGTACCTCTTCATTCTTAAAATTACTCTTTTACACTAGGACATGCTTTTCTGAGGGATGCACAAAAAGTTTAAGACTTCTGTGCTCAAAATGCATGTATTTTAATTAAATAGATACAAAACACACAAGAAACATAAACCTAAATAAACTTCTCAGAATTTTAAATCTTTACCAAATGCATCTGGAATTCTGTTGCTGCGTAGATTCCAGTACTAACTCTTTATTCCTTGTTCCTTTCTTTACTAGGCCTACCTTTCTTTACATTGTGCATAGGAAAAGCAATACCTGCAACCATAGGACAATTCTCCAACTACTTCTGTTAAAAGAAAAAATAAATTTGTATCAGATAATTCTAGATAGACACCAGGAGTGGTTTTGTTTGTTTGTTTATCTGTATGTTTACTCAGGGTGAGAGAAGAAACAGAAAATGTGAAACAATGTCCTTCTGGACACCTGATATAAGCATGACACTCTAGACTGTGCTTTAAAGTAAAACATACATGCTGCCTTT
>NW_020799145.1:5385596-5411391 GCF_003259725.1 Athene cunicularia
TTTTTCCCCAACTGTATTTTCAAATCTGAAGTATATCCTTTATTGCTGGTGGTTGTGACAGTAAGCCGTGCTGCTTTCATTAATGATATCTAGTGGTCTCTGAGCAATATTACATTCTGAAAACCAGGGCAAAACAAAATTTCCATATCTATAGCATTAGCTTTACATGCATGGATTTCAGTGTGGGAGGATTTTTCCAGGTCTGCAGGCAGTATGACAGTAATGTGGAAACTGGCGACATCTGAAAGTGGGCAAACAGCTTTGACACTTATTTACGAAGATGCTTCCTCAAACACATTTAGCACTTTCAAAATCAGAGCTAACTGGTTCACTCTAACTGTATTGAGTTTTCAAGAGCCTTTTTGACCACACAGTTTTTAATCCTATATAACTGAAAACAAAGCAATAGACACGAAGAACATGGACAGGAATCCTGCAGAGTTTCTAGAAACAGATAAAATACAAATAAATAATGTTGCAGCTGTCGATCGAATATTTGAAATGCGTAATGCCGACCAACCATCACCACCTTACTACCCAAGCAAACCTCTGAATAAGGAACACTGACATTCCTAACCTGAGTCTTCTCTTCATAATCTCAGTTTTGTAGAATTCTAGGCAGCACAAGTCTGTATAATACCCCAGAAGCAGGGGTACTGCACTAGCCAAGGCTTATTATTGTTTCATGGGAGGGCACTGTAATACAGAGGAAAGAAAGAAGGATAAAGGCATCAATGTCATGTTTTCTCTCGTCTGGGTTTGACAACATTCAACTATTTTTTTTTTTTAAATTAATTTTGACAAAGTTATTAGTCATTTGTAGGTAAATGTGTCTGTGATGAAAACCTTAAATAGCTAAAATCCCCTGAGAATCCAGCTACGACACAAGCACTCTAATGCACACGAACACATACAGAAATGTTCTCACAAACACAGATCTTACACAACTCAGTGTCCCTCACCACAGCTGTCAATTCACACCTTAAAGAACTGAGATCTGAGTAAATAAGGGGTGAATAACTCTGAGACTTAAAGAAGAAATTACTGTTCCGATGAAAAGCTTCTTAGGTTACAGAAAAAAAAAATAGTTGCTGGCTGGTTGCAATCATATATACTTTCAGATGGACTACACAAGTAGTATTAACTATTATCTGGTGTTTATAGATGCCACCAAAAATATTTTTTGTATCTTTATTTGATTTTTGTAGCATAATGAAGAAGGATTTCTTTAGCTACAAATAAATAAATATATAAAGGGGATTATAATAAAGATGGACAGAGCCTTTTTACTAGGGCCTGTATTGACAGGACAAGGGGCAATGGTTTTATACTGAAAGAGGGTAGGTTTAGATTGGACATAAGGAAGAAATTTTTTATGATGAGGATGGTGAAACACTGGAACAGGTCGCCCAGAGAAGTTGTGGCTGCCCCGTCCCTGGCAGTGTTCAAGGCCAGGTTAGATGAGGCTTTGGGCAACATGATCTGGTGAAAGATGTCCCTGTCCATGGCAGGGAGGGTAGACTATGTGATCTATAAAGGTTCCTTCCAACCCAAACCGTTCTATGATTATATGGTTCTACGACTCTATGATAATATGTATCCATATGCAGCTATAGAATATTGAATTACACAAAATCATTTTGAACTTGTGTAGGTATGTAAGGTTGATTGACTACTTAAGAACACTGGAATATTATATGCAATAAATCCTCATAGTATGTTTCGCTGGAGTGCAGGAGGATCCAAACTGATACAGAGCTGCCTTATATACAGAGAAAAATAAAATATACATGACATGTACCTTCTGAGAGCAGCATTTAATAATGTTTGGATGCAGTGTCTTACACTTGTGTTTTCAACTTTCATAGAATTTACTACTTAGGCAATGACCAGAGATAAAGTTATCTTAGTCTGTAAAACTAAATGTCAACACAGAACAAAAATTTCTTGGGGAAAATGTAGAAACTGGGAAAATGAAAATTAGCTCATTCACATTCTGTCAATTGAGATAAATCCTATTGGGCCACTCAGTTCCTAGAGTGACATAATCATTTCAAGTGGTAAAACACAGTAAGAGATAACAAAAAAGTATATCTTACACAAGTTATGATCACAATTGTGTTTGGCAGAGAATGAAATGAGTGAAATATTAGTGCTTCTACCTGCAATACCTGACACAGCTATTTACAAGAGGGATGAAATTAATCACTTGTAAAAATTTGGTTTCCCTTTCAAGTTCTCTGAAAAAGCAAAGTCAATAACCTAGTGACCATGTGTCACATAGTGAAATCAACTTCAATGAGCACTTCCTTACACATTCCTCTGATCTGTGGACTGACACCAAACCAAGGTACAATTAGGAAGTCTCTCTGTTAAGTGATTGTGAAGAGAAACATATATTTTATTAAACCACACAGAATTAGCACAGACTTTTTCTAGTACTCTGGAGACAAAGCAGAACTTTCCTCCTGTAATTAAGTAAATGATTTTCCCAGCAGTTTGCAGAACAGCTATAGTCAAGTAATAATTTCTTATAAGAATGTCTGACAAGAGTTGAAAAGCCACATTTTTCAGATGCAGTACCTCTTCATTCTTAAAATTACTCTTTTACACTAGGACATGCTTTTCTGAGGGATGCACAAAAAGTTTAAGACTTCTGTGCTCAAAATGCATGTATTTTAATTAAATAGATACAAAACACACAAGAAACATAAACCTAAATAAACTTCTCAGAATTTTAAATCTTTACCAAATGCATCTGGAATTCTGTTGCTGCGTAGATTCCAGTACTAACTCTTTATTCCTTGTTCCTTTCTTTACTAGGCCTACCTTTCTTTACATTGTGCATAGGAAAAGCAATACCTGCAACCATAGGACAATTCTCCAACTACTTCTGTTAAAAGAAAAAATAAATTTGTATCAGATAATTCTAGATAGACACCAGGAGTGGTTTTGTTTGTTTGTTTATCTGTATGTTTACTCAGGGTGAGAGAAGAAACAGAAAATGTGAAACAATGTCCTTCTGGACACCTGATATAAGCATGACACTCTAGACTGTGCTTTAAAGTAAAACATACATGCTGCCTTTCTGTTAGCAATGTGCAATTCATTGATATGAAATTCCAAAGTATGTCTTAGTTGCTAAACCTTTTGAACTGTCTGCACTGCTTTTGTTTCTTTTACCTTTGAAAGTGTTGGAAGTTAGCATTTCATGCATATTCTAAAATATTTTCCCTCCTTAGTAGCTCAACCATTCACTCATTGACAAATCTTATTAGATAATCAGCACAAAACAGGATGGTGCTTTCTTCCACACAAGTGCAGCATGTAAAAACCAAACTAAATGAAAAATTTCAAACTTCCTTCCATTCCAACTGAATGGTGAAGTTTTTGTTTGAAGGTCCAAAACACAGTGTGCAGTCCGAAAACAACAATGAAGCCTGGACACGGACTGGTGAGTAACAGTTCTGCAGATACCTGGTGGTACTAGGCTGGCCACGATGCAGCGGTGCCCCCTGGGCAACAATGAAGCCTCCTGTCCAGGGCTACATGAGCAGAGCGCAACTAGAAGGTCGAGAGAGGGATCCTGCCCCACTGTCTGGGACCCCTGAGATGCACTTGAGTGCTGTGCCCAAACTGGGGCTCTCCTGTATTGGGCAGACATGGATGCACTGGTGTGAGTCCCATGGAGGCCATCGAGGTGATTGAGAGATGGAGCATTAGTTGTCCAAGGAGAGGCTGTGGGAGATGGGTCTGCTTAGCCTGGGAAGGGATGGCTATGGGGATCTTATTGTCCTCTACAAATACCCGATAGAAAAGAAAATATGGAGGCAGGCTCTTCTCAGAGGTTCACAGTTAGATGACAGGAAACAATTACAAGTTGAAATAAAACAATTCTGATGATTAGTTTTTTTCTTTTCACTCTAACAGTGGTGAAGCACTGGGACAGCTTCCCCAAAGAGGTTGCAAGAACTCCACACTTGGAGATAGTCAAAACTTTATCAAAGTCATGAGCAACCCAGCCTATATGAGCTACTTTGGCCTAGATGACTTCCACAGGTTGCTGCCAACCTAAATTATTCTATGGTTCTATTGCATGTTTTTTTCTATGTATAGATTTTTCAGCATTGTTATGTTCCTTACTGTACAAGCTATTATATAAAAAATTTAAAAAAAATTTAAAAAAAATCAACAACTGACAAATGAAAAACCAGGGGAACTCTGGTCACAGAGAGTTCATTGCATGGACCTTTGATACCACCTCAGTACTAGGGAAATATCCTGTGGAATATTCTTCCCTACTAAAAGAAAACAGTTAGTTGTGGCATATACATGCACAAATACATGATGGAAGATATTTGATTTCTATGCTTCTAATTATGAAAAGGATGTTTTCAAAGCATGCATATAATTTATTATTATTATTATTATTATTATTATTATTATTATTATTATTATTATTATTATTTGTTGTTGTTGTTGTTATTATTATATGCAGCAATATAATAAATTATATTTCTTGAGTCAAAAGATCAGCAACTGTAGAAACACCAGTTTACTGTTCAATATATGTTAACCTAGCCAGGAGATCAAGATTGTCCCTATGTCATGTGTGGTTGTCTATATTTTTGATGTAAGCCATGCTATGAAGTTAATTAACTGAAAATTGCAGAAAATAAAGTATTATATATTACATTTCCAACCTTTTATTATATACAATCAAGTACACCTATTGGTCCTCTGTATACATAATTTTATTTATTATTTGCATTGTATTTTAAAGGCACTTACATTTACCCTTAAATAGAAAGAAAATTATTCATATACAGATATAATGCAGAATTTATACTACATTGAAGCAAATTAAATAGTTTAGTGAGAGTCCTGATTATGCATGAATTAATTAAGTAATCCAAATATTTTTTATCAAGTATTCACAAAGTGGATGATTTGACTATAAAGCATTCATATGTTTTGTTTTGTTTTGTTTTGTTTTAAACACAGTAACAAAAACACAAAAACTTTATTTAGAATTGTTAATTGATACATTTTAGACTGGTATTAATGCTCTCCATAGCAGTGACAAAGATTACCAGCTACGAAAAAGCAACTGGGAGTTCTGTCAGTATTCAGAAAAAACATCCAGCAGTGTCAACTGAGTTCAAGTTAAAGAGGACCACAGGTGACATCATAATTTAATTTTCCATTGTACTATGCACTTTTACACCTGCTGAATAGACTAAGAATGATTCTCTGTCAGATCAAAATGGTAATGTTTTACATCTACTTTTCATGAGGATGAAAACGCTGCAGAGAAGAGGTACAGAGAGGCTTTGGGGACAATTTAAAAAGCTCTATGATGTAGGCCAAGATAGATCAGTTAAATAAAATGAGTTAATGGTTGCAAAGTAAAAATACATAATAAAAAAACAACTTACTGAAATGCCATACATCCATAGTGTAGTAGTTTATGTAGACAGAAATTGAATCTATACTTTTAAAATATTTTTTTTATGTTTGTGTTCATGAATTACATCGTAACATGAACAAGTCTAGGATCTTTTTTAGTAAATATCCCCTCCTAGTGAGAAACATCTGTACTATGGATCATGAATGACTAATGAAATCAAATGTAATTTATCAAAAATCTCACTGTAAGGTAAAGAGACAGAAAAAAAAATGCTGAATGAGGCATTACTACAATCAAACAATTCTATCACCTCTCATGGATCATGCTACAGTTTACCACTGCAGATCAACAAACTGGGTTTACTTCATTAACGCCTGCCTCTTCTGCCAGGGTTCTCCAGAAAGCATGTATCTTTCCTGCTATGATATATTATGTATCAATGACAAGTCAGCTGTCCCATGCAGCACTGAGCCTCTTAGCTCAGCAACTCCGTGACTGTTCCCACTTCAACCCTTCTCTTTCTCAGTCATGCACTGCAGTCATAATGAAGTCATCCATCCTCCTGACAACAAATAAGACCTTAACCCTTTGATACAAGTGTCAACTACAGAATCCTTAAATCCAGAAAAAGGTAGAATTACTATGAAAAACATTTAATGCTACAAAAGCCTTTTTTTTCTGTCATGTAGACAAGATTTGCATGCATGCATAAGCACCACCCATACATACAAACACTTTTATATCTACTGTAAACATCTGTAGAGAGCATCTGATGACACTACATAACAAAGCTGCGCTTTTTGGTTGTTTTGTTGTTTGGTTTTTTTTGTTTGTTTTTTTTTGTTCCCCCCTAAGCATAAGTCAGAAAAAGCTGCACTGCTGAAAAGAAAGAAAACTTTGACTTCCAAAGGTCATTGTAGAAGGGCTCCACCAAAACTTTTCAGTCATACTTCTAAGTATACACTATGTACTGCCAAGAGAAAAGGAAGGTTAAATGTTGGCATTTAAAATGGACAAAAACTCCACCCAGGAGGACAGGTGCTTTAAATACTCTAAGTACAATAATTCAGGGCTCAGATGATTATGAAAATCCATAAATGCACGTATTCTATGAGAAAAGAGCAAGATAATCAAAGTCAGGACACATTTTCCCTCTGAGGTACAATTACAACAATCTGTCTTTGGGGTAAGTAGGTGTATGTGTCTTTCAAGGTGTAAATATCTTTCATGAACTTTTATTATTGACCAGAAAGTAGATAAAAAAGCAGTTGTAAAATGTGTCAAATTCAGAGAGTTAGTGACAGAGCTGGACAACAGAAAACAATCCTGGAATTTTTTGTTTATGTTTTGTTGTTCTGGAACTCAAACAAGATTTGAATGTGTATTTGCATTACACAAGCAAGAAGAATGATGTCTCATTTCACTGGATGCCATACATGTATATGTCCTGAGACTGACTCTTTCCCCACTGTTGCCACAATCTTACAATGCAAACAGACAATGTAACACCACAGATTCAAGGGGTGTTTGATTTCAGTGTGAAGCACAGAGTTTGCATATCTGAGTTTAAGTACCTTAGATCACATTGCACAAAAACTCTATGCAATCTGCAGCTGAGGCAAGGTCTCCTGATTTCCAATCCACTGCCTCAGTTAAACCAGCACCATTTTCCTTGTCTAGTTAATTGCTAACATCTTCCTAACTTCACTGCAAGAAAAACTGTTTACATTTACATTTATGCCATCTTCATTTAATCTAAATAATCAGCATCAGATCTGAGTATCATGACCCCTCCTTTTTTTTTTTTTTTTTTTTTTTTTTTTTTAGAGGATTTCATCACAGTTTTTTATTTAATTTCATTTTACCTCAGTCCCCACAGGGAAAGAGAAGTAGTACTGTTCATTTCAATTTCTTGAAGCCAGCAATTTCCTTATTCCTACATTCTTTATACCTGGGAAGAGACAAATCCTTTGCTTACAAGTTATTTAACAGTGAAAATCTATAAATATAATTCATTTGCAGCAGATACTAAATTTTATTTATTGCTAACAAATGTATATTACTTTTCTAGGCATCTTTTCCAGTAATCAAATAAAAAAATAATTTCCTTCATAATTTGCTTCCATAATAACCACCAAACAGTGTATTAATGACTTTTACCTACATTTAAAAAAACACATCAAAATTCTGTGCTTGGAAAAGGGGAACACACTTCAGTGTACAACTTTTTCATGGAAGACTGAAATTCTTGTGTATGCTCCCTAAAGATTTTTATTAAGCAAGACCTTTAATGTGCTCAACAAAATTTCAGATTTTGTAATAGCTCTTCATTAAATTTGAGATCAAAGGACCCAGAAGCTTGCCTTATTAACCAGAACATGCTGGTCAGAGGGCTTTGAGTTTATCAATTGTTATCAAAAACAGTCAGGATTAAGCCATGGGATACCCCACTAATGACTTTACCTACAATAAACCTAGACTTAATTGGAGAAATAGTTTGTCAAGCTTCCAAGTTTTATAATGTAGCTACTAAAGTAACTGGAAAAGATGATCCCATTCTCCATTTTCTCCTCTTTTTCCTTTAACAGTGACAGAAGTTTATAGCTAAAGACTTCCTACTGAAGCTAAAGATAGATTCTGAACTGACCAACAAAAAATTGCATATTTCCAGGTGTCCATTACATTCCATGTGATTCACTGCTTCCTAAGGGATGTGAGAATCTGGTATTATTCAAAATAAATTAAGCATACTTTTTTTTATGTGAGAGTGCTGAGTGACCTCAAACATGATCAATGAAATAAGGAGTAATCATTGGGGAAACTCCAAGATTTTGACATAATATGGCAGGAACGTAAGGCATATTGAGCTTATTAAAAATCAGAGTTTATGTAACAGCTTTTTAGATTTGAGGTACACCTGCATTACTTCTATTTAGTTTAAATTGTAGATGTCATGCCTCACTTATTTGGCTTTTCATTAATATTATGATTTTTCAAGGGATAGGTCAACTTCAAGAAAAAGAAAAAAAAAAAAAAATCAGTGTGCATTTTCTTAATAATCAGAGAAACTTTTGAGCCTTATGAACAGAGGAGAAAACACTGTGACTGCAACAATGAATTTTCTGGAAATAAATAGTACACAAACTTCAAGATTTTATAGTTCTATTCTAAAGTGACAACTCTTAATGTTAGGGAGCTATAGCAAAAATCTCCTGTCCCTCTTTAAGTAGCAAACCTTTATTTTCTCATTGTAATAAAATAACATGAATTATAACAATAGTACAAATTAAAGAAATTAAGGAGCTTTAATATAATCAAAACCTCTCTAGGGGCTACTGTCATTACTCATTAAAAGGTAACTGACAAGTTCTTCTTAATTTGCTATTAATCTTCCACATTTCGCCCACAATTTAATACAGCAACATTTTATTTAATTAGTATGCTCATTATAATTGTTTGTCATACTGGTTTATTTAGTTGACACACGTTGTCTAACACTGACTGTACAGATGGCAGAGTACCAGTGTCTAGTCTCAGAGGAACTATTTGACCACCGCAGTAAAAGAGCAATAAACAAAATAACAACATTGCAGCCCACTACAGTTTATGTAGGCAGTCAGCCTTTTATGGCTGTAAAACCTTGAAATGGATGTATGAGCGCTGCTGCTATAAACAAAGAGTTGTTTACAGCTTTGGGATGGCAGATACCAGTACTGGCCTAGAAGCTTCAGCAGCTTCAATGTCAAAAACTGACTAATGTGGAGAAACATACTGTGGCTGGTTTTATAGAGAATATGTTTTATAAACCTCAAGGGACAATTTATCACAAATTCATCCACTCTGCTGCAGATTGCTGCTTTAATGTTAAATACTGGATTTCAGTCCACACATCAGCTCAAGCAAAGAAGGGAGAGGAATTAAAGGGTATATTAGTTTCTCTTCACTTCATCATGATAATTCTTGAATTTCGTCACAGAAAATCTATTTTAAATGACCATTTGTGCAAAGAAAATATCCTGTGATGCATGGTAACTTATTAGAAAAAGCCAAACCTAGTTGCTGTTATATCCTATTTCAATCCTTCCTATTTATTTGGATGCTGTTTTTCAAACTGCATGTGTGCCATTTAATAATAATCAAAACCACATTTTGTGTTACTAATAGCCAGGCAAAAATGCATCTGTACTCCCATACTGAAAAAAAATATTTCAAGAGCAGAGAAAGAAAAAGGATTCTGCACACACAGGGGTTTTTTTATTGCCTTGTTAAATATCAGTGTCCGTGGCCAATAACTAGTCACCATTTTTCTCCATCCCTTGACACTAATGAGATGGGTGGCAACTATTACATTTATCATTCTTGCACAATAAGTAACACATAATTCAGATTGGCAATGTAAATCAGATACTGAGCATTGCCTGTAAACTTTACATCCAAATTTGGGACTAAAACCTCATTTCCTTCCACTAATACCAATTTCATACTAACATGACTTCATAGAATTACACAAAATTTATACTGACAGAAAACATGATAACAACAGAGATCTAGCACTAATGTCACTTATGTCTTGTTTCCAAAGTAACCTTTTTCAAAAGCACTTAACACAAGATCTAAATCTTCAAAACATTTATTTCCTGACTATACCGATACTGTAATCCTGGACTTCTACAATTCCAATAGCATAACTTCCTTCACATTACATACTTTGCCAGAAACATTACATACATGTTTACACTCTTCCAAATTTGTATCTGAGGGATTATTTGAGCATTGCTTCCAAGAGAATTTGAATTTTCAGTGAGGGTTTAAGCTGGTAAACTGTATAGGCTCACTGTATCCAAATGCCTACCCAGCATTTTTCAAGCCTTTCCCTATTTCTGAATCTTTGCCTTTTGGAAAATTTGACTTTCTCAAATAGGAAAAATTATGTTCTCATAATCAATGAGATTTTGGAAAGTGTTCTAAACAAAACTGGATTGGCCAAATCATATGAGTATGTTTTTCATAATACAATATAAGACTGACTTTTACAGGATGACGACACAGGTTTTGTTCACCATATATTAGTCATAAAGAGAAATCTGTGAAGGGATACACTTGCACATAGCTTGTTTATCGGTTTGACACATTACTCCTGTAAAGAAATGATAACTTAAAATCTTATTTTGGCCTAACAGGAACTTCTAAGACTGAATAATTCTGGAATTAAAATTTTAATGAGACATTGAACTATTTCATTTCAGATGCCCAGGAAGAATAGAAAATGGAGAGATTGGTCAGTATTCCTAAGTTTAATTATGACAATATAGATGATAAGATGAAATATAGTATAAAATGCATCAAAGGATATCATTATTAAAACATTTAAAAGCTAGGCAGAAAAAAAAAAAAAAAAAAAACAAAACACAACAAAAACACCTTTCATGTGATTTTAGCACACAATAAAATTATAAATTGTATGATATAGTCATAAAAATATTTTAAGACATATTCTGCTCTCTTTTTAGAAGGTGTATTTCATGGCATAAAAGAAAAGCTCAAGAATTGAAAAAGAAACATAATAAGGTCTCAAATAAAGCAAATTTTCTTTCAAAACACTGGCCAAGCATAAAGCTGAAATGCCATTTTAATTGAGAAGAGATTCTGAGAAAAAATATAGGTTTTGAAGTAAGTGAGATTTAATCAAGGGCAACGTTAATTTGATATTTAAATTATAAGTGAACCTATATCTTACTTACTAGATATATACGTACTTACTAACAAAACCCCTGAGAAATACACTATGTGACAAACTCCACATTTCATTATCTTTAGAGAACACAACCATAAATCAATTTAGGGCTCTTTTGTATTTAAAGACAAGGAGTACATTCCCTTGATCATATTATATCCCTTACACATTATTTTGAATTAATAAACAATTTATAAAATAACATTTTTGAGATCTTTCATTTTTTCTTTCATTCTAAGCAAATCTCATTTTACTGGGAAAATTCGAATGATAGCTATGAATAAAATACTTTTCTTAGCAATAAAAGGATATTCGACACAAACTCTCTCAATTTCTGCTTGGGCACTGTTGACCTCAACATCAGTGAAAAATCTTCAGAGTTGACACATCAGTAGAGCTCAAAGAGCTAGTTTGAACTTTAACACTGAAGGCTAAAATAAGAACAGGAACAAGCCCCACTGGCAAAAGGAACGCAGATGGATTGGTAAAAATTACTGATAACAAGACATCACCTTGATGTAATGCCAAGTAATGCATACACATAAGGCAATGTCTACAGGAACATACACCCAAATTACTGCATGGGAAAAAGGGCATTTCTGCATTCCTTGAAGACACTTTATCTTTATTTTAGAAACTTGTTACCATGTTCTGTGCCAACCCAGGAAGGAAATTTATCTGTTTGCACTTCCATTAGTCAACCATATAACCTATTTTAAATTGTGGAAAGAAGAAAGATGGTAATGTTTTTCTGACTTCAATGTCAAAGCTACAGATAGCACCTGGAAAGGTTTCTTCATCTTGAGATATGCACAAAAGGGCCAGGCTCTCCCAGTCACTTTCTTACGGTGTGCAGCTTCTCATTGTTAAAGCAAAAATGTTCACAAAAATAAGAAATTGTGAATAGTGATGCATCCTGGCCAGATGTATTTCTGCTGACCAGACACCTCAGTCAATGTATAATGACTCACCAGGCAGATTTCTGCTCACTGTGCAATTCAGTAGAAGGAGAGCATGTCCTGTCTATGACTGAGGACAGTCTGGTCTGGCACCAGCTGCATATCTCTGAGCATATGGGGGGTAGGGGGATTAACAACAGAAGTAATCATTTGCAAGAAGGTTTTCTTGGAACCATGTCATTACTACTCAGAAGTAGCATGGGACTGCAGGATAGGGAAACAACTTCCCTTGAAAACGGTAGGAGTCTAGTTCTGTGGTGCAGAAGTAGATACGAATTTCTCTGCCAACAAAGCAGTAAGAAAAAAGAAACTGACAACCCTCTGATACTGGTATACCCCAGACCACTATGCTGACAGACTACAAATATTGTCCTGTCTTCCATAAGTAATGTATATGTAACCATAAGGCTTGTACTGGGCCCACATCTTCTGTCCCTCGAAACATGGTCAAATAACACATAAATACTTAAATTTATCCCATTTACTTTCTTCTTCATCCCACCAAGTATCATGTGAACTTGATACTGCAGTTCACTGAGAAATGGTTTATGAAGCAGTATTATACAGGATTTTCTTCACGCCATGTTTTGCTTTCCCCAAAAAGGAATAAGGGGACCAATAACACCAGTCTTGACATTAATACTATGGACTTCGGAAGCCCCACTGTCCAGTCTCTCACTCTCCACTGCCAACACCTTGAACATGACAAGGAGATAGTTTTTATCACCTGAACAACTGAAGAGTGACGACTGAACACTCTGATGGGAAACTGAAAGCCAGGTGAAAAAAAAAAAAAAAAAAAAAAAAAAAAAAAAATTAAAGTTTGAATGTCCACTGCAGCACATTATCCAATTTAAAAGGGAACAATAACCAAGATCCTAGTCGTGTTTGAAGTTAGAAGTCAGAAATCTATCCCAGCATATTTAGCTAGTAGAGTCATGTTATCTTCACCTATTCTGTTGCCTGACTGCTGTGTTCATCACCTTATCTACTACAGCTGGGAGAACAAGTTGAATAAAACCCTGAAACCCAAATTCCAGAATTTTCAAAGGTGACAGGCTCTTAGGCAAGTCTTTCAAGATGATTTATATTTATAGTCCTTTTTCATGGGAAGATTTCATGGCCTTTAAGACACTTTGATGCAGGCTTATGTACTGTTGGCTATATAATCTTGCCTATTACCCCTTTAGCTAGCCTCGTGCAGAGTAACAACATTAGAGCATATATTCCATCCCTCATTTTTTCTCCACTTTTGTTTTCATGGCTATGACACATAGATTTAATCCTGACTTACTGGAATTTTTCCATCTTTAATTAATGATTTCTTCTTCTCTAAGGAAATGAATCTGTATTCTTTTAACTCAGCTCATGGTTTCCTTTTCATCCACAAAGTAGACTAAGATATTTGCCAATGTCATGCTCCCCTCAAGTCTTTAATTTTCCCCTGCATTTCCACTCTTAGATGTTTTAATTTCTCAGAAAATTCCCATCACTTTTTTTTTTTTTTTTTTTTTTTTTTTTTTGTCCTTCCTGGCATTTGCCAGGAAGGATCTCTCACTCTTTTCCTTTCTCCTTTAGTTTCAGTTAAGCATAATACAGGAAAAAAAAAAAAAACAAAAAAACAAAAAAAAAACCAAACATAAATCCATTTATATTTATATCAAACCAGTTAAAAAGAACAGTTAATTCACTAGCTGAAAGCAAAATATGACTGAATTAGCTTTCTATTCTTGAAAAGCCTAGATTTATGCCTAGTGACTTCATTTAGTTTGTCTGCAACTGAAATAAAATAAATCAACTGGGTAGTCTCCCACCAGCATGTAGTAGATCCTTTCTCACATCACAAAAGCACTACAAAATTTGGCAATGTTCTGAATGATTGGCAGCTTCTACTCAGGAGAGGCCAAGGAATGAATGAAATGCCAAGAAAAGAAATGCCAAAGGTTTTGCAGGTCAGTGCTTTGGCAGAACTGTATAGGAAAGCTTGTTTCTCTCTTTGGAAATGATACAACTTGCTTATTTTCATGAAAAATGAAGTGTAATCAAATCAAAAGAAACTAATAAAAAAAAAACAAAAAACAAAAAAAAAACAGCAAAATCAAACAGCAAGACATTCATTGACCAAAGTCAAAAAGAAGTATTCCAACTCTATTCCCCTAACTTCTTCCAGAAATATAACAGTTTTGAAAGCTTCATGATGGGGAAAATATTCCATTGCTGAAATGCTAACGTGTTTGCTGCATAATTTCCAAATCTGTTTATCATTAAATAATGTTACAGAATAATGAATCAGCAGTAAGTAAAGACTCAGACAATGGTCGTATTACACCATTACTTTATCATAGAGTGTGGAAATGTTCTAATAGTAAAAATGAAAAATTCTTAAATTCCAATTAGTGATATTAGGAATAAAACCAGCAAGGATAAGGACAATTAATATTTTATATACACGAAATACATATGGAAACTGAGAGATGCTGTGGCTGTCTTGGGGTTTTACTTCTGATGTTGACCTGTCATTTGTATGATAAGAAGGCAATTTATATGTCAGTTTTTACTATCTGTATAGCTAGAGCAATAGTATGTCTCTCTGAAGCATGTCCATGGACAGAAAGCAAGACTAAAATAATAATGTGAATGATGGGTAAGAATATCCACCTATTTTAAAGGTCTTAGGATCAGTTTGAGTACCCAGTACCACAGATTTTAGGATGTGTTCATCTTTGGTTCATGTGTTCATCAGATATGCATACCTATACAGCCCAATAAATATGTTGTCATTGTTGCTGTAAGAAGTCCACATGCTCTCTTTTAAACTAAAATCACAAGACTCAGGATTTGTAAGGCTTCGTCTAAATTTATTTGGGACTGCCTTGACCTCTGTTTTAGCTTGTTTAGCAGTAATAGTAATTGTCTAACCATGAGATGACTACTGAACACTTTGACTTAGCTTTTGCTGAGCTTTGTACAGCTGTATTATGCAATTCTAATTATTATTTATATATCTCTAAGTAATAGATAGTACTAACAAGCAGAATTCTGCTTTAGATGAACTATCTATCTCCCTAAAATAAAAATGTAGTGTAGAAGTGTACAGGCGTGGACGGATAGCAGAGGCTTTGAAAGTAAATGTACATACAGGAGGACCCAGGCTGTAAGAAACTCACAGATGATTAATTAGCAGACATTAAACAAATGCAACCTTGTGAGCTGGATAAAAACAGTTTTAGAGACAAGAAAATGCACAAAAGCAAGTATCCAGCTTAAGAAAAACATGTGATGTATATTCAGTGATTCACATACAGTAAATGCAAGATCAATACAGAATTGCAAAGCAACAAAGAGCAAGTTAGTGGATTGCAAGACAAAACATGTAAAAATTACCCCAAGTGGATCCAAGAGTAAGAAGACAAAACCCCTGTGCTGGGTTTGTGTGTGTGTGTGGTGCGGGATTTTGATAGCAAGGGACCAGACTACAAGGGTGGTTCCTGTGAGAAGCTTCTTGAAGCTCCCCTGGCTCCAAGTCAGACCCGCCTCTGGCCAAGACTGAGACAATTAGTGACAGTGGCTGCAAGAGGAGTGGAGTTGTGAGGTGGAGTTGTGAGGAGGCCACCTATGTGAACACTGGGGTCAGTGGAAGAAAAGAGGAAAGAGGGAGGTGAGCCGGAGCAGAGACCCCCTGCAGCCCATGGTGAGAGGGCAGGCTGTCCCCCTGCAGCCCATGGAGGTCAACAGTGGAGCAGACCCACCTGCAGCCCCTGGAGGACCCCACACCGGAGCAGGTGGCTGTGCCTGAAGAAAGCCCAGACTCTGTGGGAAGCCCACACTCTTGTAGTTAGTTCTGTGCTGGGAGGACTGCAACATGTCAGAGAAAGTTTGCAGAGGACTGTACCCTGTGAGAAGGCCTCCACACTGGAGCAGGGGAACAGTGCGAGGAATCCTCCCTCCGAGGAGGAAGAAGCAGCAGGACTGACCACAGACCCCTACTTCCTGCCCCCTGCACCACTGCTGGGTAGGACAGAAAAACTGGGAGTAAAGCTGAGCCTGGGTAGAAGGGAGAGGTGGGGGGAAGGTATTTTTAAAACCTGGTAATACTTCTCACTGTCCTCCATCTTTCCACTGTTGTTAGAGGTTGAATTAAATTGCTGTTCTTTTTGATTCTCATAAGGACTATGCCGTTGAAGTGCTAAAGTTTGGACAAAAGGCCCAAACTAGAGCTGACCTATAGACGAATCCTGTATATTTTATAACTGTTAACCAATGTGCTAGTAGGTATTGTACTAAGTTATAGCAAACCACCTGTTCTGATGTAAAAAGTACTAAAATGTTGAAGTACTGAAGCCTGAACAACAGGCTCTGAGCTGAAGATGCCAACTTAGTATGTAGTCATTAACAAAATATGTATGCTCATTAATGAAAGATGTACCTTAGATATCATATACTCTTTACTGATGATGAATGTAATGAAAACATGTCTATTCTGAATGCATCTTTCTTCTTCTTTGTGTAGGGGCAATTTAATAAGGCCATGAAGCCAGCTGTCTGGCCTTGGGACCAGATGTGTGGCCTTGTTCTAAAAGCAACATAAATAAACTGGGTAAGCAGGGAAACGCTCATAGCTTCTCCCTTGAGCCCTGGCCAGGCTCTGGGAGAATCTAATGTGAGAGTGAAATCAGATTTTCCACTTAAAACAAAGGTGCCAGTTATTCTGGCTTGCTCATTTTGGTGTATATAAGGCTGGACCCACTCACAGTGACTTTGGCAGCCTCACCTATGGGTGGACACACCGTGTAGGATTTCCCCCTTGCCGGGACAGGCTCTCCAAACCCTTGCTGTAACCGGGGCTGCCCAGCCACTGCGGGGCTGGGTGATGATAACATATGCAAGTGGTGATGTATTTTTCTTAATTTCCATTCTCTCTCTCAGGTAGTAATGATTTGATGTATTACCCTGTATTTTCCTATTTGTCTAAGTGCACTATTCTGTCTTTTCTTACTGTATGTTTTCTGTATTACTCTGTTACATTATTTAGTTATACCTAAGTAAAATACGCCTACTCTTTTCATGCTGGTATCCGATTTTAACTGGTACCCTTAATCAGCAAAACAGTCTTTTGCCCATGATTGTAATGGGTAATCATCTCTCTCTGTCCTTATCTACATTTCTGAGCCTTTACCTTTATTTTCTCCTTCTCATTCCTGAGGAGGAAGGGTTGAGTGAGTGGCTCATGGTGCTCAGTTGACCTCTGGGCTCAAACTACAATAACCCCCAGGTTATTATCACACTTCTTCCACTCAAGGACCTCTTGTGCCGACAGTTCACTGTACTCTTTGCACCCCAAGATTGAAATCATTGGCCTCAGTACCTAGGAGTAGTGGAGAAATAATCATGACACCCAAGGTACTACAAAGTCTGTTTATAATATTTGCAATTGCCAGTTAATACAAATGAACTCTGATAATTAGATAATCCGAACAATATGTGTCAATTTTACTATGATTGGAGCAATGATAGTTCTTTCATTAGAGTACTAAGACTTTAACTACACTAGTAATAAATTCATGGCTTTCTGTGGCCTACATATATTCCACACATAGCAACTCACGTCAGTGAAGAATGCAGACAACCTATTAGACAATTCGGATGGAATCATTTGGTAGCAATTGGTGGAGTTGTAGGTAGCAGTCAGTCTGCACCATTACAATTTGCAGCAACATACTGAAAATTGGGTAAGAGAATTTTAAACACCTTCAGTATTATTTCTAATTAATCCAGCTAGTGTTTTATACTCAAAACTCACTAAATCTATTTGAAAAATGAGCTAGAAAAACTTAATGTCTATATAAAGATCATGGTGAAGTATTTTAAAAGAATGTTGATTTGGTGTGTCAACACCTTAGAACACAATACATATACTCTTTTTTTAGGCACAATTAAGATCTCATATAGGAATCCAAGTGAAAATTATAAAGGATATAACATAAAACATCAACACCATGTAAAAAAATAGAATCAGATTCATTCAACCAACAACAAATGGCAGCATTTACAGAGGGGTCAGAAGGTGGATGCTGGGGTTGTTACTTCAAGGAGAAAAAATAATTTACAGCAACAGTATCTTGGTAATACGGAATATTGGAAGAACACGTATCAAATAAAAAAAAATATTTGGCACACATGAAGAAATAATTAGATCATAATGCCATTTTCAGTTGCCTGTGCTAAAGAGATCTGAAATCCCATTAACTTTCATAAAGTAGAACTATCTTTCTTATATATCATATATACATATTTCTAGAAGATTCTAATTTTATTTCAAAATCAGTTATTTGTAAATTATCATATCCTAATATCACCTTAAAATTCAGCAGTCTGCTGTGATTTTTTTTTAATACTGAAAGACTAGCATGTAATACTTCTGATCTACATAAACCAGTGTGAACTATACTTGCTGATATAATGACAAAATTTGCTTTATAAACACAGATGCTCTGTACTAAGAATAACATCCTACTTTCAATCCCTTGTAACCCTGCATCAGCTTATACTTTATTATAAAATGGCATAAATTTTTTATTAGTTCACTCAAAGGATATGAAATACACTTTTCTACTTACTCCCCAGTCATTGCATTGCTTTAATTGCTATGTAACGATTTAAAGAAAAGCGAACCACATAAATCTCAAGGTTTGGGGTTTGGGGTTTTTTCAGTTGAAGGAAGTATACTGTATATTAAAATGCTGTTTGCTAGACAGTGACCCTCAGTAGAATAGATAGGAGTATAATATAAAAACATTGACTTTCTGAAGGGTAAAATCTCTGATCATGAACTCACTGAAGTCAATGCAAGCTGTCCCAGTAACTGCAATCACAGCAGTTCTGCCTCCTCTAACTCCCTGCAGTGGAACCAGATTAAATAATATATGACAACATTTGTATGAGCATAGTTTTTGATTTTATGTAAGCCTATAATAAACAAAATCCAATCAATGACATATACCTGTCTGTAGAAAGAATTTTAAAGACGTCTAAGAGAGACACGAGCTTCTACAGATTTTCAATAGCATGACTGGTGGAAGAATTTATTCCACATTGTCCATACTGTATATCTGCCTGCCATATGTTTTTTGTGCTATTTAGCAATCACAGATTCTGTAAATGTCTTTCTGAAGCGTCTGCAAAAGAAACTGTATTGTGTATTTTTACCATACATTTCTAACAGTCTAAGAATAAGAGCAAAAACAAAGCAAAAAATACCAGGCAATTTGCTGTATCACTTCTGATACTGTTACGGATGAAAAGAGAAATAAAAATCCTTCCAAAACCAAAGTAGAAAAATACACAGTTGCAAAAACATACTGTTAAATAGATTATAAATTTACTACTTGTAATGTAAAGTGCTTTAAGTTTCTCTGGAGTACCCTACTTAAAAAACCATTTTGGCTGATGATGACTTAAATCTCTTCCAGTCAAAGGGTAGGTCATTCCACTTCTGTGAATTGTACTGCAACTGAAGGAAAAAAAATAATCACTCACCATTCTGCAGGGGAATCCAATGTTAAAAATCAGAGTATGACCTCTTCCCATGCCTAGAAACTCATCATACGAGACCATGATGCTGAATTTCCCAATTTCACATTATTTCATACTATCTATCTGATATACTTTTATGGAAGGCATTTTTCTACATGTGCAATGAAAAGAGGGGAGGAATCCTGAAGAAAAAAAAATATCTTTCTACAAATAATGTAATATTGAAAGACTAAAAAGCTCACTCACTCATGTCAATTAGAAAACACAGAGCAGAATAACAATAAGCATTCAGAAAATAATTGCAAACACCCTCTACTCATGCATTTCAACAAATGTTAATGATGGGTGGGGAGAATTCTATTAGATTCTTCTAGATTGAAACAATGAGATCATTACAGCCTGCTAACCACTAAATTCACTACATGTTTCAGAATTACTGAAAGGATGTCTAACTTGGAGATTTTTCCACAAAATACAGAATTAAAAGGAAATAAATAACTCATTGGGTTGAGAAGTAAATAAATAGGTAAGTTCTTAATTACAGAGTGTGTTTTATATAATGGACAAGCAAGAATTTTGGCTCTTCTTTCAAGCCAGTTCTGTCCCTATCTATCTGTCTCAGTCACAAGTGACCTACTGATGTCATCCCACTGTACTTTATGTCTGAGAGTTTAACTAAAAATATAACTATCATAATTGCATATTTATTTTGGAGCATTTACCAAAAAAAAGTGTATGATTTTTATGCACTACAGCGCATCCGCCAATGTTTGAAACAATACGTTTCAACACGATTAGAGAATCTCTACAGGGGTAAGAAGGCAAAACAACTCACTGGAATAATGCAAATGATCTTTTGGACACTACCAACACATAGAAAAATATCACCAACTGTGAATTCGTAACTGTTACATCACTTTCTATCACAGCAGAGAAAAGAAAGGAAGTTGTGCCTGTTACTGAATATCTGAGAAGACTGGCTTTTAGCTACTGAGTATTATGAATTTACCGCAAAAGAAGAGACAATGCAATAAATTCTCTCATTCCTTCCATTTATCTGCACTAATTTTTATGTAGTAAGGTATCTCTTTCCTACCATGTGGCTTGAGAGATTTTATCTTCTTGAACCAGTTAAAAGACACTTTGACATACAGGTGAAAACATATTTTTGAATTTACCATGATCTCCTGATAATCAAGATTATTTTCCCTCAGTGACAGTCACAAAGATCACTCAGATTTTGAATCAAATCCTATGCTGTAATGTGAGAAAAAAAAAGTACAAAAGCTCTTTTGTTGTTGGTTTGGTGTTGTTTTTGTTTGTTTTTTTTTTTTTTTCCTGTCAGCCTTTGAGGAGATAGGAGCTGGCAGACACAAGCTGGCTGCAGAAAAAAATAAGAAGTTTCAAAAAAAAAGCATTATTTTCAGCTAAGGAATTAAAAAAAAAAAAAAAAAAGAAAAAATAAAAGAAAGAAGCATTACTATCTAAATCTTGATTCAATGATGTAACACTGTTTGACAAAAAAAAGGATAGGTATCATTTCTATCTCACAGGCACTGAATTCTCCACAAATAGTGCATGCAGATATTCTCAAAAGGCACAGACACAGCTGGTACCCAGTGTTCATTGTCCAAGTCTCTATAATGGGTTTAACTGGCAGTTTCAGTGACATAAATACAGTGGTCTGAATATTAAGACCTTTTCTTAAACCCCTAAACTACACCAGGTTGAAAATTCTTATCTAAGATATTACAGGTACATGCACTGTACTCTGTGTAGACTATTTATTTTGTCTTAGACTGTTGGGGAAATATTTGCCTAGATGTATGTAGTTATCCTGTGAGAAATCTGATCAGTCTAGCAGTCTACGTGATTACATTTCTGTACAAGTAGAGTTTAATGATGGTGTAGGAATTCTTTCCTTTTTTTAATCTATGTTATCATCTATTTTAATCTATCAAGTAATCATCTGTTTTTCTACATATAAACTATAGCAGTTTTCTCAGAGTATAATAAGCCTTTCTTTCTGGCACAAAGTAGTATGACAGTCTTCCAGGCTTTTAGACTGCAATAAAAATAAATATTAATAGTTCTCTGCACACCTTCCGTAAAATTTATATACAGTTTAAATTCTTTGGCAGCAGATGCAATGAAAATAACACAGTATTTCTTATGATAAGCAAGATCAAGAATGGTATTTAGTTTTGTTTAATTGTGAGCAAACTAAGACAAAAAAAAAATAGATTATAGATGACCACTTTGTCTTCAATGAGTGTGAACACATCACAAAAGAAAATTCGGATGTTATTCATTTTCCAAGTAAAATACTGTTAACCAGGCCACCTTTAAAGACAAGACAGAAGGCAATTTAAGAAACTGATAAGACATCAAACAGGTTACAAATTCAAAAGTAAGATTTGTCTCACGACCAACTTAGTTTCCCACATGGTGGTAGGTTCATACAAATTTGCATCCAAATGCAAATAAGCATACCCTAACTCCTACAGTTAAAGTATAATGATTCAGACTTCCAACCTGAGTGCCCTTCTTTTTCCCAAGTCTATCTCTCTTACAAAACTGTAAGAAAATGACACATTCAAGTAGGTTTTACAAAAGACAGCTTCTGTCCTATATCTTAGCTGTAACCACACACTTTGCTGAGTTCTTTATGATAAACACAGACTAAGCATCCTCCATAAGTTGTACCAACATCTCTCATTTTTATTCACCAGATTCACATCCTACCAAATGTATTTTGATTCTCCTTCAAAAATAAATAAATAATAAATGTCTTCCTTTTCATTACTTTTAATGGCAGATTGTACTCCTGGAGATCTGTTCTTTCTTTTTGTTTTTTGTCCTGCTGAAACTTTTTGACATAGACAGCATATCTGATCAGTACTCCATTTACCACAAAATTATATAAATACTTCATAACAATATTATAGTCTTGAGCCACAAAATCTGCCTATATTTTGAAACTATTTATAACATTTGGTATTTGCACTTGCCCTAAACAACTTGTTCCCTCTAATGAATAATTGTGTCACTAGAACTCAGAATGACGAATCCTCTCTTTCTCTAATGACAAATGCCTCCTATGGATAATAATTCTGGAAAATCTCATGAACACAAACAAACTTTTGCAATATCAATAAATAATCCAGAATTTTGTTGTAATTGTGGTAAACATATTCTTAAAATTTGTGGTTTGGCTTGAAATTTATGTTTTATTTCCAGGCAGGAGATTTTGCATTACCAAAACCAGACTTTTTCTGATTCTTCTAAAATTCGGCTCTTACTTGTGCACTGCAGTTCAAAGGATGCAGCCAAACAAGAAAGTGAAATGCTACTAGTCTTCCTTACTGCTGATGTAGGAAATAATTTTCCTTCATAATCTCTGCTGAAGTTATCAAAATTCTTTAGAATCTCTAATTAAAAATTAAGGACCGTATATATCTTGGTCTGGGTGTGATCTCTATTTCTTCGTAAGAAATGTGTCATGGTTTAACCCCAGCCAGCAACTAAACACCATACTGCAGCTCGCTCACTCTCCTTCAGTTGTATAGGGGGAAAGTATCAGAAGGGTAAAAATGAGAAAACTCATGAGCTGAGATCAAGACCACTTAATAATATTTAAAAAAAAAAAAAAAAAAAAAAAAAAAGGGGGGGGGGGAATAAAACCCAAGGAAAAACAAGTGATGTAAAAGAAAACAATTGCTTATCACCAACCTTTCACTGTCCTGTCAGTTCCCAAGCATCAGCAGCCCTCAGCAACCTCTCCCCCAGTTTTATTGCTAAGCATGACATCATATGATATGGGATATACCTTTGGTCCATTGGGGTCAACTGTCCCAGCTGTACCCCCTCCCAGCTTCTTTTGTATCTCCAACATATTTGCTAGCAGGGCAGTCAGGACCAGAAAAGGCCTTGACACGGTGTAAACTCTGCTCAGCAATAACTAAAACATCTCTGTGTTATTAATACTGTCTTCATCACAAATCAAAAACATAGCCTCTTACAAGTTACTATGAAGAAATTTAATTCTATCCCAGCCAAAACCAGTACAAGATGTCAGAACACTATCTAGTCAGTTGTACCTAACCATTTTATGATAAGAATGTAGGATTTTACAGGCAGTATTGACAGTTTGCAGTATTAAAATGTGCCAATGCAAGATTATTCATTTGAACTAGGGAACTTAATAAGGATAATCATATTACTTTTGCCTCTAGTACTAAGTGTATGTCACAAATTAGCCAGCAAATGATTTGTAATTTGAAAGAAGAATGGTAAGCCTAAATTCTTGGTGAAAATTTTCAGAAAGTGTAAAGGGATGGAGCAACTCATCACAGTCCCCAAGAAAACACTGCCTTCCAGCTTGTAATATAAATACTGAATGAATTTGAAACAACAGCTGCAATTCAGACTTACTAGAACACTATTATAGAACAGTCACCCCTTATTTCCATGAGATATATGCCATGAGCTGGATGTTATAGACTAAAACATCCATCAACTCAGCCTACACCTAGAATCAAAGATGAGTTTTATATTTTCAGTACAGATACTGCTAGAATGTAGTATCATTAAAACAATTTGTCAACATTTTTCAGAATTGATAAAAAAAAAGAAGCAATTTCTCATGAATTTCTGCATGTTTTGGAGAAATTTCAATGGAACAGATGCAACATCTTAAAATAATACTCTAATACTAAAACCAGAAAAAAAATTCATAATAGCTTTTTTTCAGTAACAATGCCTGGAAAATTACTGAACAACTATAGCACCCTGAGACACTCAAGAGTAAATGATAACCGAGCTTGGTGAAATCTGATGTTCCTGTGAGGGATGAGCGTAGAGTTATGAAGAGGACACATTTACAAGCCTCTCCCACAAAATACATTTTTGGCAAAAACAGGCCTCAGTGATATATGTTCTTTCTCAAATTGCATGATTGCCTTTGGTTCTTGTCTACATTTACACTTTTCTTCTTTTTATGTAGCCTACACACAATGTAAATAAAGATTGATATAAAAAGACACAGTGAACTATATAGTGACAATCAAAACCATTTCAATTCTGACACTGAAATAACTATTGTATCACTAAACATATGAATTGCATTAAATCTTTTGGAAAGGGTTCAGTGGTACTCAGAAATACAGAAGAACATTCTTTCTCCCTTCAGTGCCATCCTGTTCCTCAGATACCTGGGAAATTATTGTAGATCTCATAGCTGAAGCTGCGGCATGGAGGTGCAGTTCTGTAAGGCTAGCACAATGCCCTGCACACCCAGTTCTGTCCCCACAGACTCTCACCATCTCTAGTGCGTCCATTCTACTTTACAACTCCTCCTTCAGGCGCAAGAAAAAGGGCAGGGTGAGGAAAAAGAGAAAGAGCAAAGGAAGGAGAAGTAGCATAGTGAAGGAGAAGGGAAAGTAGGAGCAGAAGGGGAACAGAAACAGAAATAGGAAGGAAGGGCAGGAGTGTTAGAGCCCTGTATGCATGCCAGTCCTCCTGGGACTTGGCTCCTGTGCAGCTCTGCATCCGACAGCCTCAACAGGGACACGCCCCCTATTCATTCAGGAGCTGCTTTTAAGCACAGACTCGTCCCCTTGTCCTGGTCTGAGTATGAAGCTCTGTCTGTGCCTAATCACACACCCCACTAGGACTTTGATGATGATTCACGGACTTGACCTCCTGGCTTGATCTTGGACTTACCTCATTACCATGGACTGCTGGCTGACTCCAGTCACCACCACAGACCTCTTCCCTTCACCTGGCTCAGGTATTGTGAGACAGCAGCCTTGTCCCTGCCCTGCTGTGATGCTCATCTACCAACTCCTTGTCTCTCATCAGACCACTATCTGCCCTTGCTGCTCCATCATTTCTAGTTTTAGCCACTCCTCAATATAGGCATAACTGATAGGCTTTAAGGGCATGGAAAGAAAAAAAATATATTCAAAGCCTGGACAGCATACAGTATAGTACAAGATTGTTATAGTGAATATAAAAATGACATTGATATGGCCTGCAACACTTGCATTCAGAATTACAATATTTTCTTTGTATTATAGTGATGCTTGTCACTGGGATACCAAAAAAAAAAAAAAAAAAAAAAAAAAAAAAAAAAAAAAAAAAAAACCCTGTTTGTTG
>NW_020799145.1:5411441-5437936 GCF_003259725.1 Athene cunicularia
AAAAAAAAAAAAAAAAAAAAAAAAAAAAAAAAAAAAAAAAAAAAAGACTGCATCATATTTTATTTATCTTACTTTTTTTTCCTTCAAATACAGAATACTATACTGAATAGGAAGAAAAAAAGTGATTCAGAAATGAATATGCAGTTGATTTAAAATGCCAAGCACCATATGTATTAATAAAATATAGACAGCTGTAGATAAGACAACCTGATACAATATAATAAACACATAAAATGAATTATTGAACAGGTACAGTGAAAGGAAACATCAATTAGTCAATTGGAAAGTCAAGATATCAATTAAATGGTTAATGAGCTATTTCTGGAAAAATCAAAGACAACTGTATTATACAGAATCTCTTCAGAATATGAAGCAGAAAATAGTTCACAAAGACGAAGAAGCAAAAGGGTGAACATGATGTATGATTTCTAAGAATCACAGTCAGTCATAGTATTATTTGTTTGCTTTTCATGTAAACTGCATTAACTGGCAACTATACTGTATCATAAACATCAGCAATTGAAGATTGCTAACAATTTCTGGCATATAACAGACAGATGCAAAACTAACCCTAAAGCAATTAGTCCCTCTGTAGAGAGAATGTTAACATGATATTAAGCCATATTACCTCCTATGCCTTCTCTCTTATTGTCTCCAGGATAGCAGATGTAACTAGGAGAAAAAGTAAAGCCAGGTATGGAAAAATCTCAGAACAGTTTTTGCTTTGCTTCTTTAAAACCTTCACGTAATTGGTCAGACTTTCTGCATCAAAAACTGGAAAGAGTTTTGCTATCCATTTACTTAGATGGGTTCTTTGGGCTGCAGCCTGCAATTCCCCAGCGTTCCAAACACTTGTAACATATATTTGTTTCTTCTTGAAAATTATGATGGGATGATTAGAGTCTCAAGAGAAACTTCTTCAGAGCAGAGCACTCTGAGTTTTCAAAAACAGCAATACTCAATCAGACCAAGGTGGATGAAGAGTGCAGCTAGCACAGTATCCATATTCTAGCAACAGCCGTAAAAGTAAGAGTCAGAATAGCACATTTCTGATCCTATCCCATAATGTTTTCCCGGCCCACCAATATTTTGAGTTCATGGGGTTTCCTGAGTGTGATGTGAATTATGAAGTAAACTCCAGTTATTGTCTCCTCCAAGTTCTTATTCCATCTCCACTTAAATAAATGTAAACATTTTGCACTCACAGCATCAACGTGCACATCCTATTTGTACAATGTACATACAAAGACTTGCAGAAGCCTATCACCTTTTGCATGAGGAACTACATCCTTTTGTATTAAACCAGTTTCCACATACTTTGCATTTAACAAACCCTGTTTGTTGCAATGGAAGAGGCAGTAAGCAGTCCACTCTCTTTTGCTCATGATTCTACAGACTTTTTCTATCCCTTCTAGTTATCTATTTTCTAACCGGATGGGTCCTAGTACCTGCAGCTGTACCTAAAATGCTAGGTGCAGTCCATACTTTTGATTAACTGTGTTCCTTTTCTCTGAATCTTTTTTTCCAATTCTTGTACATACTTTTTTTTGAAACAAGAAACTGTAATCTCACACAGTCCTCAAGATGTGGCAAACCATAGATTTATGCAGTGGTATAAATCATATTCACTGTTGTGTTCTTTGTTAATTTTCTAGTCCTTTCTAATATGTCAATTTGGATGTGATGTTGGGGGATATGGTGTAGGGGAGAACTTTGTAGAGTGGGCTGATGGTTGGACTCAGTGATCCCAAGGGCCTTCTCCAACCTGAATGATTCTGTGATTCTGTAATTGTTTCTTTGACTGCTGTCAAGTACTGATGGTTTCCATGAAGCATCTATTTCAACTTCGAGGCCTTTTTCCTGAGTAGTAATGAAGCCATAACTTAATATGTGAAACTGTTACCATCACTGTTATGCCTCAGCTCATATTTGATGTCACTAAATTTCACCTGACATATTATTGCCCAATTTTGTAAGGTTCATTCTTCTGTTATTCTTAACAGTCACACCTCACCCTTTTTACATTCAGTATCTTTGTACTATCAGCAAACTTTCTCACCTCACTAGATCCATCTTTTCTGGTGCTTTTATGAATGAATATGTCAAAAGATACTACAGCAGATACCTGCAGATCTACTGTGGTGACTTCTCACCACAGTAAGAAGTTAATTCTTTATGCCAAGAACTTAATTCTTTATGCTATGAATTATTTATCCATAGCAGACCTTCCCTTTTCCTCCATGGATGTTGAAATTCCTTAAAAAGCCCTTTTGGAAATCCAGGTAGTCTACAGTAACTTATTTAAATATTCTCTGACTCTTTCAAAACACTCAAAAAGAATTTAAAGTGAGACTTCTCTTTAAAGCAATCTTATTCCTTTTCAGGTAAATTATAACTATCCCATGTTGAATAATTAATAATTTGATCCTTCACAACAATGTTCAGTCCTTTGCCTAGTAGAGGTGTCAGGCATAGACAGGTCTCTCCCTGGAACATCTTTCTAAAGACTAGTGACAAACATCCCATCTCAATTCTCAAACACCAAGGAAGTTTACATGCCCTTGTTAGCAGCTGTTTCAACCCTGTGCTAGAATTCATAGGTCTATACCATCCATGTTTATACTGTTACGTCAATAGCATCAGCATTGGTATGACAACACAATACATGTATTATGCCTATTTGTACCATTATACCTTCACTGTTACTGGTACCAGTTCTTCATCTGGTCTTTAGAGGTCTTTATCTAAGTCCATATGATCTTGCCTGTGAGCCCAGTGAGCAGTCTCCCCTAACCTCCTGAAGGATCTTTTTTAAATTTTAAGATGTTCTTTGATTCCAAGGCTCTGTTTTTGGAAAGGTCAAGCCTGTAGTTAGCTTCTTGTCATTATTATATTAAGTCTCTTGAAATTTATCAAATCAGATATCTTATCTTTCCACAGATTCACTCTTCTTCGATCTCAAAGCATTATCTTCTGTTCATCCCTTCATGTTAAAAATGGCAAGATAATTACTTAGAGCAATTCAGTTTGGCAAGAGTTTAAACTCAAAATGTACACTGAAGAACAGGATTCATGTTGTTTAACTATAGATACCTATAGGATCCACATCACTAGTCTCTGTAGGCTCCTTGTTGGAAACAAACACATACTTCAAAAATGTAATTTATCCAACCACTTTCAGACATTTCTTCATATGAAACAGATATAAATCATGATATAGAAGACAGTATTTCTCTTCACTATAAAGGAACTGCTATAGACTAAGGGTAGCAGTGCAGAAACATGTCATATCCAACAGACGATACTGTACTTTGTTCTTCACTAGCTAGGTTATTCACTGTATGTTACAGCACAAACTATACTTGGCTCAAAAAAGAGTTGGCTGTCTTACAGAAGACAAGACTAATAAATAGTTTATATTAATGATGACTTAACAGTATCATTAGATAAGTTGTTCTATTAATTTGGTAGGTTGATAACTTTGAGATACTGATTTATTTATTGAATACTAAGTCTGGCTTTAATTTGATCGCTGTAAATTTCTGGCTAACCACGTTAATGTTAGAATAAATTAGCTCACACATATATTTGCTCCTTTTAAAAGAAATCCAAACAAGGTATACACAGCTAATTTTTATTCCATTAAATTGTACAGTGAATCAGAGAAGCACGGTATAGAAACCTCCAGTAACAAATTTACAAGTCTTTTGGCTCCAGTTTCAAACTACCACTCAAATACAAGATCTTGGCAGATGTTCTAGCCCACTTCACAGTGAGAAACACAAAAAGCCATCAAGAACCAATCGGGTTCACCAAAGTACAAAAACTACAGTTGTTTTCTCTCTCACTGCTGGGAAAAACCCCTAGGTCTTAAAACAATTCATCAAAAAACATCAAAGACTGTTATTCAGACATTGGATCATCCATGATCCACTTATGGATGATTACTCATTTTAATGCTCTTCACACTCATAGTTTAGATTTGAGATCTTTGACTTCAATACCACTTTACCAATTACATTAACTAAAGTTTGTGCCAATACTGTCTTCTCAGAAACACATAATCTTTGAAGATTTTTGTAGGAATATAAATGTCCTCCATCACAACTAGAGATGAGTAACATAACAAACACATCTGTAAGATTTGCATAGTCAAGAGACTTCATTTTACTGAGTCTCACCATTATTTAAACCCCAAAATAGAAAGTTTTCTTAAAATCATTAGTTTTATTATGCCTATGCAGTAGACAGATTCCTTTATTTGTTGTACAAATAAGAAGAGGCTTAAAAGCAATTTTCTGTGACTGAGGTTGCTTTTTGTTTTCTTTTTTATTCACACTGTTTATTTTACTAATTATTTTTGCATATGTGTCATTAGGCAGCTTTTGTGAAGAGCTGAGAACAGATGGAAAGCTAGGTTTAGGAAAGAAATTTTTCAACCATAATAAAATATTACAACCATTATAAAAACTGCTTTAATTCCCACTCATTTTAAGGATTGTAATGGTGCTGATCTCTTGGAGGAAGAATTTGCCTGGTGCCATCCACATTCAAAGCTAACTAGTTTCAAAGGTAAAAAAATAAATACAAGTGTCTGCAGGGACCAATCTTCCTCAAGAGCTCAGCTGAATTTTGAAAATTTTCTGCAGTAATGCTCCCGTCTGCCACATTCCTACGTATTCAGTTCACTCAAAGTCTATCTGTCACACAACTTCATGTGACTTCACAGTTCTAATACTGCTTTTTCTCATTGGCAAAACAGTTATTTTGTGGGATTAGGAAAAGAAATGAAGAGCCCAGTTGCTATTCCTGCCTCTTTCACAGAATCACTATTATTCCACACATGTATTTTTATGTACTAAGTAAGAGGTGGTTGTATGAAATAGCTGTTGTTCCACATATGTGTTGTCTTTCTCATCTGTTGAATAAGGAGTCTTTTGTGTTTGTTTTTGATAGCTGTTCCAAAATCCAGTTTTTTAGGGGTTTTGAGAGTTTCTAACAAAAGTCAGTAAACAACAGCAAAGTATAAGTACTACTCCTAGTATTAGGAAATGTCTGCCTTCCTGTCAGAATCTGAAAATACATATATAGCAACAGTCTGCTGCTGGTTTACTCTGTTCTTATTTTGTCTGCACAGTTTCTCTGATAAGAAAAAAAAAAAAAAAAGAAAAGAAAAAAAGCAGCTAGAATGACAAGGTTTGGTCTTGTTTTGTTAGGGTTTTTACCATTAAGAAACAGAAAACTACATTACAAATATAAAGAAATATTTGAAGCACAGTATATTTATTTCTGATCCATACAGTAGAAGCTGCCACTTCACTGAAAACATTTGGACATTGCCACCAACAGTGTTAGTGAAATGGTCTGTTTTCATGACAAGTAAATTAAATAAATTTTCTAAGCTGCCATTTTCCTCTCAGAATTTAAGCTTGCAGTAATTTTTTTTTCCTAAATCTGGAGACAACCAGAAAACTCTGAACACGTTCAAGTTGATGATACAAGAAAAAAACAGAAACAGTTGAAAGTTATGTACCGTTACTAGTTAACACTATTTGTACCTCATAGAAGTAAAGAACTGCTCAACTTCCTCCTAGTGGTAATTTTTTGGAGGTATCATGAAGAGATGGTAGATGAGACAGAACACCTGATTTTACCCAAGGTCACGTCAACCCTGGCAATAGGTAGAATAGGAAAACATCACTGGTTATTACGCTTAATGCACTGTGTACACTGAGGTCCTCTTACACGACTGCACTCTGATGACACTTCTGAATTGTTTTATTTTCCTCTTAAAGGTTGATAATTTTTAAAAAACTCATTTTACATTCTGACATGGATCCCTACATACATGACTACTGTGCATGTGAAGAGAACAAATCTAGGGAGAGCACAGCCCAAGAAGCCCATCAAAATCCATATGATCTGTATTTATACAGTGTCTTCTACAGCTTTTCAGTGAGTAAACCTTGGGATTCATGATTGCCATGTACTTCTTTCTTAAATTCTTCTACTTTCCTTAAAGTATTCTAGGAAAAAAAAGAGAGTACCTGTAACACATGCTTTACTTTTACAGAGCAGCAGAATTTGTAGACATTACTGAAGAATATAAATAATTTAACAAAACGCATTTAATAAATTTGTTATATCTAATAAACTAGTAAAGAATTGACAGAAAAGTGGTATGAATTGCAGTTTCAGGAACAAACAAAATATCTTCATTGGTTGTATTTAATTTTTTAATTATAACTATTGATTCTTTTTTTTTTTTTTAACAGATATTTTGTAAGAATTACCTGAAATTGAAAAATAAAAATGATATTATGTCAAAGATATGTCCCAAAGAAAAGATGTTCAGTTAATCTTTGATGGAGATAAATATATTTAGGTCTTAATAAATGAGTTATAACTTGTCATGCACAACCCAGAAAAAGAAGTTAGAAATGTTAAAAAAGACATTGTAATATAACACCAAAAAGTCTTTGCATCCACAAATAAAAATATATTTGCAGAAAGAAGTAACTAGTTCATATATATTATTGAACCATTTCAGTTATATCACCTACATGATGTTTTTTCACATTTTGAAGTAAGGTGTTTTGATTTTTATTAATACTCTTTTCTTGTACATAGCTATTTTCAGTGGCACTAGTACAACAAATGATTTAGGACCTAATCATTTTGTCACTAGAATCAAAATTTCTTGATGGTTTTAAAAGGATTCAATCCATACATTTGTTAGGTCAATTTTAATTTTATTTCCAAGAGGTGAAGTATGAGATGAAACAGGACCTGATTTCTGTCTCTCAGCAATGTAAGAGCTTCAAGTGTGCAATTCTGCCATTATTTCCTAACAGTTTTGCCATGCTTGTCAAATTCACACTGAAATGTGCCACAGAGTTTGAAAGACTCAGTGCATATATCACAAACATAACTGAACTATGCTGAAGAATGCCATTCTGAGACATTAAATGCAAGTGCTAAAATGCACCTTGCAGTATTTTCCTGCAAATAAATGCAAGCCTCATAAGTACTGGTGATAAAAGTAACTCACTCATAGCTATGTGCTTTTATAATAGCCATGTACAGCATAATACAAAACAGAAATCCTAGATAAATGTATACTGTACATTAACTTTAGACTGTTTACAGGCGTGCTCTGATGCTGATATTCACTGTGGGCCTCTCGCTAGGTATTTCAGCTAACATTACGTATCTAAGAAACAGCATGACATCACTATAAATCTGTTCTTTGGATTCACCAAAGTGGAACCCTCTAAACAAAGTACTAATCACCTGTGGTTTACTAATCTGTCCCAGCACAATCATTACTTCCTACGGTAATTGTCTTTCTAGCGGTTATCAATAAGAACTCGACAGATACTCTTCTTGACCATTTCCTCGGTATTTACCTTTAAACACAATGTTCTACATCAACAGAGTATCTGCTGAGCTGCTCTTTTTCTCACTTCATCAGAAAGTTAGACACTACACATGCAGTTTCATATTAAAACTTTTCCCATGTTGAAATAGTAATTTATAGATAGAAAACACTGGCATGAAGCTCATTAGATTAAAAAATGGTCATTACCTAACCTCTGGCTAACTGCTCCGTTTGCATATCGAATTCAGGAGTTCATCACCTCTTAGAACATAGTCCACAACTGCTGCTTTTTGACTTCTATCTTGATGTGGCACCTATAGGTCCTTACGGAAATTAGTATATCTAAATGTTTAATATTGTATCAACAGCTGAATGCTTCAATTAGTGTATTTTTTTTCCATTAAATCAAATTTATTTTTTCAACTCCAGATTTCTCCCTAGCTCACCTTTTCATAAATAACGGTGTAATACTATAGAGAGGCAAAATGTTGTAATTGATTTTACACATAATAGTTTATAACTATTGGGTGACCAATATATCAGATATGTTAAGAGCATAAATAAATTTAAACGACTTTAAAACACCAAATAAAATTACACTTAAAAATCAAGAGTAGAAAGTAAGGTAACACAGAGCTTATAGGGACAATTAATCACCAGATTCTCTAGACATTATGAGCCTGGAGATTTCTGTAATTTGGCAGACGCAAAAAGATTAGCCATTTCATTATCAGAAATGTTAAAATACTTAAGAAGGCATGATCTTTCATAAGATCTAGATTTTGTGTGGTTCTGTAGAGACATTTACTCTTCTACAAATAAACCTTCATTGTGTATGGCTCTAAAGCATCCTCAACTCACACTGAAGTCAAGGAACTTCATATTTCTCAAGCCAGGAGCCCAGTATTCACCTGAACAACATTCTCATGGAGAACATAACACAGCAGATGTTATAACAAGTGCCTTAACATTTTAAACTAAGCACATTTCAACAGTAGTAATATAGTGCAGTTGACCCCCCTGAAGGACAGGATGCCATTCAGAGGGACCTGGACAAGGTTGAGAAGTGGGCCCATGTGAACCTCATGAGGTTCAACAAGGCCAAGTGCAAGGTCCTGCACTTGGGCTGGAACAACCCCCAGTACGAACACATGCTGGGAGATGAAGAGATTTATAACAGCCCTGCCAAGGAGGGCTTGGGAGCACTGATGGATGAAAAACTGGACATGAGCTGGCAACGTGTGCTCACAGTACAGAAAGCCATGCATACCCTGGGCTGCATCAAAAGAAGCATATGCAATGGGACAAGGGAAGTAATTCTGCCCCTCTACTCCACTCTCATGAGGCCCCACCTGGAGTATTGACTCTAGCTCTAGAGTCCTCAGTATAAGAAAGACATGGACCTGTTAGAGCAGGTCCAGAGGAGGCCACAAAAATGTTCAGAGGGATGAAACACCTCTCCTATGAGGAAAGTCTGAGAGAGTTGGAGTTGTTCAGCCTGGAGAAGGCTCTAGGGAGACCTTACTGCAGCCTTTCAGTAAAGGGCGCTTATAAGAAATATGGGGACAAACTTTTAGTAGAGCCAGTAGCAACAGGACAAGGGGTAATGGTTTTAAACTCAGAGGGTAGATTCAGACTAGATATAAGGAAAATGTTTTTTACAATGAGGGTGGTGAAACAGTGGAACAGGCTATCCAGAGAGGTGGTAGATGCCCCATTCCTGGAAACCTTCAAGGTCAGGTTCTTTAGGGCTCTAAGCAACCTAAGCTCTAAGCTAGTTGAAGATGTCCCTGTTCATTTCAGGCAGGTTGGTCTAGATGACTTTTAAAGTCCCTTCCAACTCAAACCATTCTAGGATTCTATATAGTAACAATTAAAGTATACAATATATAAATGTTCTAATAAATGAGTATACTAACAGTGAAAGGGGACACAAATCAGGTGGCTTATCATTATGTAATATTCAGCTTTCTCTACTGATACAGCTATCACTATTACTAGTAATAGTGAGTGGCATTACAATAATGAATTCACAGTGGAAGCTATTGCCACCCATCCAAAGATGATGTTACTGGCTTAGAAGAGCTTACCTATTTAATGAAATAAGTCCTGGTTATAAATATGTCTTAACAGACCAGTTTGCCTATTCTCTTGCCAAAATCTGTTCTGGAGAAAACTTTTCAAGGAAATCCTGCATGGCTCACTCATAGAGGACACCAGATCCTATGGGAGTGCAGAACCAACCACATGGAGGTGCTAAACCTTCAGCTGCACATTTTCTCACCTTCCCTTAAGTGGAGGAACTACAGTAAATTGTAAATATGGAAATAGCCATCTCCACCAGACTGCTTATGGAGTCAGACAAACAAGCAACAGTTTTTTCTTTGTGTCTTTAATAAAACACAGCCATGCATTATCCAGGTAAAAGTCTTTGAAACAGAGAAAGGATGACATTTCTTGCATCCCCTACTTTAACCTATTTGCCTACTGAAGCAACTAATAAAGTTTTACCATTGGAATATAACTGTGGTGGGACACATAATTAATATTTCAGGGAAACTGACCTGCCTTTCTAGATGAAAATAGAAATCCAACACAGAAACTTTCTAAAATACATGTTTCTTCCTCTGAAGGAAGTTGATTAATATAGATTACTTCTCATTGAAAATAAAGATAATGCCTTTGCCTGTAAATTTAAAGTAGAAAAAAAATCCTGTTCTGGATGCATTGCTCACATGACATGCTTCTTTTGTCATAGCACACACAAGTGAGACTTTCATCACATCTGGCAAAAATCACCATTCATTAAATTATTTCCATTACCCATTTTCCTTTCTCTGGTGAGGTCAGCTGCTCAGTTAGCCTGTCACACCTGTGTTATCATGAATCTGGACAACCACTGCAAAACATTCTGTGCAAATGAGGTATTAGTTTCTAAATAGGACTCTTCCCCAGTGCCTTAATACTCTAAATAGATTTAGACTTTAATGTGTAGCATAAAAGAAGACTCAGTCTTAGTCTCTGGAGGTTCCTAACTAAAATTTTTCTTCTACATACTACACAAGATATTTTGAAGACTTCTTTTTAGTACATGTTGTTAAATAACAAAATGTCTTGAAGACTTTAGTTAATACACAAAAAAAAACATTACCTGCAGACTGAAACAAATCTGTTCAAAAAAATTAAATTGATTAAAAATTGATAAATCATTTTAAAATTTATTCCTTAAAAGTTAGCTGCAAGAGATCCTATCAACTACCAGAATTATCAAGATTGTTTTAAATCTATACAAGTGTAGTAATGAGCCTTCTATTTTTGTCCTTCTAGTTTTGGTCCTTCAAATAAATACAATGTTTTAAGCTACCAGCAATAACCTTTTTTTTTTTTTTTTTAATGTGTCATATTTCTGTTAAAAAAAGAAAAAAAAAAAATGTAAGGTCATATTAGGCTTTGCGAAAGCAAAGCAATGCACTTCAGTTTGACCACCATAAACCAAAATTCCAGAAAGAAAATTGTTTTAGTTATAGTTTTTAGAGTCTGTGTGTATACATAAGATACAAATCTGTATTTTTCAACATATTATTCACACACACATATTATATAAATATCTGCACACATTTCTTTTATGTAAACATAATGGATGTGTACAGGTATGTGTAAATCATCTCCCAGACAATATAGCTACTGCCTAGAAGGCCAGAGAAGTTGTGAAAATGTAAAGAAGCTAGCTACTGAATTATGTTTACTCTTAGCTTTCAAGGATCTTCCTAAAACAGATTAATCTTATTCATGTGTACAACTTATGGATGACTTATCCATTTTAAATATTAAAAAATATAACTATCTCTTATTTAGAATTTGCATGCATTCATTCTAATGATAGAGAAGACCATCATTGTCTTCTAACCTTGATTCTGACTGCTATAGATTTTTGTACCTATAAATTCTGTATAAATAAATTATTGCATAAAATAGAAAACAGTGAAGAATGTTTCTCTTACTTTAAAACAGTGTGCTCAAAATACAGACTTTAGGGATTATTCTGTTTTAATAGGCTTTAAATCTCCAATTGCCATGTGTGTCAGTTTGTGTCTGCCATATCTGTCTGCCAGCAAGAGACAGTGACCACTTACAGTGATTACAAAGTACACCAAATGTAGTATATATGTCACTTCTCCACAAGAGCTTGTTGGCAGCTTTGATCGACTTCTTTTTGATTACACCACAATCACCTCATTCCACTTTAGCTACTCTCACTCTCATTCTCTCTCCAGGGGTTCAGATGTCATTGCTGTATACCTTAGCAGATGAATCAGTTTTCCTTCTGTTAAATCCTCTTCCTGGGAAGATGAATCTACTCATTGATTTTGACCAAAGACTGGTTTTTAAAAAGGGTAGAAGAGACTTCTGACCTTTCAAATGATCAGATTAAGGTGGTTATTTTCACATTATTAAGTAATCAGGGAAGAAATACATTAAGCAGGAGTTTAGTTCACAGGCTGCTTTGCTGGCTTCTGAAACTATTGTGCACTGACAGTTAACCTAGATTCCATTTCTTCCTTTTCCTCTGAACCACAAGGGAAGCTAAAATGCATTTTCACATTGCATTTTGCCTAAAGGCTCTCAGTAAAATTTAATTTTCTTACTGCATTGATTTTTCCATTATAAGTTGTAACAGTCTAATGATATCTCATAAGAATTTTTACTGTTGAGAAAAAGGGATCTGAATGATTTAGCAATAGTAACTGCAAGTGCTCAAGGATTTATTCTTATTTTCTTAAGAACCTTCCATCTGTCTTTTTGATGGGCAGTTGTTGAAAAAGTCTATGCTATATCACCATTCCTTGGATGGCCTGAAGATAGTTCTTTAGCCTGCTTCTTAAGGGCAATATGTGATCTAGCTTCCTTGAAACCTTCCGCTACTATTAACTCCTAAAAATGAAAATAATTTTTGAGCTGAAAATGGTGCTTAAAAATTAACAGGCCACATGGAAACAATGCAACTGGGAAATCCATGAAGGACAACTGTTTATGTCTTGCAGGCTGCATTACACTCACTGAAGACTGACATCTTATCCTCATTACCCCAGATACTTCAAGTTTGTCATGTTTTTTCCTTATTCTGGACGAAGAGCACATCAAAGAAATATGACATGTTCCCTGGAAAAAGAAAATTTGCAGGCTGAGTCTTTCCTTCAAAACAATTGTATCATCACCAAAACTGTAGAAATCATGTCTGAAAACAACTGGTGTGATAGACTATGAAACATTAGACAGTGCCAGAGCAAGTACAGCAGAGGTTTGCAAGTGCCTGTGTTCCACAGCTACAAGAGATTTTCTTACTTATTTCAATTTGTCATGGATATGATATATAGACAGAGGTGGACAAAATGTACAAATGTATAACTAAATTAAAATGTATAATATATTACTAAGTTAAACAGTAAAAGCTGGTGTCTTGGTGAACAATAACTTGGTTGATATCTTCCTCGAGCTTTTCTATAAATTTGCAGAAAGCTACAATAGTGGCCAGTTTCCAGTTTTCTTTGTTTTTCTTGCACAGTTATTGTTCATAAATGTAGCAAGATTATATATATTTATTTAAGATGTTGGAAGCAAATTAAGGCACATCTCACATCTAGTCAAAACATTTGGGTTCTTCAGGGGTGTGTTTCCCTTGTTTGAATCCTGGAAAATAAATTAAGCCGAAGAACAGACCTTACAGAAAAATAGGTCTGAAGTGCCCCTACCACAATCTCCATGAAGCACCTAAGCAACTTTACAAACTTGGTGAATTGTGGGACATTTGGGGTTTTGTCATCTTCACTGTTGTTTGCTTATTTTTCCTGGAAAGGTCAGATTTTTGTTTTTCTAATTTGTTTTCATACAGAAAGAAAGTATTTTTCATAATAAGATCACAATTTTCTGGGAAAATACAATTTTCATTATAAAGGCTTGATCAGCACTGATTATGCATTACTTCTGGAATGAAAATTCTGACAAGTGTACTAAAACACTTATTTAACTGAAGCTTAACTAAACTTCTGCAGTGCTTGGGACCACCCATTCTTAACTGTCATACAATAAATGAACATAAATACCAAAAAAGGAGTTTCACATAGCATTTTAAATTCCATTCTTTGCAATTATAGGATTTTAAACACAAGCAGTTGCCATAAGGTCATACAGTGAATGTAATACCATAATTAGATAGAATCTGTTCAATATCCTATATTAAGATTGAGTTTAATACAATTTTTTTATACTTCATTGGACTGACAAGTCTTGTTTGGAAAAGACAGCGACATACGACCATGACTTTATTATAGAAAAGATGCATCGAGGTTAGGTTCTTTATGGCTCAAATACTATGGAAATATGTCTGATATAATAATTTAGATGATAGATTTTGCATGCTTCCATGATCTGTGGATTTTTTTTTTTTTTTTTTTTTTTTTTTTTAGCCAGCACTATGTCTGCTGTGCAGTAAAACCGTACATCAATACACCTACTCCATCAGAGAAGCTGATGCTGACATTTCAGACTCTTTTTTTAAAACTAGCCTCTCTCTAAATAATGGGCATGCCAATATATGAAAGGGGGAAAACACTCACCCATTCTTGGCTGGTACCACTTCAAGTATACAAATCAATCCCATGTTTTTTAAAATGAAACACACCACTTTAAATTTAGCCCAAATTTAATCGTTTTCTGCTTCTGCCTCTGCTGGGGTTTAGAGTCATTCTGCTGTTGATGCAGAACAGACTTTGTGCTAACAATAGATATCTTGAGAGAGTGGGGAGTCTCACTTCTCTCTTACGCTTGAATCTAGCTTCTAGGACAAAAATCAGTGTGTTAGCTCCTAACACAAGGGAAGAATCCCTGTCAACACAGTCTCACCACAAGCAACACTAAAACCCAGCAGCTGCAATACAAACTCAATTCTCCCATCAATATCCAGAAAATCAGTTATTCTCAAATGGACAGCCCAGGACACCCATACTGCCTGTAACTGGGACAGTCAGAGTCAGACCCCGCAATATTCAGTATTTGCCATTCTCTCAAAACCTATCAACAACAAAAATTGTCTGGGGTCTCACAGTTTTTCTGCAATGACAAACAAATCTAAGATTTGAGGCTGTTTAAACAGTTAGTCACCTCGGTGAAGATTATGTGGCAGGTTAGGATCTTTAAATTTGGGAAGAGACGTCAGTTCTTCTCGTCCACACAGCACAGTTAAGGACAGGCACAATGTATTTAATTAAGGAAGAAAACTTTGCCAGCAAATATGTAATGTTTTGGGGGAGCAGATTGTGGTGAAATATTACTTAAAAATAAGAAGGGGGGGGTGGGGGGTGAGGGTGAGGAGTAGAAGCAAAGATTAGCAACTACACAACTGAATTAAAAGAAGTAAAACCATGAATTTCCTGAGATTATACTTAAGTACCCATAACAAAAAAGATGAACTCTAAATAGCCAAACATGCAACACAGAACTAACTGCCTTACACAGCAAAACAATCCAGTAACTATAAACAGAGTTTGGATTAAGAAGATACTACTTATTTGGGTTTTATATAATGATCTGTTGCAGCTGAAGAATCAACAGTTTAAAGAACATCACAGAATTATTTTTTTTTCTTGAGAATATATAATTTGATGCTAGAGAATTTCTGTCATGACAAACCCAGCCTAATTTACAGGTCAAGACATGGAGGGATATATGTAATACCGTTACATCATATTAATATTTTACTATTATGTATGCATTGTTAGTATTCATAGTATACTAATACTTTATAGATTATAGTTTTATAGGATTTACATTTAAGTATACAAGAATAGGAAAAAAAACCAACAATAAGAACTATGTACAATAAAAAGGAATCTAATCTATCAGATAAAACAATAATCTGAAAGATACAAGTACGTACAGGAATATTCATTTAAGAAAAGAGTAAAACAGGGCTTCCAAATAAAGTCATCCAGCTTTTCTGCATATCATACCCCTTCTTTATGACTTGTTCAAATATGCAGTTCTAGTTACTCAGCTTCACAAAGTTGAAGCTGATGAAAAAATTTCAACCATCAATTTAATTAATGCATGAAAATTAAAATGTTATGTAGAAATTGATCTCACACAATCACAGAATCCCAGAATCATCAAGGTTGGAAAAGACCTTGAAGATCACCCAGTCCAACCATTAACCTAACACTGACAGTTCCCAACTACACCAGATCCCTCAGTGCTATGTTAAATATTTGAAAAATACACCTTTAAGTTGCTAACTAATATCAAATTCATGTCTTGAAGAAACTCAAGATTGTATTAGGTGCATCAGTCATTCAAAAATCAGAATTAGAATTCTGCTATCTTATACAGAGAAGTTGAGTCCCGTTTCTTAAGATGTTTTGAAATGTGTTTAAGACTATAAAAAATTGCTGTATTCACACATGGAAGTGCTGAACACAGAAATATCTAGTGGGGTCTTACAAGGGTCATCTGTGCTAAGACTTCTTCTGGTTTTTAATTTTTACAAATGACCTACATTGTTAAATTTGCTGATAATGTAAAATTCCAAGGAAAACTGCATACTTAGAAAGTAGTAAATCAAGCTTAAATTAATTCTGATTTTCTCTGTAACTAGGTTGACAAGCAAAAACTGAAATTTAATGTTGACAAATGTAATGAAAGCTGAATATAAAAATAATAAGCATGAACATTTTAGAATAGATTTGTCCCAAAACAAGAAAGCTGTCCTCCTCACCCCCCAAAAGATAGAAAGATGGTGAATATTCCTTTAAATATATCAAAGCAAGATAAGGAAGCCATTTAAAATCCTTTAGAACTGCAGGTTGCAAATGTGTCATGCTGCAAATTCATCTGGCCAGCTCTCTGAGTATTCTGAGAACTTTTAATCATAACATCAAAAATAATACATTTTTCACACTTAATTACAAAAAAAAAAAAACAAAAAAAGTAAAATAAGTCTAATATTATGGGTGAGACTTTTAAATAAATCTGAAAAATAAACATATGAAAATCCCTAAAGTTTTGTGTAATGATAAGGAAGTAATTTAGCACACCAAACTGATTAATCAAAAAGCCTAACTTCAGAAATGTTACTGGGGGCAGGAGAGCAGAGATATAAATACTATGAATAGGACTTTAAACTATTAGTGTAACCTATGAAGGACTGGAAAACAAAAATCTTCCTCCTAGATTATTTCTTCTCCTCCTTTTGCCAAGATGAGGGTGGGGGCCTTTTACTTTTGTTATCAAACAATAAACTTCATATGGAGATTACATGAGCTTTTTCTTTCTTTTTAGTGTGTTCTTTATAATTCATGTTAGGCAGGAATGGATAAAAACTGGACATAAGTACTGGACATACAATGTTCTTAAGTTTTTCATCTTCTGCTCCAGTACTCTTCAAAACCTTGTAGCAAGTCTGTTGTAGTATGGATTACAGAATCCTCTGGCTGTGTCAGGACCTCAGTTCTTCTCTACCAAGGGAAAAACATGTAACTAACAACGCAGATGAGAAACATTTTAACATAATAATATATATTTCACTGTTTTCTTTGTAAGACAAGAGCAAGGAAGTGAAATGATTACATACCTGAAAGGGTTTGACACTACATGTAGCTGAGGGCAGTGGGAACACACTTACATGCATGTGCACAACCGCTCTTCCACACACATGCAGAGACACACACACACTATTTCAGGCATGGTCCTGTGTTACATTAACCTCTCTTGTTCAAAGATCTCATTCTTCTGAACCACTCTTCTTTGGAAAGAACTGTCAATACAGACTTAATTTCAACCTTCCTTTTTCACTTTAATTTGTGGCATTTTAGAATAAAGATAAATGTAAAGAATTAATTATTTTGAAAGACGTCAATACATCTTGTTAACAGAAAGTCACTGCACACTTAAGACCGCTGGCTCTATTCCTCATCAGCTTACATTCTGTTCTGGCTGCACTCACATTTGCATGGTAATAGCTTCATAAGAAATGTTTACCTCCAACAAAACAAGTTGCTGAAATTCTCCAGTGAATATAATTTTGTATTCTACACTAGAAAAACAGAAAGCTGTTTCTTGACAGTGCAAATATTTGTTTGCTTCTTTTTCTTTTCTAACTTATTTTGTCCATTTCCATTCTGCTAGTAAATACGTTCCTGATAATTTTCTAAATGTCTACATACACATGAACAAAGGGAAAATTAATTCAGACACACTCTGAAAGAACATATGAATGTCCATCATATGGAACAAGGTTACTTTTATTTATTCATTTCAGAAAAAAATGGCACATTCTAACTGAAGTTAACAAAGCATACAGTTTGTTATATATGACAGGATTCTCTTGGATGAAAGGAGTAACATGAATGTATCATCAGGAACTCTAAACTGCAACTTATTTATTCTCAGCACTTTGACCAGGAATTAATACTGTAGCTGAAGGTCATTAAGTCACAAGTGATCTCATATATAATTTTCAACTGAAGGTAAGTGCATTAAGAACATAATCTTTTGGCCCCTATTTATGCAGTTAAACACCACTCCTAAGTGCCAAGCACCCTTAAAAAACCCAAACCAAACCAAACAGAAAAAAACACAAACTACACACAGCTTTTTTCTAGTTGAATTTGTGATACCTCCTCCCCCCCCCCAAAAAAAAAAAACAAAACAAAAAACCGAACAAACAACAGACAAACCCTACCACTTATTTCTTTTACCAGGTGTTTTGTATAAGTAATACTGTGCAGTGTACTACTTTTTTTTTTTTTTTTTTTAATTTGGCTGCATAAGCATCTTTAAATAGAAGTAAGCCATAAAGGAGACTTGAATACAGAAGCCTGCCACTGTTCCCCTTATTTAAGAGAGAAGCCTGTCATTTAAAATTGTTTATTTTGGGGACAACATAAGACTAGTTTACTGATTTGAAACTGGAAAATTCTTTCCAATCAGAAAATATTTCTAAATTGACAGACATTTATTATAAACTGCTGTTTTTCTCAAGCTATTTGATACCTGATTGAAGTTCACTGACCAACTGCCTAAGTTGAATAAATGGCTTACAATTTTCTGACTTTGACCTGTTCAACTGATCAAACCACTGAATGGAAGACATCAGAGTACTACAAGGTCACACCACTGCCACAGTTATTCATCTAACAAGGTATCAGAAATGCTCCACAAACTCAGAAGCCTTGAAAAGTAACAACATGCCTGGGATACAGTAATTCAGTGTCCTCATACTGAACAATAGACTTTACTTTGAAGAACAATTTCAACCTCACCAAATTAAAAGTAGTAAGTTATTTTCTTACTTTACCATTTGCACTTCAAAGAGGTAAATATATAAAGATTTTACTTCTACATTGTCAGGGAAAAGAAAAAACATTTTGTAGACTTCTCTTTCAATGTCTCAGAACAGCTTGGTTAAATTACCTAAATAATACTGGGTTTCATAATTTATAATTCAAACCATATGTCAACCTCAACAGGAAAAATACCAATTTAATCATATTCTCCAGTTCTCATCATATATTTTTCAAAAGTTATCTTTGAAAACCAGCATAGGCACTTCAACTAAAATCTTAATATATATATGTGTTCCTGAACTACAGGCCAATGTAACTGCTAATTATAAATTAATGGATGAGACTGAAATACTTTCAATAGTGGAGTGAATTTTCAAACTTCAATAAAATTCTTCTCCCTAAACAAGACATTTTGACAACAGAAGTTAAAAAAAGGTAATATCAATGCAAATAAATATCCTCTAAAGAAAGAGACGTAATGGAGCAAAATAAGAAAAGGTATACATCACCTTCTTCAAACAAAGTACAAGTACAGTCTTTTCCTTTTAAGGTGTTGTTCTGAGTTCTGTATAACTTTCACTGAAGTTAACAGGAAATTTTGCTGTAGAATTAAACATGATTGGAACCAGAAACCTGGTGTGTTATTACAAATGTGTTTCTAGTAATTCAAAGGTTTCATAGTTGCAACAATCTGAGAGACAGAAGAGAAGGAAGTCCTTTTTAGAGTCTTACTATAGAAGTGACATGTTTTTTTGAATAGTCAGACTCACTTCTACATGTCTACAACATGCTTTGGTGTCCTACAGGAATGGCTAGTGGCCTGAAAAGAGATTCTGCATCTTCAATTGAATTACAGACCAACTGAATTATTATTGGTTTGCATGACACTGTTTCATGACTATGTAACACAAATTCACTCATAAACAAAGACTAAATATTTCTGTTAAAATAAGTGGCATTTAACAACATTTGATCTATTTTGGCAGGAACAAAAAAAAAAACAAATCAAACAAACAAACAAAAAACCCCCACCCAAAACCAATGTCATTTCTCAGCTTCCCTAATCACCATTCCAGTGCATTTCCAATAATCTAATCATAATGAAGAATTATTGGAAGTTTTTCATCAGCATGGCCTGGGACTTGGTACTCATTTCTGCTGCGTACAAAGCCCAAGGGCTCCTTAGATGATGTTGATTTCAAAGTCTCAGTATTTGAAAAGCAGGCAGCATGCTTTGTGATGTAGATCCAGGAACTGCAAAAACTGGCCTGTCCCCACCTACCAGGCTACCAGAAAAATTTTCACTTTTCTCATCAAGTCAGATTTCTAGGCAGAAAATTGAGACCAGAGACCAATTACTAAGCCAGCTACTTATCACTGAAATTAAGTTTGTAGCAGGAACTGTTACCCTAATCAAACATTACAAGATGTTTCTAGTAGCAATTTCCATAATTAAGGTTATCCTCTTTTTACGGTCACCCTAAAATTGAATTGATGAGACAGCATATGCAAGGAAGACTTTATTTCTCTTCACTGGTAGCTTCTGTTAATCCTCCTTGCTGGTTTTGCAAGTTGAAGGGAATGATTTAATATATCTAACAGTGCATCTGATATCTAGCTGCTTTTCCAATAAGCATTTTCTGATGCATGTTTCCATTACACTTACAGAAAGTCTCTATGGCTTCACAATCACATTTTCTTATTTAAATGGAACAGATTTTCCCTTTTCTACATTCTCTCCTACCTATAGGCAGTAAATGGATTGGATAAAGATCTAAATCTAAAAGTACCCATGTAAGTATTTTTTATTAGTCCTTATTATTCATTGGTTCAGTATTTTTGTGATCCTTCCTTAGTACTTTGAGTTCAGATATTGTCATGCACCACTCTTTGTAGTACCAAAACAATACTACCCAAATGCAGCAAGGACAGAATATGTGGAAATTTCTTCACAGAGTCTCTTACCATTCTAATCCAGTTCACAACAATCTTGCTCTTGCACATCTTGAGATTTTTTCATACTATATATAACTTTAAAAAAACATTATAAATCATATTTTATGGCAGTTTCATAACAATTACAAATTTAGGTTCATAGATTACATTGTTCCAACAGCAAAACTGAGGTCTCTATTTCATGATCTGATAGAATGGTGTTTATTTTCCTAGTTCCTCCTTTGAAAGAAGAAATAAATGCTAAATAAATCTTGGATTAGTTGAGCTTTTCTGCTGAATATAACATTAGCTTCAGCACACATGCAAACCACAGGTACAAACCCATATTGATAGCCAAAATATGTATTTGCAGATTAAAATATTTGATATTAAAATACTGCTCTCACTGTTCAAATAATATTAAATATTGTTCAAATATTAAATTATTGTTCAAATAACTTTAAATGAACTAATGATAGCATCTTAATTTTCCATCATAATCTAAAAATATTTAAATAGATCAGAAATAGTAGTTACATTCAAAACATCAAATGAAGATCTCACATTACTGTACTGTACTGCATATGTAGGATACTCTCTGTCCTACAACACTTCAGGCCAAATACAGAACTTCACATAATTTTGTGTTTCAGTAAGAGCAAGTATCTACAGTAAACTTTTGCATATTTTTGCTTAACTAGTTACATATCGAGATAAGCCTTTCTTCTTGAGAAACATATTCAAGTAACCAAGTCTATATTAGTGAGCCAGGCAACAGGGTTTGGAGTAATCTGAGATGCTGACAGAAAAGAAAACAGTCTGTGATTTACAACATACCGATGACCATACTGTCATCTTCAAGGAGCTTAAAAAATGACTGCTTTTATTTTAAAAGTGTTTTGAATGGCTATTTCTGCAGTAGGCAGTAGATTTTGCTGTTTCTGTTTACAGACTTGACAATACAGGCACCATATACTCTTGAAGAGGAAACGACTCACTCAAACTGTGGAAATTTTGACTGACTACTTATGTTTTCTAGTTGGTGATGAACTTGTAGAAAAGAAGCACATGAAAAGTATTCTTGATAGCAATGTGTTAACAAAGCCAGCTGGTCGCAGGTGCCCTATGATTAACATGGAGGCCATTATCCTCTAAGATTCATATTTGCATGTACAAGAGCAGATTATGACCTCAATATTCCTGACTTTTCTTATTTTATATAACAACTGTGCTTGCCACTGCAACTAATGATTAATATAACACAGTGAAATCAATTAGTTCACGCTGCTATATTTAACAATGATGTGTGTGCTTCTAGTGCACACATGTTTTAACTACCACTTTTTGAAGTCTTTCCAGCGATTACATAGCAGCATGGAGGAAGAGGAGCATGCTATGTGTCACTCTTTCCTGGGAAGCATATATAAAAATCATGTTATAGCCTTCTCCAAGCAAAAAATAACTACTGACCACCATGAAAATATAAAAATTAAATGAGCAATTAGTACTTGAAATAATCTAAACTGGAAAGGCTTGTATAGTTTCAGGTTGGAATATGCATCAGTGGAATTATAGAGATTTCCTCTGTATTTTCACTATTTCTAACACTCTAATGATGAGAATGTTTTCTCTAACACCATCATGAAAGTTAGTAGCAAGGACAATTACATTTCACTTTACAAGAGTTACTCTAAAACTGATACACCGTTGAATTAACACTTCAGTGTAATATTTGGAGGAAAAACATTCTGCTTCTGCATGAATCTACTCATGTTCTGTCTTACAGTAGCTTAATTTTTCAATGCCCTTTTGGGAATAAGATTTGCCTGTTTCTACTGGGATATATCAATCACATTGATTTGTACATTTATAATCAATCTTGAGTTAAAAATACAATTCAACATTTGTAAGAGGGGGAGGGAAAAAAAAAAAAAAAAAAAAAAAAAAAAAAACTGGAACTACCTTGTAAAAAACATGAAACAAAGACTTGATTCCTGATCCCACGGGAACGGGAAAAAAATGTATCCTTTCCTTCAGGTTCCTGTTCACTATCTTCCTTGTGAAACCTTTACTGATGGAAGGCACAAACTGGTATCTGTTAGAAGCAGTCTAACAGCCTAGCAGTGCCATGCTCCTCTTGAGTGGATATCTTTGGTGTATATAACTGCTGAATCTGGTACTCCCTACTACTCCTGTTTTCTTATTTACAATTTAAAATACACAGTAGTTCCTCTGTGAGCAAGCAAAGGCGTATAGGGATTAAGAGAGATGTTCAGGGAAATAAAATCCAATTAACACTTCAACTGCTGTTCCAATGTCTAAACACATCTGTCACACTTGATTTTTATTTTTTCTCTCTAACAGGGAATAGACACCTATAAAACTGTTTAAACACCTTGGTTTCAGATTTCCCCAGTTCTCATTCCTACAGGGCTTCACTGCATAAAAACCAAATTACTCTTATACGTCGTCTTTTTCTACTTAGGCATTACAAGTAGAACGTGTGGAAAAAAATATGAAAGGCATTTCTATTTAAGGATGTTGAGAGAGTAAGAGTTACACTCACTTTAAATATGAACTATGGAAAAAATAATAGACACACTTAATTCTTTAACTGGTATGCTTTGTTCTTGAAGAAGAAAACTCTCTGAGCTACTTTCCACCCCATTACCAGCTTTGACTGCAGGCAAGATGAACAAGCTGAACAAGACAACCTTCACAAATTCTCACCACGATATGCTTCCTTTTACTTGACTAGTTACAGACAGCTTCAGTCAAATGATTATCATGTTACAAAACTTCCACAGGAAAAAGGCCTTTTTCACTGAGGTTCTTAGCAGTGACTGTTGGGCTCTTTCCTACACTGGAGCCATGACTGTAAACACGGCACAGGCTTGGCCTCCAGCATACAAGCAGCCATTAATCCCTTGGAGGGGAAACCAAATGCAGGTTTTTAAACCAGTTCTAGTTTCTCTGTCTGCTGGTTCCTGACCACTAAAGAATTTTCTGTAGCTTTCACCTTGTACAGACAGGCAGAAGAAAGCAATAGATCTGTGTGATCAACCAAATTTTTTCCATAGAAAATTCTTCCTGAGTGCAGAGGGAATGTATGCCTCTGACCTCATCACAAACGAAGCAGTATACAAGCAGTACAGTGATGGTTGTTTCTCTCCTCAATTAATTCTCTGCTGCCATAAACAAAAGTTAAAAAACTTTCTGTCCAAGTGCATGAGATGTTAACTGGGACATTTAGCTTTTAAAAAATCACCAGTATAACACCATGCTGTTAGATACATTATCAAGAACTCACTTCCCAATACAATATAAAAGCTTTCACAACTATACAATTTTCTACTTTAAGAAAGTGTATAGATGGTGTTCAAGCCACATTCTACCAAGAATGATTGCTATTTCTCCCTGACAAAGAAATTAAAAGGTACTAGCAGAAAGTGTTGGATAAGAAGATAAATGTGATACTGTGCTTTGCAGTAACTTAAAATGTCCATTTAACAACTTAAAATTAATACAACTGACATGATGAGACAGTACAATCACTAGATGTTCCCAAATGTGTACCAACACACTCCCTCCCCCCACATCCCCCCCAAAAAAACAAAAACCAAAACCCACCATGTTGCAAACAGTAACACAATACTTCCTGCTTAAATAAACTTTGCTGAAATAACCTCAGATCATTGTTATAATTATTTTAGACATTGGCACATAACAGCCCTTTGGAAATTACTTTATGTCCTTATGTAAAAACTGATTTTAAAGATCGTATTTTTAGTTAATAGTGAGATTGCTGCTACAAATAAGGAGAAAAGTTACTACCACAGAAAGTTACTGTTAACATTCTTCTGCAAAGTACCCTTCCTCTCTTAGTTACCTCCTAACACTGCTAAAATCACAACTCAACAGCAAAGCAGACAAAACATAAATATTACATTGTTCACTCTGTTCCTATATTTTCTCTTTGAGTACCAAGCAAGAAAAAAAAAAAAAATCTACTTCTTCCTGGTCTCGCTCAATCATAAGGCATCACCATAATTATAATTATCATAATTATTAGTCAGCTTCTTTATTATCCCCCAAGTTCCAGCTGGATCACAACTTCTATAGGATTTAGACATAAATGACAACAAATGATAATGTATTACTTTTAGAGACACAAAGTGAGGCTAAATTATGAAAATCTTAACTTGGCATAATTTCTGTTTTTTTTCCCCAAGTTAATAAAATGTAGACAGACAGTGAAACTCCATAAATAGATGTTACAGTTTGCATGAGTTGGGATACCGTACTACAAGGATGGAATATTGCTTATGGTCATATATAATAATAAAATTAGATTAAATTATGCAGAGTAAGGTTTTCTTGGATTCTTTTTTCTGCTCGTGAAACTGCTCTATTCGTTGTGATTATCAGAATAACTTTTGAAGATTCTTTTGAAGATTCATCTTCTGTTTATGCAAAATGTTTCTGGCTCACAAACAAGATCTGTTCTCTTGCCTTTCTAAAACCTTGATAGATAGGTTACAGACAGAGACCTCCATTTGTAAGAGCAGTCTCTCATGCATACTATTCCCTATTATCCCCAATATCCCTTTTCAACCAGAACACTTAGAATGTCTTTTGCAACAATTAATTAATGAATATAATGTCCAAATAACTTCAGTAAATACATATTCATGTATCTCAAACTTTATGTCCAAAACAAATAATGTTAAAAGTTAAATCCAAATAAAATTATTATAATATTTACCATATCTGCTCTGCTTATACTCCAAAATCAATAGTCCTGACCTCAGAAGCAAATATTACTGCCAGTAATCTTTACTAGTTGCATAATGGTCAAGACATCAATAATACAAACACAGAAAACACACCTCACCTCAGCATAATCATATTACACAGATCCCTAGGTCCATCTTTCCTTTCCAAGAAAACAGAAAAAAAAACCATCAGCAAGTAAGAAAAAGGCTGTGTGACATTATACAGTTCATGACTGTTGCAGTACCCCTGTGCCTTGACTCAGAGGCACCCGCATGTTGTCAGAGCAGGAAAGCACACAAGTTGATTCTGTGGATGGAGAATAGTTAGTACCATGAGCTTTTGGACTCCATCAGTTTGTGTGTGATTTATGACAAGGGGGAAAAAAAGGAAAACAAAACAAATAAAAAACAACAGATAAACTTGTTTCAGCATATGAAGACAAGGATGATGTCACTTCCAACACACACAGATGTGTACATGCATGACAGGTTTTCTAGGATGTCTCCAAAATATAATTAATCTAATTACACTGACAGTTAAGCACAAGTGTTGATTAAGGGAGGCCTGTTATCTTCAGATATAATTAGCATAACATGAAAAAAATCCTTGCCTTTGGGAGAGGCAAAGAGGAAAGGCAAAGTTCTGGATACAACATCAGAATACAGACATGCACAATTCAGAATCCTAAAATCTGATAAAAGTGCAACTGTGTGTGTTCTTGGTTTTCTGAACTACCTGTATGGAACTGGAAGATACAGTACAAGAGAACAGTAGCCTGAGGCTGAGCATATGTCTCAGGGCATCTAAAAATGCATGAGATGTTTATGGTTAGGCAACTAAATCTCCTCCCCAGTGATTAAAGAGTCATCCGATTTTACACTGCACCAGAGACCTGACTAATGGATCTCCTTTCATTGCTGAGGATTTCTTCCATTCCCGTTACCCATTTTCTACCCTCATTTTCCTTTCCTTCCTCCTCATGTATCTTCTAATAATCCTTTTTTTTTTTTTTAAATTTAAAAGGGAACATAGATTGCAAATTAAAAAAAAAAAAAAAAAAAAAAGCG
>NW_020799145.1:5437986-5445720 GCF_003259725.1 Athene cunicularia
CAAGTAACACCTATTGTATGCTGCTGACCCAATTCTCACTGAATAAATTAATTTTGCAAAAGACCATACGATAGATATAGGGAGCATGGTTAACAGTATTTGGTTACCCAGGTTTGGTGACCTACAATACCTTTTGGCTGTTCCTGAAGCTTTGAAGTTCATTGTGCACTTCCTATCTGAGGCATTTGACAAAAGAATCTCCAACCTCACTAACAGATCTTAACATCACTGAACTGACACAGTACACTGGGTTCACTGGGGAAAATCAACAATATGGCCTATAGCCTATGTGCCGCAAAAAAAAGTTAAGTGTATTTGTGCAACTTTTCAAGTCTAGCTAGTTGTATGAAAAAGCTGTTAGTATATCTTTTATTCATATGGAGAAAGGAAAATTTCACAAAATAATTGTGGTTAAAACTGAAGAAGTGGCTAAATTATCCAAAGGAGAATATAGGTTATCACTATATTAATGCATCAGTTGTTTGTTTGGGGTTTTTTTAAGTACTCCAGTTGGTATGTTAATGATGCCAGCCCAAATCTACTAATGTCAAATTTTAAACTAATGTCATGCTTCACTGGGCAGACTTCTGTTTCTGAAAGAATACCAATGATTAATACAGCTATTCATTAAAACTATTTCTATGAACGATAGGCACACAAATCATATTATAGGTTATATGCAAAATATAATTTGAAATTCTCTTTTATTATTTATCCATACCTACAGATTTGCAGAGGATTACTGAAGTATGAAGTATGAAGTTAACCAGATTTCCTCTTAAAGAGAAAATTTTATATCTTCCTCAAACACTTCTACTAGCACACATAAGGTATTTCAGTAATAATGATTTAATGTTGATCAAGCCTCTCCCAGCACATTCCTCCTGCTACAGGAATTTTGCAGGTCTCAAAACAAGTGTAAAGTCTGTCTTCTTGTGGTATATCCTAGCTATTCTGACAGTTAAGGAGTTGGTTCATATTACTAATGAAGAGCATGAAAACATTTTTCTGTTATGGTCAAAATCAACAATAATTAACAGCAAAAAAAACCACACACTTCCTTAAGGAAAACCCAGATGAAGAAAAGTATCAACTGTAATTTCATGATACTATTATGATTTCTGATGAAGACAGCACTCCTTATGGTTTTTTGGCTCTTTGAAGAAGTCTGAGGATGCCATCTGGCAACCTCATGGCTGCAGTAAGAAAAAGAAATCAATCCATGCAGAAACGGATGGCTCATATGGATTCTCCTCTCTGAACTCTTTCCATTGAGAACTGATGTTGCTATCGAGCTTTGCCTAGCACTACATCACAGCACTCTCCTTTCAACGTAAAAGAAAATCTTTCAAAGCTGAGTCAACATACTATCCTGTAGGACTTTTTCTGTCACTTTTAAATTGATGTGATGGATAACCTTACGTCCTTCTATCCAGATGAACAGCAATTCAGACATGATTTTGGTTTACCTTTTGTTATTGCCAGCAGTTCTGTAGCCACCCAAGTAAGAGTTACATCACTGTTCTCCCTTACACTTTTGTGCAGGTATTGAAAGTATGTTGTACTTCATCAGAAGCTGAATACAAAACTAGTCTTTAAGGTTAAAATGAAGTCTTTCAGTGTAGATTTAAAAAGTGTACTGTAAATGTTCTTATTTAACTCCTGCTTAGGAAAAAAAAAAAAAAAAAAAAAAAAAAAAAAAATCCTTAGACTTTAAAATAATGATATGTTAGATCTAGTTACAATATGGAGGACTATTTTTTTGATAAAGACAGAAGAAAAACACTTTTGGCTAGAAGAGTGGGGAGAATACAGAGCTAAACATGAATTACTTTAGATGATGTCCTATGTGGTACAGGTCCTGATGAGACTGTACGTCTTACACCACAAGGAAGGATACATCTGAAGAGTGTAGCAGGTAAAAAGAGAGAGAATGAGTCAAAGCTAGAGAAAAGTTACTTTGCCTGATGTACTCCCACACTGACTGTTAATCTGCTGCATGAGAGTCTAAAAATCACTTTATTTTCAGGCTAGAGTAGATGCAATTGTTCTCATATAGTTACTTCTGCTGCACTAACCTTAGGAATTACAGCTCCCGAAAGACGGGCTGGCGTACACTTCCAACCTGCTGCCACCAGAGGACCTTTATTCAGGTTGCTCATCTTAAATCAATCATCATAAAGCAATTGTTCTGTCACCTGTGAGAAGCTCACCAGCCAGAAGGTTTCTTGAGCACTCTGAAAATATGAGTTTACCTTACTCACACAGTTTCAATAATAACTAGAACTGCTGAATTAAATCACATCCCATTAAACCATGAGTCCTCATGTTTACAGACTAGGCAATCATCCTTCCTGAAAACAGTTTCCTCTCCATCTTTCCATCATGAACAAAAAGTGTAAGGATTTAACATTTCACTTCTGGGCAATGTTACACATACTTTGCAAATGAGCTAGATGATCTAAAACCAAATAAAGATCAGCGTTTTGGAGAAAGAGTAATTTCTTGACAGCCATTGTATACAGCTACTACTTTTTAAATTCAGAAAACGAGCAGAATGCATGGTATGCACCAAAATGTCCACCTTACCTTTTGAAAAAAACATCCTGAATCATACTGAAGAATACAGCTTAAACACCCTTCCAGCTTTTCACAGTGAGATGAGACTTAAGTATGGGACTGACTGCTGTAATATTTTTCTAGACCCAGTGTTTAGAGAAAACAGAGGACTGGTCCTACAATATGTATCTATCTTTTAACTGGTAAATACACAAGCTCATGCTGCTTACAGCTGGAAGAAATTCCACACAATATTCTCAAGAAAAGTCATCAGACTATGCAGAGCCTTATTCATATTACAAACATGCACATGAAGAAATCCCTTTCTTTACATACATCACTGAAACTTTAATTTTACATTTCAGCAAAATGTAAGTGCATAACCTAGAAAGTGCAATAGTATTTCAAACAACTTTAAAGGCATTTAAAAGCATGCCCATAATCAGCATAAATTTAAAACGTATTTTGGTAAATTTTATAGTACTGCTGATAGAAATTTTATAAAATTGATTTTATAAACCAGATTCTGCAGTCTCCAGTTAATGTCTTATTCAACTAGATTTTAAGCTTATGCACTGACCAAAAAAAAAAAAAAAAAAAAAAAAAAAAAAAAATTACAAAGAGAAATATAGAATGTAAAACATGCAATTTCTTGCACACTATTTTCTCTTAATAAAGCATATTTAATAGAAAAGAAATATAAGAGAAATATGACCGTTTCAGCAACTATTGACAACAAATGAAAACAGATGCTAATTCAATCCTCATATTGACCATAAAAGTAGTCATTTCTCTGCAATCATCTTTTTATTGCTAGTTTTTCTCTTATTGTTTTACACAAAATCTTATTAAAGAAGCTGCTAGAACAGATAAACTGAAAATCAGACAGCATCTAATAGCATTAAGAATGCAAAAACCCCCTTCTATTATGCATTCCTTTTGACTAATCCTGTTTGAACGTTTCCTTATCTTAGTCTTTACTATTAAGTACATTTAATTATTTGAGAATCAATTTATCCATGCCTACTGCTCATTTCCTATTGGAATTTTAAATCCATTTGCTCCTAAACTTTCTTCAACACAATCAAATAAGTCAAAAAAATTACAGACCAAATGCACACCATGTCAATACTTTGTGACCCTACTGTCATCTTTCTGTTATCAATGTGACATAGAACACCTTGTTGACTTTATCAGTTTCTGTCGGGATGAGAGATGTGAAACTGCAAGGTGGAAAGTCTAGAAGAATAAGGGATATCATAAACGCTCTTGAAGAAACTTCTCCTACTAATGGCCTTATATGCATGGCAAAAAGATTCAAAACCACATAAACAGGCATCTCCAGCCCAAAGAGTTTTGAATCTGAGATATTTCTACAGCCTCTTTTTCTTTTCTTTTTTTTTTTTTTTTTTTTTTCTTTTTTAAAGAGTGCCCTGAATGTTTCGTTCTCCCCAGCTGGTTTAACTAGAATCCCTGTGGCTATTAATGAAGGAAAAAATTACTTTTCTTGAGTACAGATATCAAAATCCAATCCTAAATTACAGATCGGCTGCATAAATGCCACTGTTAAATTTATATTTGCTGCCAAAACCATTTGCTGCTCAGAAGTGATACTGAATCAATTAAGCTTACTCTAAGTAAGTAGGATTCAGGTACCAAACTGTTTTCACATTAGACAAGCTTTAGACTGATGAAAATTATCAGTAATCTTTCTCAAAATGCTAAACTGCTCTGTTTTTCAATTTCATCAATGATATCTTAGTTTCTCCAAATTGTTATAGTACTTGCAACCCCCAGAACTGGTATTCATACACATAAAAGTTATTAATGCTGTAGAAGCTGTTAAAAAGACACACGAAACAAGCTCATTAAAACATCTGTGTATTATTTGATATTTATCATATCCACCATTTCAAAATAGCTTCCTGCTATCAAGTATCGTGTTTGTATACTGTCAGCTTCTTCAGTAAAACCACATGCAACAAAGACGGAATAGTCTGTCACAGTTTTTCCATCACAGTTTATTACCACAAAGTTTGGTCATCCATTGGTATACTGACTAATATTAATATAGACAATGCTATTGGACTTTATCCACTGCAAACTAATGCAGGTATCTAGATTTTATTAGCAAGAATTCCTACAATAAGCACACATTAGAGGAATTAATCATTCCTTGCAGACTGCTTATATATTTCATCAGGCCATTATCTGATCTGAATAAGAACAATTGCATAATAAAACGCATTACTGCTGACATATGCAACTTAATTCTATCAAATATAAATCTTCACAGCAAGAGGTCTTTTTTAAGACCTCTGTTGTTTCTTATGAATTAGATTGACCTGATTTGACATTTTCCTATATCAGCACTTACGATCAAGATTGTACATACATATATGATCAAATGTAATATGTATCAAACTTAATTGCCAGGTTTGACTCAGGTCATTTCCCATGGTAACAAGTAGTAATTACAGCAAAAGTGGAGTATATATCAAGTAATTTTTCATATAGATACTGAAGTACTGCCAGGAGATATCCTAGATTTAAAGAAAATCCAAGAGACAAATAATGAAGAGTATGCTCCAAACTTATAAAGCCATTAAGTATGTAGTTCCTATCTGATTAGTCAAATATATTTTAATCTTTTTTCTTTTATTTTAAAACTAGACACTTTGTTAGGCATTCAACATTGCATGCTGCATGTCTGCAGACCAGCTAGCAGAACAGAAAGCTTAACCTAATAAACTTCTCTGTATTCAGTCTCAAAACAGTTCATGCAAATTATCTGGATATATTATCTTAATACCCTGCCCACAGGGAGTACAACACAGCAATGAGCCATGTCAAATGTTACCTACTCGAAAAAAAAAAAAAAAAAAAAAAAAAAAAAAAAAATTCATTTTTACCTGAAAGATAAATTCATAGTACTAAACCAGCCAGCAGATGTGTTATCCTTTTGTTTCAAGTTCACAAGTTCATCTGGTATATTTTTCTGTCATAAATGCTGCTATCAATTACCCAGAGTACTGATGCAATATGAAAGTCACCCTGATTCACCACCTCAGAACTTGTAGCCTATGCTTTGTAATTATTCCCAGCTTTAAGATTATGAATAAAGCAGCTCTGAATGTCATCTTTCTGCTAGTGCAGATTTAGCCTTCCCTGCTTGTGTCACATTAACTTCCTAAACAAATTTTGTCTAATTATCTTTACTGTTGCGACATAAACTAATTTCTTTACTTCACAAAGAAAAGTATGTAATTTGACCCTAATAAACTTTCACTCTTAGCAACATTTATTAGTTGTGACTGATTTTGAATTACACCTGAAAATGCAACATTAAATTCACCATCGAGATGCATGTAAATGCATGTTTAATGGCTTCTAATGACAAAAGTTAATTCTGTTTAGGTGAACAATAAAAATGTAATACATAAGGGATTTAAGTTGAATAGTTAATTTACAGTAGCCATTTATAATCATGAATTTGTACTGTAAAATAACACAAATTTGTCAAGAATTTGTAAAGGACTCTTTATTTTATTCAAATCCATATTGTCCCTACAATAGATGCAATAACACATGAAGAATTTAAATCCAAGTCCATTTGGCAGGAATGGAGAAAAAATGCTGAAATGCTATTGATTCCTTCCAGTACATTCAAAACACCTGACTCAACTGTATTTCTACTGACATAACACAAAGGTTTTATTTAGAAATTAGCAAACATGAACAAATATTTTCATTGACATACTTTTCATTCTTATTTCTACTCTGTACCTAGGAAACAGTTAACCCTCAACTACTAGTACTAGCTGTTTCCTCTACCACAGATGCACCAAATGTCAATAACGGGACCACTGTCCCAAGATAAATAATGCCTGCAAAAGTTCTCCTCCCCAGATGCAGATATATTTAGTACTGAACCTAACGTCAGACTCTTCATGACATGTATTTATTTGATCTTTATACTTGTCAACTCTACAGCTCAGCGAGCAAACCTCAGTCCAACTGTTCATGAAGCTCTCTTAAAATGAGTGTATCTTTTTGTTTCCTCTAGATCTCTCTCACCTATTTAAAAAAGTGCCATGAGTACTTTTTAGTATGTCCCATCAAAGCACTTGGAAAGCAAAGCTGTTGTCTGGACTGTCATCATCATTAGAAGAAAAAAATATACATACATTTCATACATATAAAACTTCATGAAAAACCTGACAACTTCAGAATGTGGACTAAAAATGCAGCTGAGTAGAGACAAAACCACTCAGTATCTATAATCCATGTACATTTTACATCAAACTGAATGCCCTGTCACCTGGCATTACTTAGCAGGTCACACCGTGCTGTAAACTGGTTCTGAGGAAGCATCTCTTTGTTTGGATTTTGTTTGTAATCTACCACATACCTACACTCGGACTAAGGTAGACATTACACAATATCTGACACACTCATTTTTTTTACCCAAGTATTCACCTGCAATTTTCTCATAAAAGATGAGCAAACCGCTTCATGCAGTTTTCCCACTGAAAACAGTTCAGGTTACCACAGGCAAGTTCCTCTCTGACCAGAACGGTGTGACTTAAAAGCAGAGACATACATGCATACACAAACAGATATAGATCAAGATATGTGTGTGCATGTATATGCTAAGAAAAGGTTTGGAGGAGCTGGAGGTGATAGGGACAGAAACCAAGCATAGCATATTTACTTACTAATGCAGTCCGCTCGGACCTCTTTGGAAACCTGAAGGAGTCTCCGCTTTCCCCTCCTGCCAGTCAGGAGCCGCTCTGTGCCCCTAGTCCACACAGGCCCAGAAGGAACTGCAAAGAGAGAAGCACATGCCACATCAGGCAGTTCTGTTTTGGTGGGATCCAGCGCCGCTGCTGCTAGCTCCTTGGGGGTATCCCTGCTTTCTGAGCAGACTCCTGCAAAAGAGTCATTCTTCCAAAGATCTTTTTATTTTTAACCAGTGCTTAAAAAAAAAAAAACAAAAAACAACAAAAAAAAAACCACACACACACACAAAAAAAAACCACAACCCCAATAACCCTCTCGAGGCTCCTGCACCCTAAAATTTCTTGGGGGGAGGGGGTCTGGCGGGGAGGTGAGAGAAAAGGTACCTGCAACTCTCTCCGATGAGGCCGGCAGAGAGAGAGGGAGGGAGGGAGG
>NW_020799145.1:5445770-5465155 GCF_003259725.1 Athene cunicularia
GGGCGCGGAGCTCCGCGGCCGCGGCAAGCAGGTCAGGGGCAGCACTCAGCCGCCACCTCGAAACGGTGCTAGGACTGAGCTTCCCGTCCTGGAAGTGGCAGAGGGCGCATCGTTCGCTTGCAGGTATTATGTCAGCTCCGAGGCTCACCCTACACCAACCAAAGCACTACCCTTAAAAAGAGAACAGGCGACGCAGAGCTCCTGAAACACCTGGTGCCGAGCACCGAAGGTTTTTCTTTAAGGCTTACTACAACTCAATTTGACCTAGTTTGAAGCATGAAGATTCAAAGGTGGAAAAAAGGAAAAAAATATGTGAAAATATTATGCCTCCCTTCGTTTTTTTTTGGGGGGAGGGGGTTTTGTTTGGTTGTGTTTTTTGTTTGGGTTTTTGTTTGTTTGTGGATTATTTTTTTTTTTTTAAAAAAAAAAAGGAGGCTGAAAATTGTGATATTGTAGAGTGGACCTTTATCGAGACAGGGCAACAGAGCTAGTTAAAGATTTTCTCCCATTGGTGTTTTCTCCTTTGGCAGATCACTTGCATATTACTTTAATTTAAACTAAATATGGCATCACTAATGTTTCTTAAACTAATTTTATCTATACAGTATCTATACACTGCTAAAGGCAGTAGAAAATTAAGCATTCTAACATCTTAACACTCCTTATCAAATTGGAATTATATATTTTTCAGTCCTATGATCCTTTTCATCTTCAGTTTTTCCCTTATTTTTTGACTTAGGTTATTCTAGTATACTACATGTCACTGCAAATTTCTTAACAGAAGTAAAATATATTGACATATATTATCTTTCATGGGTACCAAAGTTTTGTGCAATGTAGTACATTAAGACATCACCATAATTTATGTGAAGCCCAAATGAAACACCCATTCTGCATCCTGATCATTACACTATGCTTGTTAAAATTTGTGAAGGCTGGGGTGTATTCAACGTTAAAACGTGTTGCAATGTTGATCACATGAGAGCAACTGGGAGAACGTCCATGGGGATGCAAAATTACATAGAAGTAAACAAGAAATTAACATATATCAGTATTAAGAAATCTCTAAACTGTAGTGTCTGCCAGATCCCATGACACCTATAATCTGAAATCACTACATTTAACAGATCCAGTACAACATCTATACCCAACTAAGATACAGCAGGAAAGGTGATTCACATATCTGGGGTTTTTTTAGAAATTAATTGTAGTAGTAAATGTAATGGTTTACATATCACCAGCACACCTTTTGGAGCACAATCTGTTTCTTTCTTGCAAGGCACCCATGAAAAGTATGGCTGAGGTTGGGCCTTTTTTTTTTTTTTTTTTTTTTTTTTTTTTTTTTTTTTTTTAAAAAAAAAAAAAAAAAAGTAATGAAGCTTGTGCAAAGGAAAAGGCAAACCTAGGAAAACTGCAAACCTGTCAGTTTTAAGATGCAAAATAACATTTTATTTCCACCTTTAGGTCTCTGTGGGCACACATGCTTCTGTTTTTCAACCAACTTTAATCCTTGGACTTCTGCTTTTCATGGACTAACATCTCCAGAGAAAAGCAGTAGACATTTTGGTATGTAGCATATTTATTTATAACCAAAATGAACAAAAAGAGGTTGAATCATCCCATCCCAAAATAAGAGTTCTGAGGGAGGAAGAATAGTAAACACATGAGAAAGAACACATCAGGAAATGCTTTGTGAAATTCCTCTTACGTATTTTTTGCTAGGATAGCCTAACTTCTTCTTCAAGAAACTGAGAAGACTCAGCAATTTGTAACCACCTGGAAGGCAAAAAGGACCATTCCTGCAAAGACCAGATGCTGGCAAGCAGCTCTGAAGCCCTTGTATCTTGACATCATTAATCTGTGTGATGCAGCTTCATCAGCACAAGCTTCCCATATCTCTACCTTCCTTATTCACACTGGTCAGAGCTAAACACTTTATTCTAAGCAAGAAGGAAAACACTCAAATGAAAAATTACACAGTAGTATTTTATTAATATGCTTTCCCAGTAATCATATCTTAAAACAGGTGAAAAGGTGACAGGGAAAAGATTATATGTATTTTTCTTCTCACTGTGCACAAAACACCATTTCCCACTGTTCAAAGTCTGTGTCTGTATGCTACACATACTCCAAACCTGCATATGTTAAGAGAAATTAGGAAAGAATTACATGCATATACACGAGTTAGCTTCCCTACAAAATGAGAGAAATTTCTATTGAGAAGCTGTTTCCTACCTTTGGATAGCAGGTGCCTAAATATGTACTTGCTGAAATAATCTTTCAGGTTGCTGAAATGGAGTTCCTTTGCATAAAAAGGACCAAGTACCCACCCAAGAGCCAAACTTCTTATGGGTTATAACAGGAATTTTTACCTGGGGAAGGACTGTAGTTCAGGGAGCATGTCAATGTATTAATGAGAAAAAATACAATTTTATTATAGGACAGTCATATATTGACTTTGTTCATTTATAGAGCAACAGCAACAACCATATCTCCAGCTGTATGTACTTGAAAATATTTTGGTAATACTACTTGCATCTGATAGTGTTTTTTGTTAAAAAAAAATTAAAACCAAAATTAAATAGTTCAGACTAAGACGTTATACAAGATGTTGTCTTTTTTGGTCAAGAGACGACGTGGGTCTTTGGATCCCCGTTATTGAGAAAGTATTTTTTCTTGTATGACTGAATGCTGTAATTTTTCTTCATTATTCTTGACCTTTTTATGTGTTAACAGCCTCACACTGCACAAAGGAACTAAATCTATTTTTAATAACATCAGAGGGAAATCTTGAACATTTAAACTGTAGAACCTATGCCACAGTGTTTGGATCTGAGTCTAAAGCTATTTCCCCTTGTGTCCCTCTCCCTAAACCTCTATTTAGGCACCTATGTTTGAATTCACAGAAATGCTGTCTCTTGTTATTTCACTAGAACAACAAGCATTAACCAAGGAACAAAACTCTTCAGAGTGATTCTACTGAAAATGCTTAGCTCTGGCTAGGCACCTTCTTAATTTTAGCTGAGGAGACCAAAAAAGGGGAAAACAGCTTCATGTCTTTGGGTTAAAGTAGATTTCTAACTGTTATTGATCAGCCTGAGAATAAATATGAAGGGCTGTGTATCCAATATCAATATATACTTGTATTATTATTCTCCTTTTCTCTGAAATAGCTGGTGTTTTGAAACCTGATTTGAAAACCAGTATGACCAGACCGCATGTCTGACCAGTATATCAATACTGACCATTCATGTAGGCCTTCAAAAATTTCAGGGGTTTCAGTGAAGTTTTATCAGATTGCAGTCTGTTATAGATTTAGATTCTGGTCTGCAGTACTGAAGAATTTGCCATTTACTTTAGTGAGAACAGGACTCATCTCCAAATGAGTAACCTCATCTCTGTTCTTGAGCAGAGGACCTGGTAAGAGCTTATAAGTGTTTCATTAATCCACCCACTGATATGTTGGTTGAGTTTCTTGTACACTTGGAGTACAGATTGAAGATAACTTAAGCTTTCTGAAATGAAAGGAAAAAACAATGTTGTTCTCACCTTAAAGCCTCTTTTTTCACTAATTCCTACAAGATATGTCTTGAGCATATGTTTTATATCCTTGACTAAAAAGATGTGAACTGTTAAAAATAAAGTAAAACTATGAAGATGAGATAATAAGGTGATACTTTTGGGAAAAAAAGATGACTGATGGCAGAACTCCTTAAAGGAGATAATGATGTACCTTGTGATAAAAAACCCCATCATGGTTCTCTTTGTGGTCTTTCAATAATGACCTTCATCTCTATTATACTAATAGTTTAAAGACAGAAAACTCTTTGGTTATGTCCCTGGTGTGTCAGATAAGCATGTTGCTTTTAATTCGTGGAGTAATGTAATACATGCTGAATTTTCACGTAATAAAGATGGGAGATCATGTCTTCATGAACCATGAAATCTCTTTCTCCTTCTTGGCTTACCCATCTGATTACTTTTATCTTTTCATTTTAGAGTTTAATGGGTATTTGTTTAATTCCTCCACAAATTAAAATGAAAAGCTTTATATCAATTGGAATCAATAGACCAAGTCTATGCAACTTAAAATGTTCTTTATATGGCTTTTAAAAATGCTTTTTTAATACAAATTAAGTGAAGAATAAATTTTTCATGGAAAATAATTATTTTAGAGAATCAAAGCAATATTTGTCAGAAGCATTTCATGGTGTCTGAAAAGATAGGAATGCTTATTCTGTATAGTTCTTTTTTTTTTTTTTGATGAAAAGTTAACTTAATCTCTTTTTATTTCCTAAGATACGGTTAGGTTTCAATAGCCTATTTAAATTAAGATTTATCCTCACTTTGGTGTTTTCTATTACCTCCTTCAATTATAATTGGAGGCAGGACTGTTTATTATGCTCTAGCCTCTGTTATACCTTTCACTGCAGTAATATGTAGATATCTGCAGATTGGACACTATTCTTAAGTTGTAACATGCTTCAAATACAAGATGTACATAGTACTTAAACTCAGACTTCTCAGTGTCCACTCAAACTCCAGACTCATAACCTATGATTCAGCAACTTTTCCACTTTATTCTATAAAATATCATCTAAACTATTGATAGAAAAGAATATGTAATATGAAAAGGAATGGAAGAAGTTACAGTGTTCTTGGATTCATCCCTTCAGATGTGGAGAAGTAAATGTGCTGAGGTGCTGAGCAGGGGTTGGTCAGCTACAATGCCTATGCTTCCCTAATGTAACTTAAAGACCAGAAGAAACTTATGGCATTTCCATAAGCATATGCATACAAACTGTACAAAATCCTCTATGAATTATTACATGGATCTGTAGAAAACTAACTGTGAGTAGGATCATCAATAAAATTACTAGCAAAAATTTGACACATATAATGCATATTTTTGAACATGACCAGGAACTCTGAGATGCAAAAGACAGGAAAAGATCAGAGGAAGAAAGAAAAAGAAAAAAAAAAAAAAAGAAAGATGAAGAAAGAAAAAAAGAAGAAAAAATAGTGGATGTACTCTCAGATTAATGTGACAGCCATTTCTTGTTTATGGAAATCACCTTCCTACAAACCTGTTTTCATGATTCAGCAGTCTAGAAGTCTATGATTTGCAGTACTAGATCTATCAGAAGTGAAGGGAAATTTGGGTCAAAGTGAAACTTTATTGTAGAGAGGATAGATGAGAGGAATTGCACAGCCTGGGTCTGAATGATCAGTATTTTCAGCAATTTGCTATGACATTAGGTAAGTGATACAGTTTTGCACAGCTATATAGTGCCAGTACTGGTGTTGGCAAGCATAATGACGGTGAAGCAACATTAAAGCCTATGGATGAACAAAATTAAATCTAAACTGACACTGCTGTTGGGAAAATATTGCCTGAGAAAGCAATATTTTAAGATGTGATGCAGACTTTGCATACTCAATAGAGTGGCTTCAAAGTTTTATAGGAAAAATACTATAATGATGTGCCAAAGTAAAAAATATTTTTAAAACATTTTAAAGTTAAAATTCATTAAGCATTTCAGAAGATGAAAATGCCTACTTTTCAGAACAAAGTTCCACACTAAAATTTCCTATCAACAATTCTCTCTGAAAATATAATCTCAATCACTGATGCTCTTCCACAAGGTAAAACTCACCATCAGGAAATAACTCACCCACCCATTGCAATATTTTTCTTGATTACTTAGAGTGAAATATTTCTAAAACTATAGGCTCATGAATGATAACTGTAAGGATAGAGAAGTTGGAATTTTAACTACTATAAAAAATAACTCTTCCTGCTTCCAATGTGCAGCACTGGATAGACCACAAGGAAACTGGTGCATAGTCCACGTCAGGGTCTCACAGATTTTATTGCTCTTACATATTATTGACAGGGCACATTAATTATTGTCCATATCATCGAAAACCACCCACAGAAGATGAGATGCAGTCTATTTTTTGTCTAACATATTAAATAAATTATTTTTATTTTTATAAGATTGAATACACATTTCAAATAACTTTGATAAACCAAGATGTAGTATTTTGGTTTTGTCTTTCCACTGTTGGATTTAGAATATCATACTATCCAGAAATTCCAATATACATTGTCAGATTCCAAATAAGTGACAGGAAAAAATCTATTCCTCTGTCACAAAAATTCTGAGTACAAAAAGCAAACTGAAGCTGAAGAGAGCAGGAGGGGCTTAATGGAAAAATTAAGCATTTCTGCTCTCATTGTCACTAAAGTTCCACCTGCATTTGACACTAGAAAAATGTTCCCTGTATACACTGTCTTGGACTATCTTACCTGTTTAGAATGTCTCCTACAAATGTTTGTAAAATACCCATCACAATGACTGTAAGGGGATGGAGCAAGTATACATACTCAACATAGGAAATGTGATTAGAACCATAAATTGTAAAGATATACAATGCTTTCCATGTTCTGCCAGATTAAAATGCTTAAACATATCTTAATAAATTGCTTGTGAAAGAACCTAATAAATATATGTTCCAATACTACTCTACATATGATAGAGGGTTATAGGCTCCACAGTGTTATACAGCAAAATTCACATATACAGTGAGACCACTAGACTGCAACTAAACCACCAGATTTTCAGCCATTCATTTGAAGTCTTCAATTTTAAGACATAATAAAGACAAAGGTTGGTTTTGATTTTAAGTCCCTAATTATGGTCTCCTCTACACTAGCTTCATTAATGCTAGACCAGATGCGCAACAGTTTTATGATCTCAGAATCAGGCCCGTGACTTTTTCCTGATGAGCTTCCCCAGTGTCACAGTTTGATCTTCAGCAGTCCAAGTACTAACAGAAGAAACTTTTTCTTTAAACTCTGTCATGAGAGCGAAGTACAATAAAATGGCTGCTTAAAAGAAACCAGAATCTCTAGACTACTTAATGACCAGCTTGTTCAATTACAAAGAATCAATAGCAAATAAAACCCTTCCAATTCCAGCTAACTAACATTATTAAAATAAATTAAGTTTTGCAAAGTTTACAGTGTGAAAGAAGTTTAATCTAGTATTGTAGAATGCTGGGAGCCAAGTCTTAAGTACTCCTAATACAACGCTAAAGATGTGGTAACCAAGGAGCTGTTTCTTTTGGCAGTTTATGTAGTAATGAATACCTTCTTCCATTATGATCCATTATTAAGATCACCATTAAAACTTCAGCTCAGGCTCTTCTTATTGCCTCAGGTAAGTAACAGAGCACTTGGCACAGCCCCGGAGAAGTTATCCCTATCCGGTATGGCCCGGACAAGACTCTTTGCCCTCCTCAGGCTGGCACTGGGACTACTAGGCCTGTGGCATCTGTGCATTCCAGCTCAACTAAAGTGAAAATCAAAATATAACCTCTGATATTGCCCACATGCACTTGCAGAGTATGTAAACCTAATGGTTTATTACAGCAACTCACAGTAAAGAAATTATGATCATCACAAAACATAAGTGCTTCACACTTTGAAACAGTACATAGAAAATCAGCAGATTTACCTTTCAGAGGAAGTTAATTTTCTGCTGCAGCTCAGAGAAGCTGTTAGTCCCCCAGAATAGTGGTGAAGGGAAGCAAAATAATTACCATGGCTCTATGTTGCAGGTAGTTGTTTTGTAGATAATACAGACTTTATAAATCTGTGCATTTCCTGCAGTTTTACAGAACTATGTCAGCCTATTTCATAAATCATGTCCATATATTTGGAATTTGTGTGTTCTGTCCTTTCAGGATGTCACACATTTCACTTGCTGATATCTCTCAGTTGTCAATTAACTAGTTAACTTACTTCTCGATTCTTACAGAAGGAAGCAATGAGAGTTAAGTGTCCTTTCCGATAGTGACTTGTCACTGGTGCCATGAGATGAGTCAGCCACATACTGAACAATATGCAACATACAACACAAAATATTTTCCAGGAGTTGTTTCTCTAATCATTTCAAGGAGTTCGATAGCACTGGATTCCAGGCCTTCTGTAACAACAATAACTTCATTCACCTTTATCATATTCACCTGTCTGTTCATTTGGTATTGAAAGAATTCAGCTTCATATATCAATAGAGTCTCTGTTGCGTCTTAGGCTGATAATATATTTTCCAACTTTTTGGTTCTCAAATCAATTTGGAAAATCTCATTACATATAACTTCAATCCTCTTATTTATGCTTGAAACTGCTTCTTGAAAACTGTCTAACCTTTATTAAGAACATCTGTCTTTGCTGTCAGCTTTTGTTTCAGTCTGTTCAGATTTCTGTTTTCACAGTGGAGAGTATATGTGTGGACACAAGGATGACAACATGGGCACACTAATATTCAGTGACCTTCATTTCAAAATTGAGACTAAAGATCTAACTTTGATTCTGTGAAGGATTTAAACTCCAGAAACATTAGTATCGTGTTCAAAAGTAGACTAGCTTGTTCTTAAAACTCATCATAATTAGCTGCTTGAAGTTTTGTGTATTAGATGCATTAAATGACATTTACAAGCTAGATTAAATCACTAGTCTTTTTTATAGTATGGGTTTGGGGTTTTTTGGTTGGTTGGTTGTTTTTTTAATATGTCCACAAGTCACAAATAATGAAAAATCCAATGAGTGCTTAACTGTGTCTCCTCTTTTGGGTGCCCATTGGCCTCATCATAAGTTTACTTATTGGGGGGATACTAATGTAACCATCTGCTAGAAACACAATCAATCAATAGTTCTGGAGGGTGATATAGTTACTTGATGGTCCAACCAAAGGTGTCACGCAGCTAGATCTTCTTATGCTTAGCTTTACTAATACAGAAGAACCAGCTATATATGTGACAAACAGTGGTTGTGTTGGATGTAGCAGTGGCATTCAGGATGCAGTTCAGGAGGGGAGGGCTTTAGGGTCAAATCTACTTTTAGAGCAAATTTCAACTTATTCAGGAAATTGACATAGGATATACCAGGGAAGGCAGCTCTGAAATGCAAATGAGATCAGAAAAATAGGTAGAGGCATTTATAGATAAGCTTGGCTAAACAGGAAGGTCATGCCAGAGGTCCAATGAAGAAAAGGGAGATACGGGAAGTGATTCACTTTGGTCCCTGGGAAAATGATGGAGTGAGTCCAGTTGGCTGAGGGTAGAGGATAACAGGTCAGTGTGGAGGCTGGTAACAAGATGGGCACTTCAGGGGTATGTCCTGGGATCTGGAGTGTATAAAGTGTCTCAGGGACCTGGAGGAAGTGACAGGGGGCACCTGCCTGGGAGAAGTCTGGAGGAGCCTGGTCTTACCCCACAGCTGAGCCTGCTCTGGTCAGGTGTCTCCGCAGGTCTGTGCCAGTCTGCATTGTTCTGTGATCTCTGTGAACTCCACTTTAACCAAAAATTTTATGTGAAATAGAAGAAAAGGAGGAAGTAATGAACTTGGGACCATGGAAATATATTTACTTTTTGACTTAATTCTGATAAACTACAAGCCAGAGGAATTACAAATTCAAACAGACCTACAGAATTATACCTAAGTGTTTTCTAGAGGGGAAAAAGAAAATGTCTCCTCTCTGCTAGGTGATTTCTTAATACACATAAACAGATAGAGTGATAGCATTATTTTCATTTTTTAGCTTAATTACGTTTAGTATTAGAGCTAATAGTGCTATTGAATTATATAAACCTTTAAGAAAACTATATTAAATTACTGGAGGACCAGTTTACATAGAAAAGCATTCTTACTCAAAAAACAAATGTTGAAAAATGCATATGCTGAAGAAATATTTTGTTATAGAGTAACCAAAAAAAATGTTGATCACTAGGAATTCTGTCTTTTAATAGATGTACTGAGATCCAGAACTGCAAAACTAATTATGTTTTTATTATAATAAAATGTGTTAGGATTAGCATTAACTATCTATTAAATGCCAAAAAAATGGTTTTTTACCTTTTGTTAACTTTTACTTTTTAACCTTTTGCATATTTGACAAATACCTCCAAAACCAAAACAAAATGAATTGTAAAAATCAGCACTATTTCATCACAGGATTTGGATATTTTCTTATATACTTATTATTAACAGAAATCTTATCTCATACACTGCCCCTTTACTCACAAATAGCAGGTCCATAAGACCACACCTTACACCTTTTTTGGTTTTAAACTTCCAAGGGTGCTCTAACCTTAGCAGAATCTGAGAACTTCTGAGAATCAGTTTATTTAGTGAGTTAGAAGTTAAGAGCCTAATCTTCAAGGCCAATTGTTTAATGTCTCTACCAGGTAAAAAAATTTCTTGGGGTCTTTCAAAAAAGGAGTATCTGATTGCTTTTGAAGCTCCATTCAGACAGGAATTTTCACTCAAACTACCCACCAGTAAAGAATTCCTGTTTGTCAGCATTCAGTTCCTCTGTGTAGAATGACTTTAAAACCTTGATCTCGTATTGGTTTGGGAGAGGGTAGAACTCTCTATTCCTATCTGTCAATTTACACTTAAAAGTAAAGATAAGTTCATTGCTTCCCTGTGGCAATGAAAGCTCAGCAGTCCAAATTGCAATCTCACTAGAATGTGGCAATATCCTTCAGTTTATGCTATCACAGCTGCATCGAAACAGATGACTAGGGTGCTTTCTCCTTTTAAGAACATTTATTCTTAGAGTTTTATCCTACTGAAAATCAACAGGGCTGTGCATGTGTGCATTATACCTAGCCTCTGACAACATACTCTACTGGCAATGCACAAACCCGGTGCTATTTATACCATTTTCTCTCAGGTATTATTGTTCTGTAATACTGCTAGAAGTAAAAAGGGATGGTTGTTTTTGTCACAAACCCATATACTCATAAGGCAATTACTTTCTGTTTGTACGCTTACTTATCAGAGCCCAGAGCATCTGGAGTGTTACTTAGAAGCTACCAGCACATGAACAAAAAAGTCTCAGAGATATGAATAGAAAAGTCTCAGCAATAGCAAGGAGTTAATCTGAACACACACTAAGAACACAGATAATGAGCAAGAGGTTGTCACTTGCTTAAAAAAGTGGCCATATTTCAGGGACTATGGGCCTGTTGATGCCCATGAAACTTTCCACTTGCTTCAAAACTGGCAGATCATTGTCACTGTGCTTATGATGTCTGAAATCCTGGAGTATGTACAGCTCAGTCTTCACAGAATACTTACATTCAGCTGCTCCATATTTTTTGAACACAAAGTAATACCCTGCAGGCTTGTAGTGTTCCTGCCAGCCAAAATGAGTGCCGCAGACATTCTGCCCCCAAACTTCCTACATACCCTTTTATTTTTAACCCAACAGAAAAAGAACAGTTCTACTCAGTTAATGACAAATTTTTAAAATTTCCTTTATAGCAGGAACCACAATTTTCTGTCCTGTATGATGAAAGTCTAATTTTTTCTTGGGGGCCTGCCTACCTCTTTGCCTGCTTTTGCTGAAATCTCCCTACCTCAGTACCATTCACCACAAGTAACACTCTCCCTTCCTTTTATGCTGCAAGACTTTGTAATACTGTTCTCACAGTATTAGGACTCAGACGATTCCTAACATTGTGCTTTGTTTTTTGGTTTTGTTTGTTTGGTTTTTTTTGTTTGTTGCCTTATGGAACATAGGTAGCCACCTTCCTGGGCCTTTAGAGGGCCTACAAACTCCAAGAAGAGAGTATGTTTTTGGTGGATGTGAGCAATGCAGACCTGTTATTTCACTACCACTGCTGCCCCTCTCTAGGCCCCAGGAATGCTGTTGCTTATGAAATGTTCATGGTCTTTGTAAATATTTACAGTTGTCTCATTATAATGTCAAGCTCCATGGATCTTCCAACAGGGACCTGGGTAGAGACGGTAATGGAACCTTATAAATAAAATTAGTATTAATTACTACCCTGGTCATCTTTCATCTTTTGTCTCTCCCACACCAGTGCCTTTGGCTGTCTGCCTGATTGTTCTTTTGGTTGTCTGAACAGGTATTTCAGAAACTATATCCTCTACTAAAAAAATCTAAATAAACCTTGTCCTTTCTTTAAAGGAGGAAAAAAACCCATAAAAGAAAGGCAAAACAAATGAAAAAATCAAAGAGAAGTTGAAATCTCATCTATTAATTTTCATTTTACTTATATTACAGTAAGAAAATTTCAGTATTGACATAAAAAGATTTATATATTATTAATTTAAATTGCTTTTGCACTATTAGCTTATAGCAAACATACTGTCATGGTTCAGCTAGGATAGGGTTAAGTTTCCCCAGCAGAGAGAGAGGGGGAAGGGATCTCCAGCTGGGTTATTCATACTGTGCTGATGTCAGGTCCAGGGGTGGGAAACTGTTTTTACTTTCTCTTTGGTGGTCTTGGTGGAGGGAAGCTGTTCCATGACCATTTGTGGTATTTCTCTCTGTATCTTTTGTCTGTTATTTCTGTTCATTGTTGATATCACTGCCACTGTTGTTGTTGTTCAGATTGTTTATCACACTATTGTATTAAATTTCTTCTCATTTTACCCCGGGGTTTGTGCCTCACTGCCAGCCCGACCGGCTGAGGGTGGGGAAGGGCAACAGCAACATGCTCTCTGGTCCCGGCAGGGCTTAAACCACCACACATACTTCTGATTTTTTCCTACATTTAGGATGGCCTTACAGTATACTGTGTTATTTATGTTATTGATATTACTATATTATTTCTACATAATATATGGAATATAATAAATTAGACACCTATGTTTTGATTGCTTATCTAATTTAATTAAATGTTCTAAGTAATGAAGGAAATTATGAGATTTTTTTTCATTTTGTCAATACACAAGGACTCCAAATGTCAAAATAGAGGTAGTATAACCTCAGTATCTGTAATTTTCTACCTATAATTTTGTATTACTTTTGTGTGATGCTATTTCATACATATAAACCCTATTGGGATCCATGAAATTTAGTCACTCCTCCATAACCCTCTTGTATACCAGAGCGCCAAAGATCATATGACTTTTCATACAGATTGTGACGTTACCAGTTGCTGAATTGACCCATTCTAAAAAATGAAGGTCCATTATGAATGTAGAATTCATGTTTTCCAGATTAGAGATTTTATCTGAATGTCCTGAAACTGTATCTTGGGATGATGATCTCTGCAAATGATTCACTATTCTTGCTTTAAAAATCGCAATGCCAAATAAATTAAATAGCTTAGCGTCTGTCAGTTTGATACAAATTAGCTTCAGGTAAGACTAGATAATACTTTTAATGAAATTTAAATTCCTCAGTACAATTGCTGAGACTTTTAAGAAATTTGTAGGTTATGCAATTTGTAGGTTATGCCACTTGACAAATAAGCATTGTGAGTAAAAAGAGCCCAAATATCTAATGCTGTCCAGGTGTGTTATATGCACCAAGCTTTTTCTAAATACAGATACAAAGCTTTGGACATCAGACGACCTTCTTGACTAGAGAGAGGACACTATCATAGTTAATGTTATGTTTTGGGATTTTTTTTTTTTTTTTTTCCCAAATTGTGTGCTAAGACCAAATGAGAAATTTAGAAACATACAAATCTATACAGAAGTGTCCTGAACCGATATTGGATAGGGTTCTTAAATGATCCCAAGAGCAAGATTGAGACACAAACGAGATCAGATGCTGTACAACCTTAAGAACTTTATTTTCTACAACAACTGATAAGAGCGATAGGACAGAGGGAAAAAGAGAGGAGAAAGTCAGAATCCCTAAGCAAGAAAGCGGTAGAGATGCAGCTAATTACCACCACCACCACCAGGGGTCCCGCGATGTTCCGTTGGCTGGGTCCCGGTCCTCAGATGATGATATTCCATGCTCCTGGCTCTGTCAAAGTCTCTGGCACCCGTTAGCAAGCACCAGGCTACAAGCAACCGGCCCAAGAGGAGTACGCAGTCTGTCCCTTTAAAGTCCCCATCCCCACGATTTAGTCCTCCCATTCTCCCAGGGCTCGTTGTAATCTTATGGGGGGCAGTTGACCAGCGTTATCTCTGCATGTCTCCCTCGCCACCTACCCAGCTCACACAGTCTTCAAGGCTGCTGTTGTTCCCGCCTCAAGTGGATGTTGTGGTCTTGTTGGGGACTTTCTGTCTCCTTCAAGGTTTACTCATCCACAATGACAGCAGGAGGCTGAGGTCAGGGGAGTGGTAGTTGTGAAACAGTGATGTTGAGACAGATAAGAGTCCAAAAAGTCCCTTACATCACCCCATGGCTCAACATTGCTATCTTCGTGGTGGCATGAAAGATAACAGTGCAGAGAGAAAGTCTAGAAAAGGTTCTCAATATAATGAAAACCAAAAATTTTGGACAAATTTTTCATTGATAAACATTCCTTAACAGTATTCTTAACAGCAATAAACATTTTTTGTTTAACAAGTATATATTCTTAACAACTATAAACATCTTTGTCTAACAAACATATAACCAAAAACAACTTTAACAGATATAACATGTTTTAAACTAATTAACTTTATAAAACTAGAGCATCTTATACACTAATTTTAAGGCTCCAACGAACCATCAGAGGGATGCAGTGACAGTCTCCAAGGAAAACATTTACAGGGACAGAACAAAAGTATAACAATAATAAGCAAGATAATAGCCAACAGGGCAAAAAAACACAACATGAATCAAAACTAATGCTAAAACATGATCTTTTTTTTTTTCAGTTGTAAACAAAAAATACCACAAGATGGTTAGGGCCCTGCAAGTCCATGCAGTCTGCTGCTCCAGTCTGCTGGGATCAGGATCAGCATGTGCAGAGGGAAAAAATGGCTTTCCACCCCTCCCACACCCCACCCTCCCCCCTTTATCCTAAAGAACATGAGTCATTCGAACCTAGAAGCTTCTAAACTGATTTTAAAACGAAACAAGTAAACAATACTACTATTTCTAACAATATTAAAACTAATTAACTTTATGAGACAAAGACATCATACATACTAAACTTGAGATTCAGGAAAATCAACAGAAGAACACGAGGGCAGTTTGAGCTCCAGGTAAAACAGTAGAAGAACACGACAGTTGAGGTTCTGGTAAAGCGGCAGAAGAAGATGATGGTTGTTGAGGAGACTCAGGGGAATCAGCAGAAGAACGCAGAATGCAGTGGTTGCTGTTCGTGTAAAGCAGCAGAAGAATGCAAGGATGTCATTTACAAAAAAATGATATGCACAACGACAAAAAAGAAATATTACAACAAATAAGGCAATAACCGACAAAACAAGAATTAAAGCTAATGCTGCAATGCAATCCATATACATGATTGCGAGGAATTTCAGAACTCCAAAATGGCGGTCTGACTCGCCTGAGTTGGGGGTCCGTCTACGCAGGAAAAACAACGGATTTCCATGCCCCCAGCCCAAAGCACGTGTGTTGTTTAGGCCTAAAAGCACCTATCCTAAATATAAACAAATAGATATATATGTATAAGTTTAAATGATTGATACAGCAGCAGACTTTGATTAGCAAACAACACAAATCTGGTTTACACCATCAGGTGAGTCAGTAGATATAAATTCCTTGTTGGATACAACATGTTTGATTAACTGAACAAAGCAAGGAATGATACAGGGCAAAAACATCAAGGCAGTAAATGAACATAACAGATAAAATAAAAGCTTCTTAACCCATGGTGCTCCGGGTAACCAAGACCATAAATCACCACTCCAGCTATTCCACGTTTGAACAGGAACATGGAATTGGATTGGCCATGTTCCATTATCATCCCAGGTGGTATTACCAGTTCACTATAATTGATCACAATTTGTGCTGGGGTGAGGGGTGTAGAGACCCATGGCCAGCTTGATAATCCTAGAGGTCCTCCACAGACCCAACAGTGACTTAGAATAAAGGTTTGGCTTACAGGTCTTGCTAATAGAACAAATTCATTATCCTCAAAAGGGCCATATGGACCAGGGGGAGATACGGGAATTGGCATCTCTTTGCTCTCATAGGTAAAACCATAGGATAATATAACAAAAATTAACATACACATCCTAATCAAATTACAGTAAGATCTGCGTCTGCTTCACTTCTACTGTGGGTGCATCTGTGTCGCCTGCTTCATCCTGAAAGTGAAACAAAACCAAACTTGCTTCTTGGGTTAGAAAGAGGGAACAATCCATCTAGTGTGAATCTTATGTGTTTTTGCACAGGCATTTTTTGCCTTCCAAGTGTATTTATTATGGGGTGTGTCCAACACCAGTGGCATTTTGCCCACTGTGGGGAGTTCAACCAAGACAGGTTGTCCTGAGAAATGAGATGGTTTGCTGGGGAATGCAGCTGTTCTCCAGGCCAGGCAGGAGGTGACTGACCTCACCATCTTCCTCAAGGACCTGGAGACCTTGTGCAGCGACATCTGCCAGTTCTGCACAAGTTGCTCTAATTTTTGGGTTGGGAGTCCGTCCATCAGGTCCCGGGGAATGCCTTTCTGAAACCCTAGTTGCCACAATCCTTGTCGAGTTAGGGGTCTCTGTCTCCCAGAATTCTGACCTCGAGGTGATCCCAAGCCTTGTCCCTTCCTCATGGATGATTGTTGCCCAACTCGCTCTGCAGCCTGCACGACCCTGGTCTCAGTTCTTTGGGGACGATCCCTCAACGGGGCCATATTTTCTCCCGAAATTAATCAATTCCTGGGCTACCTCTCCCCATGTCCAGATTTTCCTCCCTGGCTGTCAATGGTCATGGGTCACTATCCCCTCCACAGCAGACATCATTCTTTCTGTATTGGTGGTGTTTTGAATGTTCCCTTGCAATTGAATGCCAATGGGTTTCAGAGAATGAGTCAGGAAATCCTCGTATAAGGGGAGTGATCCTCTCTGGGTCCACAGGCATCATCATTGGGGAACCTTGGTTGGGCTTGAGCTCCCTATCATACATCATCTGCAGACAGGCTGCCTTCTGCACATTTTCCACTAATTGATCCACTGTACCTGTTATGGCAAGGGGATCTCCCCTCTCTAAGGGGTTCAGCCCTCCGGCCCAGTATGCAACTCTCTGAGTCAAAGACCATGGGGATCAGTGGTCACCATTGGTTAGAAACACACCCAGATCCCAATATCCTTCTGTTTCTTTCTCTGACAACAAAATTCCATCCCCTCCTGACAGAGACGCTCTCCACACATACTCTATCTCTGATTCTTTTGCAGTTCTTGCAAAATCCTTTTTCAACTTTGCCAATTCTGTTGCTGTAAATGGGACTTCTTTGGTGATAACCTGAGGACGGTTATCACTATCGTCCTTGTACGCTTACTCTGTTTTAACCAGCAGATATATATGAGGGTGACTTTCTACAGCTTCTTTTGCCTTCTGCAAATCTTGGGGATAGATTTGACCTCTCCCCTTCTCCAAAAGCTTAACTTCTGCCTTGGCATATGTCACTGTCTCCGCCAAAAGGTATTCTCTCAACTTGTCTTTCAATATATTAGTTTGATTCCTTTCTTCCTCTAACAATACTTTGGTGTCTCTCAATTGGTTCTGCAGGGTCTGTATGACCATCTGCAGTGAGACTATTAAAGCGTCAGCTTGACTAGGCTTTTCCTTTCCCTCTTCCATCGCAGCTGCCAGACTCGCTCCTAGCACTGCACAAATTATATCTTTTCCTTTTCCCTTCTTGACCTTAGCTTCCTTCTGCAATACCCTTATCCGATCCACCACACTCTGTGGTTGAAACAATGGGGTTTCACCCAATCTCACCCCTCAACTGAGGGACGAGATTGGTGCTCCTCTAAAAGATCATATAGCTTATTTATTCCTGTTGTGGTTTAAGTCCTGCCGGGACCGGAGAGCATGTTGCTGTAGCCCCTCACCCACCCTCAGCCGGTCAGGCTGGCAGTGAGGCACAAACCCCAGGTTAAAATAAGAAGAAATTAAATACAACAGCGTGATAAACAATCTGAACAACAGTAGCAATGATAACAACAATAAACAGCAATAACAGTGAACAAGACAAATGATATACAGAGAAATACCGCAAATGGTCAGGGAACAAAGCCAACGCGTGGGTCCTGCCACCAAAAAGCCAAAGAGAAAGTAAAAGAGTTTTTTCCGCCCCCTGGACCTGATGTCAGCATGGTATGAATAACCTGGCTGCAGATCCCTTCCCCCTCTCTCTCTGCTGGGAAAATTAACCCTATCCTAGCTGAACCAGGACATAATCCACCTCCTTATTCTATACCATCTGCGTCATGTCCAGCTATCATATAGCAGTTAACAATAACAAAATAATAATTTACAAAGGCACAGCATAATTTATGACATGTTCTCACCCAGAATCAAGTCCCCCTGTGGTACACATCGGACCTCTCCATTGTCCTGCATCACCCACCAGGTACACCCAGGTCCTTGGGAAAAAACAATCCCGTGGATGGGTTTGCCTTTACCTTTGCCTGGCACAAGACTAAACCAGACCATTTACCCCAATATATTCCTCATGCGCACCACAGGGACTTTATCCTCATCTATGCCACGTGGAGGTTTTGACTGAGCTGGGCCAGCTCGACTGGCATCCTCTTGTGTTGACTAGCCAGGTGGCCTTTGTTAGATGCATGTCCCAGTCTTTGAAGGTGCCACCTCCCAGTGCTTTCAATGTGGTTTTTAACAGTCTATTGTAGTGCTCGATCTTCCCAGAGGCTGGTGCGTGGTAGGGGATATGGTAGACCCACTCGATGCCGTGTTCTTCTGCCCAGGCATTTATGAGGTTGTTTCAGAAGTGGGTCCCATTGTCTGACTCAATTCTCTCTGGGGTGCCGTGTCGCCACAGGACTTGGGTTGCAAGGCCCAGGATGGTGTTCCGAGCGGTGGCGTGGGGCACAGGGTAAGTTTCCAGCCATCCAGTGGTTACTTCACCATTGTGAGCCCGTGGCGCTTCCCATGGCGGGTCTGTGGCAGTGTGATGTCGATCTGCCAGGCCTCTCCATATCTCTATTTCAGCCATCGCTCTCCATTTCGCTGGGGCTTCACCCGCTTGGCATGTTTGATTGCAGCACACGTCTCACATCAGTGGATGATCTCTGCAATGGTGTCAATGGTGAGGTCCACCCCTCGATCTCGAGCCCACCTGTATGTTGCATCTCTACCTTGGTGGCCCGAGGTCTCATGGGCCCACCAGGCTATGAACAGTTCACCTTTGCGCTGACAGTCCAAGTCCACCTGAGCCACTCTCATCTTAGCAGCTTGGTCTGCCTGGTGGTTGTGTCGATGTTCATCAGTGCCCCGACTCTTGAGTACATGGGCATCCACGTGACGCACCTTCACAACGAGCTTTTCCACCCGGGCTGCAATGTCCTGCCATACTTCAGCAGCCCAGACGGTTTTACCCTTACGTTGCCAGTTGCTCTGCTTCCATTGCTGCAGCCATTTCCACAGGGTATTCGCCACTGCCCACGAGTTGGTGTAGAGGTAGAGCCT
>NW_020799145.1:5465205-5479488 GCF_003259725.1 Athene cunicularia
GGGCTGTCCATCCCACCTCCTCATGTTTTCTCCATGGTCGCAGAGTGAAAACCACAGGGTGCCTCGTGGTGTGTACCTTCTGCTGCCTTTCCCTTGGGTGGGGAAACGTTTACTTCTAATGGCTGAGACATCAGCCCATGCAGGTGGAACGTAGGACATGTCCTCTTCCACTTTCTGGACCCTCTGAGACAGTTCCTCCACAGCTGAGACCCAGGAATGTTGAGATGAAGGGAGATTTCCCTCATATTGCCGGAGCTTGCCAACCACTCCATCCACTGTTAGATGTGGGTGTCTGTCCAGCAGGACACTATTGCCAATGCTTTCGAGTGTGCTTCTGGTGCACTCTTCAGGAACTTTCGCCACATCAGGTGTGTGCAAGGGGCCTGATCTGGGTCCACGGGTGACTGCTCATCATTCAGATCACCATAGATCATCTCAAACACAGCCAGTTCCCTGAGGTTCTGGATGCCTTTCTCAATGCCGGTCCATTTGCTCAGCTGACATAGGATATCATGCTTGTAGGGGTGCCTCTCCCTTACACTGAGCAGAAGTCGCTTCCAAAGGCTGAGGGTTTGAATCTGTTTCCCTATTTCCCTATCAATGCCAGCATCCTTGGCCAAAGATCCCAGCTGCTTGGCCTCTCTCCCCTCCATTTCAAAGGCACTGGCTCCATTGTCCCAGCATCGGAGCAGCCAGGTGCAAATCTGCTCGCCTCTCAGGTGGCCAAAATCTCTCCACATACCTTACAACTCATTTGGGGATAGAGAGCAGTTGATCACCTCTGGCCCTTCCACATGTTCCCGTGCTGGGCTTGGCTCACACCCATCCCCCACTTTGCAAGCTGACTTTCTGGTATATTTTTTTTTTCTGTATGGGGGTGACTGATACCTGCAGTAGCTAGCTCTCTCTCAGTCACTGTGCTGGTGGAGGCAACTGATCCTGGCTCTGCCTGTTCCCCTGGCCCAGCTGCTGTACCAGTAACTTCACTCTCAGGTCCTGCAGACCCTTCTCCCCTCTGAGGGCAGTGGGTGGTATTAAAGAGGACACGGTAGGCATGGGCAAGTCCCCAACAAACTGCAGCGATTTGTGTGTCCTGGGTTTTGCCAGCTTGGTAACACACCCTTTCTAAGCACTCCATCAGGGCTCTGCATTTGTTCAGGAGTGAAATTCCAAAGCATTGGGGGTGCCCGCCGACTCAGGCCTTTGCCCATCTTTTCCCACACCCCTTGCCACTCACTATTATCTGACCTCGGGGCAGGTTTCCGGGTACTGCTATTGTTAGAGAAGTGTCACTTCTTAGGGGGTGAGACCCCGAAGAAAAGCCTAAATGGCAAACAGGTACCGCCCCCCCCAGCGATACAAACAAATTATAAGCAGTCAGTAGCCCGTATAACAACATAAGACCCTTTATATATTTTCCACCGATAACAAATGCCAGCACTGGGATCATACACTGGATATAAGGATTAATCCAGCCCCACCACGCAAGCAAGTGGGCCAGCATTGCAAACATTTTATCAAACAAATACAAACAGAAAAATTACACCCAACAGATCGCTCTAGCACACTCTGGTCAGGGTCTGTTCCTTTTTATTATTATTTCAGCCCCATTTTGGTGCGCCAATGAAGGATGCGGTGGTTTAAGCTCTGCTGGGACCGGAGAGTATGTTGCTATTGCCCCTACCCCACCCTCAGCCGGTCGGGCTGGCAGTGAGGTAGAAACCCGGATTAAAATAAGTAGAAATTTAATACAACAGTGTGATATACAATCTGAACAACAATAGTGGCAATGATATCAACAATAAACAGCAATAACAGTGAACAAGACAAACGATATACAGAGAAATACCACAAATGGTCAGGGAACAAAGCCAACGCATGGGGTCCCACCACTAAAAAGCCAAAGATAAAGTAAAAGAGTTTTTTCTGCCCCCTGGACCTGACATCAGCATGGTATGAATAACCCGGCTGGAGATCCCTTCCCCCTCTCTCTCTGCTGGGGAGACTTAACCCTATCCTAGCTGAACCAGGACAATTCCTTCAGCCCCTAAGGTCACATCATCACAAGCATCTTCTGCCTTCTTTTTCCTTTTCTTAATGCAAAGAGGATATTGTCCTGAGAGGGTCACACCTTAATGTCAAATCTCCCACTTTTCACTCTCAGGAGACCAGATTTGAATCTCACACAAAATCAATGCGAAGGGGGTTATCATCCTGAGAGGGCCACATCTTGGTACACAAGTTTATCCTGTTCACTCTCAGGAGGCCACACCTTACCCAAGCAAAAATGCACTATCACTGTCTACTCTCCCCATATTCACTCTCAGGAGGTCACACCTTAAAGCAATTCAAAGAGGGTTATTTCATCCTGAGAGGTTTGCATCCAATACAGTAAGGCAGTACAGCACTCATCTCAAGGGATCCTGTCCGTGACGCCTGTTTAAAATGTCCCGATCCGATATTGAAGAGGGTTCTTAAACGATCCCAAGAGCAAGATTAAGACACAAACGAGGTCAGATGCTGTACAACCTTAAGAACTTTATTTTCTACAACAACTGATAAGAGCGATAGGACAGAGGGAAAAAGAGAGGAGAAAGTCAGGGGTCCCGCGATGTTCCGTTGGCTGGGTCCCGGTCCTCAGATGATGATATTCCATGCTCCTGGCTCTGTCAAAGTCTCTGGCACCCGTTAGCAAGCACCAGGCTATAAGCAACCGGCCCAAGAGGAGTACGCAGTCCGTCCCTTTAAAGTCCCCATCCCCACGATTTAGTCCTCTCATTCTCCCGGGGCTCGTTGTAATCTTACAGCAAGGCAGTTTGAAAATCTGATAATATTTATTTCCTTCTCTTGACATAAAAACCATGTAAAAGAGATCATGCCATATCAGCAACCGTATATTAATTTCTACATACATATGTTACACATCTTAGGCTCCTGGTTTCTCCCCTTTGAGGTCTAGGCATGTCTCCTTTGACTCTGGAGCTTCCATGGAACACTACCCACAGTACATGGAATTTGAGGTAAATCTTGGGCAACCAGATAGATCTGGTCTTTCCACCAGCCTGTTTGCAGAATTCTTGGGTATAAACTTGACAGAGGGATAATGGATCCTTGATCTTAAAAACATTGAGATCAACCAAATAAATACAATTTCAGTGAGTCATCCAAGGCTGAAACTGCATCTATGACAGAGACAACTCTAATCACTTTATCTCTGGTTTTGTGATTTTACTGCAAAAGCTTCCTTCTTCTTTTTTCAATGCTCTTCCTGATTCTTGAAATGTTAAAATTATTAGGTAGCTTAGAGAAACACATTGTCACTGACTTCCCACAACTTCCATGGACTAAAACAAAACTATATTTTAATTAGAGTACTTGATTAAGTTGGTGCTATGAATCTCTACTTGCATTTGGCAATGAATCACAAATTAACATAATCTTTTTTTAGAACTTTGCCACAGGTTTTCTGTTGTTATTTTTTAAACCCACAAATTTTTCATTCCTCCCACTGCCTGCCCCTACATATGGTCTCTTAAGATTCTAAAATTGTACAAGTCTCCCTGACATGCATTACAACCCAGATGTATTTAAACAGTTATGCCTTCTACTGACTGTTGGTTTGTATTATTCTGTGATTCTTCTTCCCTTTTTTTTTTTTTTTTTTTTTTAAATATCTTATAATGCATTGTCTTTCATATCTGAAGAGAATGCTGTCTTGTCAGAAAGATGGCTTGATAGGTAACATACCCCTCAAGGAGTCAAAATTAAAAATGTTAACTATCTAGATATTGTCACTAAATCAGTCCTCTGAATTGATACAAAATCTGTGTCTTTAAATTACAGTATTTCCCATTTTATTTTCTGTGATATACATACAACCGTAAGTACACTAACAAATTTCTTTCCCCTTAATTTCAGAATACTACCTGTTATTGTTTGGATCAACAAAACACCCTCAGAAATGTAATATTAACAAAAGAGATCGAAAACATACCCTACAGTTTGACAGAAAACCCTGACAGGATATAGCAATTTTTTTCTAATTATATATGCAGTGTCAAAAAAGCACTGCTAGCACTTTACCACCACAGTGTTCATGCAGTCACATGTCAGAGCAAGTGTCGGTTTTAATGAATTTACAATTAACATGCAATTTTATTATTCCAACTCATGCTGATATTAGTCATTTTAATTGTGTAAGTATAAAATATAATACTAGGTTACTGTCAAGGAGATGAGGCCCAACCTCACTCACATGTAGAAAGATTTATAATCCCAATTAACATTTGAAATATATAGGGATAAACTTACAAAATGTGAAGTGTCAGTTACTAAAAATCTGTGATCTGTTTCCCTAGATCTCATGATGCCATTTCTATAGCATATTGCCAGAGGCAATATGTCTATGAGTCAATTATATATCAACATTTACTTTTCAGTGACTCCCTTAGAGGACTAAGGAATTAACTATCTAGATACATATATAGCCTCATCACCATAGAATCAAAGTGCCTCTGGAGTATTTAAAAATAGAAGAAACAGCAGACATCCTTGTTCTTCCTCTCATTTCCCATTCTTACTCTGTAACACATATAGCTTGATTAATTGGGGTGGAGATTTTGGTGTTTTTTTTGAGGGGGAAGGAGGAAGGGTGTGCTGTTGAGCATAACATCTATTGTTGAGAGAAAGGATCTATGCATATCTTATAGTGAAAATACCTTATCAGGGGAAAGCTAAAACAAAACTTATTTTACATTTAGTCTGAAAAATCCTAAACCTGTGGGAATTTCCAGTACCTGTAGGAGTAACTGCTACAGGTTAGGTCCTGATCCTCTCACGAGTCCCCCTAAATTGATCAACGATATTATGAGTCTATTGGAAGATACCTGTATCAAAGGCCAAAGCGGGAGGGACATACATGATTACTCTGGGACCTAACAACCAAAGTCATGATGCAGTCAGAATTTCAGGGGAGAAAGTTTGAGTATTCAGTGGGTAAAAATACTGAGAAAATTGAGGACTATGTAGTTATAATGCTATTTGCTGCTAGATGTCTGACTTTCTCTTTGTGAATAAGCTGGATATTTTTAGTATTTTAAAAGATACGTTCTTTTTTTTTTTTTTTTACCTTCTGACTTTGAAGTAATAGAGAATGAACATTAGAAACATAGAGCTTATCTTGGTGAAGACTGTGAGAAATACATTCATACATAGACTGCTGACTGGCTATGCATAAAGGAGTATTTTTTGTCTCTAAAAGTATGTCAATTTGCAATACCATTGCAAGGTCTCCAACAGGCTGAAACATACTTATTAACAGAGAAAGATGTTAAAAAGAAACAAATTTTTTTTTTTTTTTTTTTTTTTTTTTTTTAATCTCCTGTCAGATTTGTTTAACAGTTTTTCTTTGTGACCCAATCCAATGTTGAGGAAGGTTGTGATATGATCCCAAGAATAAGATTAAGACACAAATAAGGTCAAATGCCACACACCCAAAACAGTTTATTATAAAAATGAAGAGGGGTAGAGATAAGACAGAGTGGAAGGAAAACACCGAAATGAAGCAAGCATCCAGAACAGAGTCACAAGAATAGTCACCAGCATGGATCCAGCAGCATCCCATTGATCTTCAGTCTTCAGTTCTTCAGTGGTGGGTGCACACAGATCTGGCTTCGATGGTAGGTGCACACACAGAAAATTTTTCTGTTGCCTTTTAAAATCATCATATCAGCTGATTAGCATATTATGGTGGTTTAAGCCCTGCCAAGACCAGAGACCATGTTGCCATTGCCCCTCCCCCACCCTCAGACACAAGTAGGGCACAAGCCCCAGGTTAAAATAAGAAGAAATTTAATACAACAGTATAATAAGCAATCTGAACAACAGTAGCAATGATAACAATAAACAGCAATAACAGCAAACAAGACAAAAGATATACAGAGAAATACTGCAATGGTTACAAACAGCTCGCTGTGTGCTTCCTGCTACCAAAGCCACAAAGGAAAAAGTTCCCACGCTCCCGTGCCCAGACCTGACGTCAGCATGGTATGAATAACCCGGCTGGAGATGCCTTCCCCCTCTCTCTCTTAACCCTATCCTAGCTGAACCAGGACACATATCTGTCCACCTGGTCCCACAGGTTTTTGGTGACTTCATGCTTTTAGAGCAGTCATCCACCTTCTGGAGCAGAAATGTTCACCTCTTATCAGTTCATTAGCAATGCATGCATGGTGTCTGGCCTACACAATAGAGCCATTACACGATGGAGCCACTGATAAACATTTGGTTTTGCTCAGCCCATATCTCCCCCTTTGAGGCTTGTGTAAGGAGTCCGACAATGCAACTGCAAGGGAGTGGAGGGTTCATCCTTCCACACACTCCTGCTTTGGTAACATTCCTTAGACTAATCCAAAGGCTGCAGATTATCCTTAAGGTTTGAACAGACACAAGCAAGATTTAGACAGTCATTTGACATTTCAGTCTCTCGCACTTTGATGCAGCAGTGCTAGATACATATTAGGAAAGCAGGAGGTGGATACCAAAGAGATTCAAATACAGGTGCTCAGTTACTTGCTGCTGCCATTTATCTGTTAGGGAATAAGCACCTCACCATCCTTTCCAAATTAATTGTTGTACACTAAACAATAATTCCATTAATATTAGAAATTATGCTGTGCCAGAATTACAGAACATATTTAATCATGTGTTCATAGTCATAATATAATAGAATAATGAGATATGATAGTAATAAATGAGATACTGATTGATACTGTACAAAATAAACACTAATGTTTATATAGCATCATGTATTAAATTACAAATCAAAATGTAAGTGCAATACATCATATATTTGAGTTGTTATTACATTCAACAATTTATTGATTAAAAAATGCAAGTCCAGTTCTCTGAGTAAGAAAGCTCATATATGACATGCACTTCTTCGGAAAGTCAATTTTTATTCTCATATAATGAGGGAGATATTGGTCACCTTAATTGCAATTATCATCTTCCAAACGTCATTCAGAATATAGTCTCTATCTTCAGAATATATGGTATAATAATAGTGAACACTATGCATAGTTAGGAAAAAAAACCCCAACCACCACCTTGTTAAAACTTGCAAATAATGCATGAAGGAATAAAACAAAGTCTGTTTGTCATAGTCACCTTACATATTCAAGGTCTTCTCTTTGGTCTGCTGATAAACCAGCTTAAAGCCTGAAAACTGTCTCACAATTTATTACTAAATATCTGCAAGCTTCCTAAAAAAGCCTGTTTGTCCTAGAGAAAAATGGAAAAACAGGGTCAAAACCAAAGCATTATATATCATCATTGTGCTTCCACGTAAGTTGGAAACCTCCAGCAGTTGTTTGACAAAAATTACTGTATGTTTTCATATGAAAACCAGTTTATTGCCATAAATGATGACCCTTTTTGTAGGAGAAATTCATGTTTGAGACCATCCGAGGAACCTGAACACATGCAAGTCCACAGGACCCAACAAGATGCATCCCAGGATTCTGAAGGAAGTGGCTAATGTAATTTCCAAGCCACTGTCAATAATATTTGAAAAGTCAAGACAGTCTGACAAAGTCCCCAGTGACTGGAAAAAGGAAACATCACTTTAAAAAGGATAAAAAGGAAGACCCCAGAGACTACCAACTAGTCAGCCTCTCCTCTCTGCCCAGTAAAATCATGGCAAAGATTTCCCTGGAAGACATGTCAAGGCATATGGCTGGCAGGAGGTGATTAGAGACAGCCAACACGTCTTCACAAAGGGAAAATTGTGTCTGGCTAATCTGGTGGCTTTCTACAATGGAGTGGTTGCATTGGTGGATTAGAAAAGAGCAACTGATGTCATCTATCTTGACTTCTGCAAGTCCTTTGTCATGGTCCCACATATCATCCCTGTCTCTAAATTGGTGACAGATGTGTTTGATGGACAGTCCATTCAATGGACAAGGAATTGTCTGGATGACTGCATCCAAAGAGATGTAGGCAATGGCTCAATGTCCAAATGGAGGTCAGTCAAAAGTGGTGTCCCTCAGGGGTCCAGTATCATAGAATATCTTTATAAATGACATAGTGGGATTGAGTGCACCCTCAGCAGCTTTGCAGACAACATCAAGCTGAGCAATGCTGTTGATACATATGAGGGAAGGGATGCCATCCAGAGGGACCTTGACAGTCTTGAGGAGTGGGCCCCTGCATATCCCATAAAATTCAACAAGGCCAAGGGTGGAACACTTCAGTGAAGAAAGTCAGAGAGAGTTGAGGTTGTTCAGTCTGAAGATGAGAAGGCTTTGTGGAGACCCTGTTGTAAGTCTTTCAGTATAATAAAGGGAGCTTATAGGAAAGACAGAGAAAGACATTTTACCAGGGCCTGTAATGACATAACAAGGGGCAATGGTTTTAAATTAAGAGTAGATTTAGATTAGATATTCTAATATATTTTTACAATAAAGGTTTTTAGACACTGGAAGATGTTGTCCAGATAAACTGTGGAGGGTCCATCCCTAAAGTGTTCAAGGTCAGATTGGCTGGGTCTTTGGGAAACCTGATCTGGGAAAAGTGTCCCTGTCCAAGACAGGAGGGTTGCACTAGGTCATCTTTAAAAGTCCCTTCCAACCCAAAACATTCTATGATTCCATGAATAATACCCAGATGCTGTGTGTCTTAGTAATTTCAACTCATCTTCCTTTTCACTATACATAGTGGGTGTACATAAGCGACTGTGAAATGTGAGTATGGATGTGGGTATGGATGATAGGATCTGGTAGCAGCTGATGTACACATGGTGATAGTAATCAATTCACAGGAGATAAAGTTAATTTGTGATAATATTAACAATCCCTGGTTTAGTAGTAACATCTTTGTGTGTGCATACGGTCTCATTCTGACTGGAGCTGTGAAGATTAAGGGAACATATAATATCATATTATTTGAGAGACTGCTTTAAATATATACATTGGGCAGAGTTGTCCTAGGATGCTGAGTAGTGATTTAAAACCTTGAGACTCCTCCCTGAGTCCACAATACATCTGGCTGCACATCCTGTAACACTGCACTAAACTGTATCTTCTTTCAGTAACTAATTATGTATTTATATGGAAATAATGCATAAATAAAATCATGATTCATTTATAAAATTAATTCCTGTTCTCCACTTAGGAAAATTTCATTCCTTCTCAGTTTTGTGTTTCTACACTATTTAATGACAACAATATTTTTCACCTAAAATTTTATAAAATCCACTTTTGACTTTATTATGTTTGGTAAAATGACATTTTCACTTCAGCAAAATTTCATAGACAAGTAGCTGTAGCCAATTTTAAAATGTATTTATTTATTTATGTATTTATTTATTTACTTATTTTGGCCAAGACTGTTCTGTGCTGACCCTCTTCAGCACATGGTGTAGGCACAGACAATGGAGCATTTTGCAGGAAAACATTGTAACTTCTACCTTAGAATAAAAGTCAACAAAGTAAGCTAAAAATCAAACATTCACCACCAAAAGCTGTATTGAAATTTGGCTGAAATCCAGGAAAAATAAGTCTTCACCACTACTCCATGAAGTTTTATATGATACATTGCCATTTCTGAAGCTAAAAAAATGAAGAGAATTGATTCTAAGAATGTTTTACATTTTGTAACTAATACTTCATATAGCTCTAAATGTAATTGTGGGTCACTCCATTATAGATGCATACATTTTTGCATAACCACAGACCAATTGTCTCACACAGTTTATAAAATAATCAGTATCCATCTTCTTTTTTTTCTACTCTTTAGATCTCCACAGGACAAGCCATTTTCTACTGAAGAAGATCTTGATAAATCCTATTTAATATGAAATAAAATGTGTCCATACTTTCCTGATCCCACAGCCTCCTTTGCCCTTTATACTGATGGCTATATATATTGCTGGTAGAGAGTATGGCCATTTATTAAGGAGCAAGTGTTGGCTGATCTCACTCTCTGTGTCTATTACCTAGCCAGTACAATATAACATTCCCAGTACAAGTACCTAACTGCCAACTGTTGTTAATAAAGAACATCTTTTTTGGGCATGTTAAAGATAAATTGCCTAATCAAAGGACAGCCTGCCAAAGAGACACCTAAACAGCCAGATTTATCACTGTAAGGTGATTTAGAGGGAATACAACAAAGAAGGGAGAGACAATATCAGGAAAATTTTGCATTCAAAATGATCATCCCTACTTCTGTCCCTTGCGAACTTCAGCATGACTGGGTTATAACATAGGAATGAATAGTCATGGCTTTTGCATATATTTCCACTAGAATTGTGTTTTGTTAGTGTAACGATACAGATTATCTTGATGACATCACAATGTTAGTTGTAACAAAGGTGACCTCGTGGTCCTATAGTAAGGGATGTCCTCAATCATCAGGGCATTTTTGAATGTCCTTGTCATCTTTACAAAGCAGGTAGGTGTATTTTGTTTTGTGCCTTTTTCTGCTGTAGTAAATCACTGATGATTGATTGGAGGAAGCAGCCATGGAAAATTCAAGCCAATAAAACTACTGACTGACAAAGAACAGAACCTCCTTGGCCATTGTTTTCACATGTCAACATCCTGCCTTTTCAATAGCTCTATACTTGAATATTAACTTCATCAATCAAATGCCATCTTACTTGAAAAAGGATACCTTGATAGATACAGTAATTGTGATTTTGGAAGTCCTTAAAAAATTTTGTACTAATGACATTGTATTTTCTGATAATATTCTGTACTATTACAAGTTCAAAATTCCTTTTCACGCAGTGTTGAAAAACAATAAAAGATAATAGCCTTAGTACTCAGATTTTGAACTGATATCTTTTACATGTATAGATACTGGTTTCATCTAGTTTTGATCAAACAGATACAGTATAAAACGACACTATAAATGACTCACTGTTGCCAACTACACAAAACTTTCAAATGAACCTGGGCCTATTATCATCAATATAAAATTACAACATGTATGCATTGTTTTTGCTTGGACAGAGCCAAGTTCTGTTTAGTTTAATATCTTGTTTCCAGGAATAGTGCTATCTGCTACAGAAGATGCAAGATATCTATCCACAGGACAGCTTAGCCACCTGCCCTTTTTGCCCGAAAAGAACTCACTCACATGATGACCAGCAGTGTTAATGGCTGAATCTGTATGTATCAAGCTGCTATATTTTTGGTGTCTCAAATCCTAAGAAAGTGATCAAAAGTGATGAAATCTTGATATATAGCACACAACATACTCAGTTTATTGTTCTGCCTTTCTAAATATAAAAAGTAAATGATTGTTTCAGGATTTAAAGATATTGCACATGTGATGTGGATGAGCTATCAGAATTCGGCTGACTGTGAGCAGTTTTCCACTCAGAAACCTTTCCTTAGTTCTCTTCCAAAGTCTCTTTCAGCTGCTACTTCAATCTTCTCCTCTCATTAAAATAAAAGGAAAAATAATAATCCATGGAAGAAACTGTAGAATAACAACTGTGAAGCTTTATGAATATGCATATTACAGAATCTCAGAATCATCTAAGTTGGAAAAGACCTTGAAGATCAGAGGTAACAGCAAATGAAACATCTTCTTCCACAATAACTGTGGACTTCAAAGTTAGGGAAATATTCAAAAAAGGCTTAAGTGTCCTGACTTGGAAAATGCGAGAAAAACTGAAGTAGTGTTCATTGACAAGCAGCTAAACATGAGCCAGCAGTGTGCCTGGGTGGCCAAGAAAGCCAACGGCATCCTGGCTGGTATCAGAAATAGTGTGACCAGCAGAAGCAGGGAGGTGACAGTCCCCCTGTGCTCTGCACTGGTGAGGCCACACCTGGAGTGTTGTGTCCAGTTTTGGGCACCTCAATACGAGAGAGATCTCGAGGTGCTGGAGCGAGTGTAGAGGAGGGCAACGAAGCTGGTGAAGGGCCTGGAGAACAAATCCTGTGAGGAGCGATTGAAGGAGCTGGGACTGTTCAGTTTGAGGAGGAGAAGGCTGAGGGGAGACCTCATCACTCTCTACAGCAACCTGAAAGGACATTGTAGAGAGGTTGGTGCTGGTCTCTTCTCACAGGTGATTAGTGACAGAACAAGGGGGAATGGCTTTAAACTGCAACAGGGGAGGGTCAGACTGGATATTAGGAAAAAATTGTTCACAGAAAGAGTGGTCAGACAGTGGAATAGGCTGCCCAGGGAGGTGGTGGAGTCACCATCCCTAGATGTGTTTAAGGGTCATTTTAGATGAGCTGTTGGGGGATATGGTGTAGGGGAGAACTTTGTAGAGTTGGGCTGATGGTTGGACTCGATGATTGTAAGGGTCTTTTCCAACCTGAGTGATTCTGTGATTCTATGATTAAGAGATTCTGACACAGAAAGACCCTTAAACACTTCATGGGTTTTTGTGGTTGGTTTTGTTGTTTTGGTTTGGTTTGTGTTTTGTTTTTTTTTTTTAATAGAGACATTCAATAGTATACCATAATGCAGTATTTTTATTTTGCTCATAACCATTCTGATATAAGATTATCTTTTATCGATAGATCCACATTAGGTGTTCCATAGATTGGATGATGCAGTTACTGAATTCACTACACACAGCAGATTTATATCTGTGCAGATATCTGCCAGAGGTTACCAGAGAGCATCTAAAAACTGCACACAGTTTATAAATTGAAACAAACATGAAATTATAAACAAAATAAACAACCCCAAATACCCAAACCAGATACATCATGTTTAACAAAGATCTACTGTAATAAACAGATTTGTTTAGTAAAGTAACAGTCAAGAAATAAAAAACACTAAATATTTTTGAGATAAGTCCTTATCAAAGTAAAAATAACCCCATAGTTTCATTTCTGAACGGACAATTTAAGGAAACAGGATCTCTATTTTTTTTTTTCTTTTTTCAAGAAAGCGTATCATTGGTTTTTATCTTTTTATTTCTGCATCTCGCACTGTTAACAAGATGGGTGACATTAGCCCAGAGAACATATTTAAACTTCATTACCATGATAAGCATTAAAAGCTGATTGCTACCAGTTGTCTCACGTTCCTTTTTTTTTTTTTTTTTTTTTTCTTATTCTCTTGTAATGGGCTTCCTTGGCATGATCTATCTTGTTAGTATACTTGGTTAGTTTATGAGCATTCACTTTGCATTCTTTAATAATCAGTCCATGATATACGTACATAAAAGAATGAAGCATACATAAATGTAAATAAATGAACTGTGCAATGATTTTAGTCTGGCCAATGCTAACACATTTGTTTGTAGATCCTTGCTTTCTCCTAGAGTAATTGAATTTTCTGGAGGTGTTTTCCAGTTTTAATTTACAAAATGTCCTGATCAACCTTTCCCAGAAAGTAAGGAAAACTGTTTCCAGAAAGTTGAGAAGTCCTGATCAGCATTTTGTGGCAATTCATGTATATCTTCACTGCATATAAAACTACTTTAGCCAGACCATAGCTGTTTCTATTCCTTTACTCTCTGCCTGTATTTTATTCTTCCATATGCAAGGATAAATGGATGCAGAGACACCAAACTAACTCTTTCTTTTTCATAGAAATGATCAATTACATGCAGCATTAACAGATAAAATGATATAATATTGTACACCTCAAGAGGGTGAAGAAAAGCACTTATGTGTACTTTGATCATCGTCCTGTCCTCTTCCACCACAACCAAAGACTATTTGAAATTTCTTTTCATCTATGCTTCTGAGTGCAGCCTGTTACAGATGCTCTCAAATAAACAACCAACCACCAAAAATAAAATAAAATTATTACTAACACAGTTAACTAGCTCTCTGTAAATTACAGGTTCAAATGTCTGTCAGAGGAGAACAGAACAGCTTTCTAGGGTTTAACGGCAACCCAGAACGCATAACAAAGAACTCTATGGGGTTTAAGAGCAAACCAAAATGCAGAGCAAGTCACCACTCCCTGGGGTTTAACGGCAACCCAAAGCACTTTATCATTCACCTGACAAGTGAGGGCTCTCAACCTCGAGGGCTGCTCAGGGCAGCATCCCGACCCAAGGCCCCTCGAGGAGTTTCCTTGGGCAGCATCCCAACCCAAGGGGAGAGTCCTCGACCGCAGCTGCTGCTCCAGGGGACGAGCTCCCAATGGCTCCCAGGGGACTCCAGTGATCCCCAGGCCCAACCTGACCCGTAGTCAGCAGCGGCTGCCACTGGCCAAAGGCCCCAACTGCCGCGAGGCCCCGAGAGCAAAGGCAGCCCCGAGCGGCTGCACTGCAGCAGCCAAGGAGCTCTGCCCTCACTG
>NW_020799145.1:5479538-5485923 GCF_003259725.1 Athene cunicularia
CTTTTTTTTTTTTTTTTTTTTTTTTTTTTAAATATATATAACTTAGGATATGTCTGGTAGCATAGATCTTGCTACAGATCTTTTTTTGGCTTACCTTTCTCTGGTACAGAGGTGTTACAATCAACTACTTACCCCACCTCAGTACATATTTTATTCCAGAAGACTGATGTGTTTGTGAACCCACAAACAAGAAATCCCTTTAACAACAAAAATCTGCCTTTGACCTCAAGTTTTACATTGCTATTCTCACCAGAAGCATATCATGTTGTACTGAGAAAAAAACAACCACACACACTTTTTTTCACATTAATTTATCCTTCAAGTCTAAAGCATATCAAATACAAAAAAAAAAAAAAAAAGGAATAAGCAAGAACCCTATATAGGATACTTTCTCTGATTTTGGACAGTAGTGAACTTTTATTCCTTACTGTTAATGAATTTAATCAAGATAGATATGTGTCCTGGTTTCAGCCAGGACAGAGTTAAATTTTCTTGGGCTGTGAGGCAACACAGCTGGGAGGCCAGGCCTGGATTGGCCATTGGAGTATTCCATATCATGTGACATTATGCTCGATGTATAAAGGAGGTGGCTTCTCTCCCATTTCTGCTTCCAGTCAGGGCAGCAGGATCTTACATTCAGGATCACTCCTGAGGGGTGGGGTGTGTATCAGTTGCCGGATGGTGAGCAATCACATTGTGTATTACCTGTTTGGACTTCCTATCTTTACTGTTGCTTTGTTACCATCACTAAACTTTTTAATTCAACCTATGATTTCTCTCTTTTTGTCCCTCCCCTATTTCACTGGGGATGGAGGGGTGTGTGTGTGTGTGTGTGTGTGTGACTGGCTGCATGGTGATTGGCTACCAGCTGAATTCAAACCATGACAATATACAATATTACACAAACCAATACACTACAGTGTTTATCATCACTGATTAAGTGACCTTCAAAGTAGAAAAAGGATTACCATTTCTCAAGTTCTGTTGCCAACATCATTAGTTTCCACAAATTCTACTTCCTTCCCCAGCTATGTTTTTGTACATATTTTTGGTATATTGGCTGCTAATGTGTGTTCATGACTGTTACAGCTTAAGGAGACAAGATAATTTCCTATCTAATGAAGATGGAGAAAAGATGCAGAGAAGTCTATGATATTTGCTACCTTATATTTAACTTCTTTTCCTCCTAGAAGGAAAAGTCCATGGGAAGTGACAGTGAGAAGTAAGGTGATGGCCCAGATGGGAAGAACATAAACAGCAGTTTCATTTCCACTCTGTTCTTCTATCACTGCTAGTAACACAGCTCCTTGCCCCTCTGGTTTGTTCAGAAAAGCATTTCCAATTGTCTGTATAGCCAATAGCACCTTTACTGGTGAGTTTGCACGGAATGCAGATGCTCCCTCTTCAAACTTCTGTTTGACAGGGTTTCTACAAGCGCAGACTCCATTGCTTTTTACCCCCACTGCCTGGAATTCAGAGATCCTGACTTAACACATGTAGATAAGACTGAGAGGATAATCCTTTCTGGTTTTATCTTCTGTTATTCAGTTTTGTACTAGCTGATAACAATCTGTCTTTATAACAAATACAGCTGTTAGAGGAATATTGCTGTAGGTGAACACTAATTTTTTAATATCACCCAGATAGTGAGGACAAAGACAGTGATATTTAAAAGAAGTCACTCCTTACTCACTGATCCCTTAAACTTTATTATAAATAATTTGGTTTAATACAGTAATTTTGGGTGTGTAGAAAAAAGGAATAAGGTAATTTCTTCCTATCTTACTGTAACATAAAACTGGCAGACAAGTTATGTGATTACTCAGGGACTGTATTTCCTGTAGCTGTTTGAAACCCACACAAATGTTTTAGTGCATATATGAATAAGGATGGTATTTACTTAATCTGAAACCTTGCCACTGGTGTGTTATTTTCAGTTCATAATCAAACACATCTTCATGCAGAATCTAACACCAATCATTTTAATCTATACTCCTAATAATCTTCTTTATGTAAATTTGATTGATTAAAATCTAATAAATAAAACTGATGACCTACTATGGTGTTTGTTTTTGTGATCTGGTGGCCTCATGTCTCTAGTAATTTCCTAGAAATTCCTTCTTTTTGTTCTACCTTCCAGGAAACAGCTTTTTGGCACTCTTGTTCTGGGTTATCTTGCAAGAACATATGAAATCTAACATGATAAAAACAATTAATAAATTGCTTTCTACTTAAAAGTAAGGTTTGTTTTTTTTTTTTTTCCATGTTAGAATTCAAAACAGATAGCAGAATCACATTTCAAGATTTCTGTGCCATAGGTAACATCATATGTTATGTAAAGGGCCTTCTTCATCAAATATATACACAAATAAGTAGTTATTTATAAATATGTATGAACACAAAGAGTTTGCAATGTTATAGTGAAGTGCCATAGACACTTCTACATTCTCTATTTAATCTTTCTGCTTGTCTTTATTTAAATGCTTTTAAACATAGCCAACAGATAATTTTATTATGATCAACAACTACTTTTAAAGAAAATAGAGCTCAAGGTTATTAAAGGAATTGTCTTGATTCAGGGAAACAGCTAAAGAAGAGTTCCAATTTGAACTGGTAGTCAAATTCCAGATAGCTAACTGAGATGATCATCAAATCTGTATCAGAGATGCAGGTAATCCTACTAATATCTGTAACCAAAACATGTGATTTCTCTACCCTTTTTCTTTTACCTGTGCTGCTTATTAAATTTAGGTTTTGCACAGTGCAGAAATGCTACTTTGCAAAATTTAAATTTGTTAAATTCATGAGAATAAGAACCTACAGAGAGGAACTTAAAATGATCATTGCAATTTAAATTAAAGGACTGGCTATGAAGGAAGGATAACAAAAAAAAGGACTAAAAATTAGAAGACAGAAAATAACAAAAAAAATGCCACCACATCCTAAAACCAGATAACAGAAAAACTGGCAAGTTTGTTGAGGAGAATGACAATAGACAACAACTTTAAAGAAGTGAAAAAATGAAAATTCTCCTAAATGGCATGGCAGAGAATTAAACAAGGGAAGCATGTAGTCAAGCTTTCACTCTCCTGAAGCTGGGTTTGATATCTTTTTTTTAATGCTCCACTTGTGCTTGTCCTGTAAACACAACCTGCTACAACAGGATGTTACATCTGGTACAGCAGTGATACAAAAACAGAAGAGATAGAGAGGATGAATGGGCATGTAGGATATATAAGCTACTGGCCTCCATTGAATTTATTCAAAGTATTTTGGACAGATGAAATTCATTAGCAGATAACTAATTTGATAGATTTGGGGTTTCATGCTGTTATGTGGTCACAAGAACAGAGAGCCTAAGTTTATTGTTTCAGATGGCTTCTTTTCACCAAATATAGATATAACCTCATGACTACCACATACCTGGTAATTCTGGTGTGCATTAGCCTTCAGTACAACTAAAGCAGCCTGTAGGGTACTCTTTATATAAAATAAATCCTGAAAGTCAAATTGAAGAATAGACCTTTAATCTTCATGGACAGATGTGCTTCACTGTGCTTTTGTGACACGGAGTTTCGGATTGCATCCACATTTAACAACTGCATAGCGAAGAACGCTATTCAGAGGATTGCACTCCTCATTCATTGACCCCAGCAGAACATAGATCCTGTCCTCAGACCACCAGAATCATAACCACATTTCTACTGAAGAAAGCTCATCCTCAACTAGTTAATCTCTGGAATGACTTCTCTCTTGACTCTCTATTTCTTGGATTCAAATAGTGGAAAATAGAGTGATATTGATTTTTTTTGGGGGGGGGCATATTTTGGTGCTTTAGATTATGATAACCCATTTGATCAAAAGAGATCACTTGTCAGGCACTGCTTTAATGTAGGATTATTTGTGCCACTGATAGGTTATTCTTATCAATTCAGAATTCTTCTGAATCTGGACTAGGAAGACTACATAAAGGATACAGAATTTTGTGTCCAGGCCATTTCCCACCAAGGAAAAATGAAGGATGTATAATTGATAGAATGGCATAGGTAACAGAAGAAGAACAATACCCCAACCCCCCAAAACCAATACTCCTCCCAAACCGAATTTGTTTTAATTTAAATAGTTACTTAGTTTGAAAATAAATTACTGAAAAAAAAATTCAGCTGAAGTATGATCACATTTAAAAAGTGGGACTTTTTGGCAAAATATACTAAAACATCAGAGGTAAGCAAACTATGAAGAAATCAAAATAGTGGCCAAGGTACATAAAGGACGAAATGTAAGGCCAAGTGGCATTTGGAGTACTACAACCTTAAAGTTTGCCATGACTAGGATGCATTATAAGCGTAGAGATTATTAAAACTCTACATGGATCTGAAAAATAAAATACAGTTTGTGGAAGAAGTGGCATGTAAGGAGGTATTGCATTTGAGAATAAAAGGAGTACATCCTATTATTTAGAGAATGAATGTCTAAATTTTCACATAGAGGGCTTTCTTTTTTAATTCAAATTTGTCAGAATAGAATGCTTTTAAAGAAATTGTCAACTCCTTTTGAAAAATAACTTGTATTGAAGAAGTGTTTCACTTTGTTCTTTTCCTTTTGTTAAAAAAAACACTTATTCAGATAGTTTCTTTTTCTGGAAACTGTCAATTTTTCTACATACTTGCCATATACATTTGTATGCAGACATCATTTTGCGTATAAATGCCACTTTTTCTTGTCTGTGTCAATCTGTTTTTTAATTCTATGCATTCAGTTATTTAATGAAGTGGTAATGAAGACTTGTAGTTTTCTTTCATTTCTCTGTTAATATACACACACAGGACTTTCTACAATATTTGAATACCACATAGGTCAGGTCTTACTACGTACTTTTCTAGCCATTTAACTGGTAAAGAATGCATTGTATCTAGTTGTTATTGACTAGACTAAGTTCTCAGATTATTCCTTATTTGAAAGATTTCTAAAACATTGATAAACAGAATAATCAATCATCTGACATGATTTATTGGCATACTATGTAACATAGTTGAACAATAATGGCCTATATGTTTAGAAATCATCACAATTTCCTTAGATTAGAAAGGATGGCTATAATTCAGTCTCCTGAGAAAGGGTACAGAATACTTTTTAGACCATCATTTGAGAATTAGTAATACTGGAGCCATAGACTTCTGGATGTTCAGATCCAGTAAAGAATATGTGATATGCCACTTAAAGGCATAAATTACCTAATTATGTAACAATAATTTTCTGATAGTATGACATGGTGTTGTACGATGTATAGCCTGCTGCCAAACCCTGCCAAGCCATCCTCTCTGCTATGGGAAATAACACCTGTTACACACTAGTAGCCTTTTTTTTCTTTTTGGCCTCAGGCTGCAAAAACTAGTGGATGGTCACCATTTCTCTTATACAATGCTGTGGTGGATTTAACTTTGGCTGTCTGCCAGAACCCCTGTCGTGCTTTGAGCCCAGAGGGAAACTGAGCACGGGGCAGCCACTCACTCACCCTTTTCCCCTCAGGAATGGGAAGTAGTAAATAAAGGAGAAGGCTCAGGAATAGAGACAGAGACAGGAAAGGATATCTTATTATGGTCACAGGCAAAATACAGACTCCTTAGGGGAAGAAAAAAAAGTCAATTTAGTTCAAACACTAACACCACCACCACTTAACAAACAGAGTAGGACACATCTTAAAAACACCTTCCCCTCACCCCTCCTTTCTTCTCAGGCTTAGCTTTCCTCCCAGTTTCTCCATCTCCTCCCCTCCAGTGGTGCAGAGGGAGAGGGGATGGGGTTTCGGTCAGTCCCACTGCTCCTTCCTCCTCAGGAGAGGACTCCTCACACTCTTCCCCTGCTCCCTCTCAGGGGAGACAGTCCTCTGCAAACTTTCTCTGACAGGAGTCCTTCCCACAGACTGCAACTCTTCCTGAGCTGCTCTAGCATGGACCCCTCCCACTTCTTGCAGTCCTCCCAGGACCAAACTACTATAGCAGAGGCTTCCCACAGAGTCCCAACCTTCTTTGGGCACAGCCACCTGCTCCGGTGTGGGGTCCTCCAGGGGCTGCAGGTGGGTCTGATCCACTGTTGACCTCCATGGGCTGCAGGGGGACAGCCTGCCCTCTCACCATGGGCTGCAGGGCAGTTTGTGCTCTGGTGCACCTGCCTCCCTCCTCTTCCTTCATTCTTCCATTTACCTCAGTGTTTGCATAGGTGTCTCCATCACAACTCCTCCTCATAAATCCAACTCTTCTTCCTAGATTCCCTTTCTTAAATAGGTCACTAATTAGTTTGGCCCTGGCCAGAGGCAGGTCTGACTTTGAGCCAGGGGAGCTTTGAGAAGCTTCTCACAGAGGACCACTGCTGTAGCACCCCCCAC
>NW_020799145.1:5485973-5488313 GCF_003259725.1 Athene cunicularia
TTACGGATGCTCTCAAATAAACAACCAACCACCAAAAATAATAAAAAATTATTATTAACACAGGTAACTATCTCTCCATAAGTTACAAGTTTGAATATCTGTGAGAGGAGAACAGAACAGCTTTCTAGGGTTTAACGACAACTCAGAACACATAACAAAGAACTCTATAGTGTTTAATGGCAACCCAAGACGCAGACAAAGCCCTGCTCCCTGGAGTTTAACAGCAATCCCAAACACTTTACAAAGCCCTGCTACCTAGGGTTTAACAACAACCCAAAGCACTTTATCACTCACCTGACAAGTGAGGGCTCTCAACCTCAAGGGCTGCTCAGGGCAGCATCTTGACCCAAGGCCCCTCGAGGAGTTTCCTTGGGCAGCGTCCCGACCCAAGGGGAGAGTCCTCGACCGCAGCTGCTGCTCCAGGGGACGAGCTCCCAATGGCTCCCAGGGGACTCCAGTGATCCCCAGGCCCAACCTGACCTGTAGTCAGCAGCGGCTGCCACTGGCCAAAGGCCCCAACTGCCGCGAGGCCCCGAGAGCAAAGGCAGCCCCGAGCGGCTGCACTGCAGCAGCCAAGGAGCTCTGCCCTCACTGGGTGTATGCAGCTGCCACAATCCAACCCGTGTCTACAGTCATGATTCGTCAGGTTTCCCTGAAGTGGTGGTGCAGTCACCTCTTGCCTCCAAGGTTAAAAGGGAGTGCGGTCCTGGTGAGTCTCCGTACTTGTTGTGGATTGTCATCCCTTGATTATACAATCAAATCTTAAAAGAAACCAACCCTCCAACCATACAAAGTATTACAATCAACACCGAAGGAAGCTGATTAACCATTTTAACAAGGAAGTTTCAAGCATATCCAATTAATCAATTGATGCTTAATATGACAATTGCCTCAAGTGTCTTGCTACTTTCTTCTTTTTTTTTTTTTTTTTTTTTTAGCACCAAGTTCAATCGCATTCTTCTGAATGCTGCCAATTTTAGAAGATCCATTCGCCACCACATTGTCATCCGAGTCTTGATTGTCCATATGGATCCCTATGGCCAAGCAGGATGCCCAAGTCATCTGTTCCTTCAAGATCCTAACAAAAAAAAAAAACAGAACTAGGCCTCGGATCAGAACCTGGGCATCAAGATAGACATCAGGGATTGTCCATTAGGCACTGATTCAGTGAGGTTTTCCACTTTTATCTAAGGCCTCCTCAGGCATATAGACCCCTAGATTTTACCAGGGTCATAGGCACAATGCCAACTGAGGGCAACTTCACCATGGCAGGTTGGCCTGCATATATTTTCAGGGGGAACTGACCCTTATGATTGTCAAATGTATTATCATCATCCACTGATAATCTTATAGGACAAAATGCTCATATTTTGGGGTTCACATAATGCCTCCAGTGGTTATTATTAATAAAAACCTCTTATGACAACCTTATATCCTAGTTAGGTCACAAAACATTGGCATGTCTCTTGATCAAGCCACTAATTCGCTCATCCATGCCATTAGCTTGAGGGTAATATGGTGTATGAAACACCCACTTGACGCCTTGTTGTGCCCACTCCTGGTCCACCCTGGCAGTAAAGTGGCTCCTGTTACCTGATTAAATTGTTTTGGGTGTTTCCTTCCCTGTCTGCTGTGATTTGCAATAATGAACTAACTGCACACAGCACTTCCTCACAGTTTCTCACTGCAGGGGGGTGGTGGTGGTGGTGTTTCCAGGGATCTCAACCCCTTCTCCGGGCATGGTTTTAGCCAGCTTTTGAGCCAGTGCATACCAAGCAATTGTTGTCGAGAGACATACAAATGTAAATTACCCGCCATCCCACGTGGGAGCAGTCACCTCTGCTTCTGACAAAGGCAACACAAAGAGTCCAGCCCAGCCCTGGCTGCACCCAGCCCAGCCGGGCCCTGCAGCTGACAGAAGGCCCGGATGGGCATTCAGCCCCCCATCATCGCCTGTTAACTGCCACCTTTTGTTTGGTTTGCTGACTAGCCACACAGAAGAACTGTAAGGGAAATGTTCACAATTTATAATGTTTTTCAGTATCATTAATCACTTAAAAAATACCCTGTTTGGCAGCAGTTGGGAATGGATATTGTGAGACACACATGCAATTTCTGTAACCCTGTCTCCAAAACTCCACACTGCCGTCTAGTAAACACCACTGTTCACCTACCAAAACATCAAACCCTAATATTTTACCTTTGTTCTCGAGTTCTGCCTTCCAGCAATTGCACCAACTTCAAGATGTTACCAATAGATTTCCATGTAATATTGTTTGGGGTACCCCCAGTGCCAACCCCTTCTGCCGAAGATGATTCCTTCTTGAATCGTAAAATCGA
>NW_020799145.1:5488363-5490231 GCF_003259725.1 Athene cunicularia
TGCAGAGCTATTTCTCTCATAAGTTTCGCTCATCCCTCTTACAGCTGCTGCACAGCTTTGCTTTACTCTTTATTAAGTAGATTTTCCCAGATTTATTAGCAGCTTGAAGGAGGGGCCCAACTCTGTCCTGTGGTGGGTCCAGCGGTCCTGAATGAAGCTGGCTGTATCTGTCATGGGGAATTCCCCAGCCTTTCCTCACAGAGGACACAACAGAATCACAGAATTATCTAGGTTGGAAAAAAAAATTGAAGATCATCTAGTCCAACCACTAACCTGACACTGACTGTTCTCAATTACACCAGATCCCTCAGCGCTATGTCAGCCCGACTCTTAAACACCCCCAGGGATGGGGACTCCACCACTGCCCTGAGCAGCCCATTCCAACGCCCAACAACCCCTTCTGGAAAGAAATGCTCACTAATATCCAGTCTAAACCTTCCCTGGCACAACTAGAGGCCATTCCCTCTCGTCCTATCACTTGTTACTTGGTTCAAGAGGCTCATCCCCAGCTCTCTGCATCCTCCTTTCAGGGAGCTGTAGAGGGCGATGAGGTCTCCCCTCAGCCTCCTCTTCTCCAGACTAAACACCCCCAGGTCCCTCAGCCGCTCCTCGTACAACCTGTGCTCCAGACCCTGCACCAGCTCCATTGCCCTTCCCTGGACACGCTCAAGTCATTCAATGTCCTTTTTGGAGTGAGGGGCCCAAAACTGAACCCAGGAGGTGAGGTGTGGTCTCCCCAGTGCCAGTACAGGGGTCAGACCCCTTCCCTGTCCCTGCTGGCCACGCTATTGCTGACACAAGCCAGGATGCCTTTGGCCTTCTTGGCCCCTTGGGCACACTGCTGGTTGTTGTGAATCGGGCTGTCAATCAACCCCCCCAGGTCCCTCTCTGACTGGCAGCTCTCCAGCCACGCCTCCCCAAGCCTGTAGCACTGCTGGGGGTTGTTGTGGCCCAAGGGCAGCCCCCGGCATTTGGCCTTATGGACACTCCCCCAGTTGGCCTCAGCCCATAGCTCCAGCCTGTCCAGGTCTCTCTGCAGAGCCTCCCTACCCTCGAGCAGATCAACACTCCCACCCAACTTGGGGTCACCTGCAAACTGACTGAGGGTGCACTCGATCCCCTCGTCTAGATCATCAGTAAAGATGTTAAACAGGAGTGGTCCCAACACCGAGCCCTGGGGGACACCACTCGTGACCAGCCGCCAACCGGATTTAACTCCGTTCACCACAACTCTTTGGGCCCGGACATCCAGGCAGTTTTTTCCCCAGCAAAGCGTGTGCCCATCCAAGCCTTGAGCAGCCAGTTTCACCAGGAGAATGATGTGGGAAACGGTATCAAATGCCTTACTGAAGTCAAGGTAGACAACATCCACAGCCTTTCTCTCATCCAGTAATCAGGTCGCCCTGTCGTAGAAGGAGATCAGGTTTGTCAGGCAGGACCTGCCTTTCACAAACCCATGCTGACTGGGCCTGAGCATCTGGTTGTCCCGCATGTGTTGTGTGATGGTACTCAGGATGAGCTGCTCCATCAGCTTCCCGGGCACCGAAGTCAAGCTGACAGGCCTGTAATTTCCCGGATCATCCTTCTGACCCTTCTTATAGCTGGGTGTCACACTGGCCAATTCCCAATCAGTTGGGACCTCCCCGGTCAGCCAGGACTGCTGGTAAATGATGGAAAGTGGCTTGGTGAGCACCCCAGTTTTACGGATGCTCTCAAATAAACAACCAACCACCAAAAATAATAAAAAATTATTATTAACACAGGTAACTATCTCTCCATAAGTTACAAGTTTGAATATCTGTGAGAGGAGAACAGAACAGCTTTCTAGGGTTTAACGACAACTCAGAACACATAACAAAGAACTCTAT
>NW_020799145.1:5490281-5506471 GCF_003259725.1 Athene cunicularia
AAAAAAAAAAACAGAACTAGGCCTCGGATCAGAACCTGGGCATCAAGATAGACATCAGGGATTGTCCATTAGGCACTGATTCAGTGAGGTTTTCCACTTTTATCTAAGGCCTCCTCAGGCATATAGACCCCTAGATTTTACCAGGGTCATAGGCACAATGCCAACTGAGGGCAACTTCACCATGGCAGGTTGGCCTGCATATATTTTCAGGGGGAACTGACCCTTATGATTGTCAAATGTATTATCATCATCCACTGATAATCTTATAGGACAAAATGCTCATATTTTGGGGTTCACATAATGCCTCCAGTGGTTATTATTAATAAAAACCTCTTATGACAACCTTATATCCTAGTTAGGTCACAAAACATTGGCATGTCTCTTGATCAAGCCACTAAATCGCTCATCCATGCCATTAGCTTGAGGGTAATATGGTGTATGAAACACCCACTTGACGCCTTGTTGTGCCCACTCCTGGTCCACCCTGGCAGTAAAGTGGCTCCTGTTACCTGATTAAATTGTTTTGGGTGTTTCCTTCCCTGTCTGCTGTGATTTGCAATAATGAACTAACTGCACACAGCACTTCCTCACAGTTTCTCACTGCAGGGGGGTGGTGGTGGTGGTGTTTCCAGGGATCTCAACCCCTTCTCCGGGCATGGTTTTAGCCAGCTTTTGAGCCAGTGCATACCAAGCAATTGTTGTCGAGAGACATACAAATGTAAATTACCCGCCATCCCACGTGGGAGCAGTCACCTCTGCTTCTGACAAAGGCAACACAAAGAGTCCAGCCCAGCCCTGGCTGCACCCAGCCCAGCCGGGCCCTGCAGCTGACAGAAGGCCCGGATGGGCATTCAGCCCCCCATCATCGCCTGTTAACTGCCACCTTTTGTTTGGTTTGCTGACTAGCCACACAGAAGAACTGTAAGGGAAATGTTCACAATTTATAATGTTTTTCAGTATCATTAATCACTTAAAAAATACCCTGTTTGGCAGCAGTTGGGAATGGATATTGTGAGACACACATGCAATTTCTGTAACCCTGTCTCCAAAACTCCACACTGCCGTCTAGTAAACACCACTGTTCACCTACCAAAACATCAAACCCTAATATTTTACCTTTGTTCTCGAGTTCTGCCTTCCAGCAATTGCACCAACTTCAAGATGTTACCAATAGATTTCCATGTAATATTGTTTGGGGTACCCCCAGTGCCAACCCCTTCTGCCGAAGATGATTCCTTCTTGAATCGTAAAATCGACCCGATTTATCCTGGGGCGGTTTAAAGTCTCTACGAGGAGGCTGCCTGGGGGGAAGTTTCCGACTGACTTGCTGAACCCTCTGGCTTCCATCTTCACCCCCACCCGGGTCAGTCCAGCCCATCTCTCGCCCATAAGCAGCCATATCATGTAACACTTCTGCCCACGTTAAGACGTGGGGATTTTGCTGGTTCATTTAATAGCTCTTTGCACCCTTTCTCTGAGGGACAGGACATGTATCTTTAAGGCATCCGGGAGCCCTCTAATAAGAACTCAAAAGTGGCTGGGATCCACCGGCGCTGCAAGCAGGATTCTGCACCAACCCTTCTCATATATCGCCTGAATGCAAGCGGCCTTTTGTACTGCCTCCACCAGCTCTGACATCCCATTTCCTTTAATGGTAACAGGTTCCCCCCTCTCCTTAGGGTCCACACCCCCAGCCCAGTAAGCCACTCAAGATGTTATCGGCTGGTTACCCAATGGTCCATCACTTAAAACCACTCTGGGACCCCATAAACCTCCTGCCTCGTCATCACTCAACAGAATTCGATCCCTTCTTGTTAAACTCTCCATAAATACTCAGTTTCAGATTCACCTGGCTTACGCGAATATTTAACCTTGTCCTGGTTCAGCCAGAATAGAGTAAAGTTTTCCCCAGCAGAGAGAGAGGGGGAAGGGATCTCCAGCCGGGTTATTCATACCATGCTGGCGTCAGGTCCGGGGGCGGAGCCTTTTCCTTGCTCTTTGGTGGGCTCAGGAGGGAACTTTGCTTTCCGTAAACCAGCTAGCGGTATTTCTCTGTATATCGTTTGTCTTGTTCACTGTTATTGCTGTTTATTGTTGTTACCATTGATACTGTTGTTGTTCAGATTGTTCTATCACTCTGTTGTATTAAATTTCTTGTTATTTTAGCCGGGGTCTGTGTCTAACTTCCAGCCTGGCCGGCATGGGTGGGGGAGGGGCAACAGCCACGTGCTCTCTCATCCCGGCAAGGCTTAAATCTTGCACAAACCTGAAGCTCACCGAGCTCGGGTCCCTTCCAGGGGGTTGTACAGACCGTGGTTCGGGGTTTCCTACCTTTTGGACCTGTGTGCTTTTCTGTTTTAATGAGAGGTCACACCTGTCTTTCCTCCAGTTCCTCTATTTCCTCCGAGCCACTTTCATCAGACTCTCCCCAAATATCTCCATCTCACTCTTCAAGATCTACACTGGTAATTAACTTTTGAATCTGGGCAACACTAGGAGGTTTTTTTGCTCGTGCCAGCATAATTTCATTTTTCTTTCTAATAACCGCCTTCTCTCTCTTTCTCGTAATAAGTCTGCCTTTAAATGGTCGATTTCCAACTGCTCTTGTAAGGCATCTTTCTCCACCATTACAAAATAATCCTGCGCCTGAATCAAGCAGGCACCTAATATGGCGCACATTTTTCCTTCACTTTCGCCTATCCACCAGCTTCCCCTGCTTTGTGCCAAATTTCTTGCAACTTCCACCAGATAAAACCACCTCTCCTTCGCCCACTGCACATCTGGGGGAGAAGGGGCACAACTATATTTCTGTAATATCTCCTCTATCGACACCTTGCCAACTACGCCAATTGTTATGGATGCTCTCAAATAAACAACCAACCACCAAAAATAATAAAAAATTATTATTAACACAGGTAACTAGCTCTCCGTAAGTTACAGGTTCGAATGTCTGTGAGAGGAGAACAGAACAGCTTTCTAGGGTTTAACGGCAGCCCGGAACACATAAAAAAGAACTCTATAGGGTTTAATGGTAACCCAAAACGCAGAACAAAGCCCCACTCCCTGGAGTTTAACGATAACCCCAACCACTTTACAAAGCCCTGCTATCTAGGGTTTAACAACAACCCAAAGCACTTTAACACTCACCTGACAAGTGAGGGCTCTCAACCTCAAGGAGCTGCCCAGGGCAGCGTTCCGACCCAAGGCCCCTCGAGGAGTTTCCTTGGGCAGCGTCCCGACCCAAGGGGAGAGTCCTCGACCACAGCTGCTGCTCCAGGGGACGAGCTCCCAATGGCTCCCAGGGGACTCCAGTGATCCCCAGGTCCAACCTGACCCATAGTCAGCAGCAGCTCCTCATTGGGCGGGTGCACCTGCCACAGCCAGCCAGCTCCTTCAGCACCCTCGGGTGTATCCTGTCTGGGCCCATAGACTGGTGTGTGTCTGTGTGATACAGCAGGTCACTGACTGTCTCCTCCTGGAATGAGGGGTTTGTTCTCCCAGTCTCTGTCTTCTGGCTGAGGATGCTGGATTCCCTCAGTACCACTAGTCTTGTTATTAAAGACTGAGGCAAAGAAGGCATTAAGGACCTCAGCCTTTTACTCATTACTTGTTGCCATGTTTTCTCTTACATCTAGCAGGGGATGGAGGCTCTCCCTGGTCTTTCTTTGGCTGTTGACATAGAAACATTTCTTGTTATCTTTGACTGATGAAGCCAGACTAGCTGGGCTTCAGACCTTCTGAATTCCAGCCTGCTTAGCCTCACAGCATTTTTGTGAGTTGCTAGTCCCTTCGTCCAAAGGCTGTAAACTCTCCTTTTCTCCCTGAGTTGCAGCCAAAGCTCCCTGTTCAGCCAGGGTGGTCTTCTCTGTTGCCGGCTTCTCTTACAGCACCTGGGGACAGCCTGCTCCTGTGCCATTTTCTTCTTAAAGAGTGCCCAGCCTTCCTGGGCCTGTATACTCTTCAGGACCATCTCCCAAGGGATTCTGTCAAGCAGGTGCAGAAACAAGACAAAGTCAGCCGTTTGGAAGTCCAGGATCGTAGTTCTGCTGCCCCCTCTCCTGGCCTCTCTAAGAATAGAGAACTCTATTTATTTCATGATTACTGTGCCCTAGTCGGCCTCCAATCACCACATCATCCACCAGTCCTTCTCTGTTCACAAAGAGGAGATCCAGCAAGGCTCCTCTGGCCGGTTCACTCACCAGCTGTGTCAGGAAGTTATCTCCCACACATTCCAGGAATCTCTGGGACTGGTCTTGTTCTGGTGTATTAAAGTCTCCCACAAGAACAAGGGCAAATGATCATGAGATTTCTCCTAAGTGCCTATAGAATATTTCATCCACCTGTCTGTCCTGGTTGGGTCACCTATAGTAGACTCCTACTACAACATCTGCCCTGTTGGCCTTCCCCCTGATTCTAACACAAAGACACCTCACCCTGTCTTCACTACACTTGTATTCAAACCAATCATAACAGTCCCTAACATACAGTGCTGTGCCACCACCTCTCCTTCCTTGTCTATCCCTTCTAAAGAGCTTGTACCCATCAATTGGTACACTCTCACTCCAGTCAGGGGAGACATCCCACCTTGTTTCTGTAATTGCAATAACATCATAATTTTCCTGCTGCATCAGGGCTTTAAGCTCCTTCTCTTTGTTACCTATGTTGTGTGCATTGGTATACATGCACTTCAGATGAGCTGATGTCACCAGAAACTTTTTGCATTTTGAGGTCCTAAGTCCAGACTGATCTTTCACAGATGTTACCATGGTTACTGATCCATCAATATCCCTAGCATCTTTGTTGTACATCCCCTTCCTTTGCTACCAACACCTTGCCACAGAAACCAAACACAGTTGCAGACCCATGGTGTGTGACACCAGCTTTTACAGTTGAAGTGCTAAGGCTTGGACAACCGGCCCAGGCCAGAGTTGACCTACAGATGAATCCTGTATATTTTATAACTGAAAACCCTTGTGCTAGTAGGAATTTTACTAGGTTATAACAACCCACTTATTCTGATGTAAAAAGTGCTAAAGCATTGAAATACTGAAACCTGAACAACAGGCCCCAAGCCGAAGCTGCCAACTTAGTATGTAATCATTAACAAAGTATGTAAACTCGCTAGTGAAAGATGCGGCTTAGAATATAATCAGTAGCAAGGACAAAATGCTGAGAGAATGTCTCCACCTTCCCTTGTTTAGCCTTGTTCAAGGCTGAGAACCCAAGTATCTGGCCTTGTTAGAAACTCCCTTGGTTTCTCCCCCTGAGTCCCGGCCAGGCTTTGGGTGGAATCCAACAGGAGAATGAAACCAGAAATTTTATGCTCAAAACAAAGGTGCCAGCTATTCTGGCCTGTCCATCTCTGGTGTATAAGGCTGAACCCGCTCACAGTGACTTTGGCAGCCTCACCTATGGGTGGACGCACCGTGTAGGATTTCCCCCTTGCCGGGACAGGCTCTGCAAACCCTCGCTGTAACCGGGGCTGCCCAGCCACTGCGGGGCTGGGTGATGGTAACATGCAAGTGGTGATGGGTCTTTCTTTCTTGTGTAGTAATGATTTGATGCATTACGCTGTATTCTCCTGATTGTTGCTTTATGTGCACTATTCTGCTTTTTCTTGTTGCATGTTTTCTGTATTACACTGTTACATTATTTGGTTATCACCAGTAAAATACGCCTACTCTTTTCACTCTGGTGTCTGAGCCTAATTGGTATTCTTAATCAGCAAAACAACAGTGTAGGCTAACGCCTTGTAAGCTGACCAGCTAATATGTTTCATCTCAATCATTATGACTAATGAAATCATTAGGAACATAATCCATAATCCATCCATTCATCTTCTACCTTTTATTTTTGTCAGATCTTCTTCAGTTGTTGAATTAGCAGCATAATTTTGGAATATATCTCTGGATAACTGAGGGGTGGAGGTCCCTCATCTCAGGCTAGAGGACTATTGTTAAGACACTTGTTAATATTGTTTGCCTGCTGCATCCTCTGCAATGTTTTGAGGAATAGATGGGAGTAGGATGGCAGTATGACTCTCAAACCTTAACAGTGGCAGCAATATCAACTGGGGTTTGCTCAGATGCCTGCAAGAGCTGAGAGCGCCCAATCATGAGAGGTGTTCTTGCAATGTACTTTATACAAACTTTTGGTATCATCTTCTGTTACTTGATGTTGCCTTCATCAGAAAGCAAGAATAAACCACATCATGTTATTACTCTTACCTTTTTCTGTGCTCACCCATTGCAGACCTGGCCTTGCTCTAGTACAGGGTAACTGTCAGGGGGTTTATCTGTTACTGAGGTAAGTCCAGAATCTTTCATTATCTGTTTTCCATAATGATGCATGAAACCAGTGCAATATCTGTTGTAAAAAGGATGCCGAGTTACATGCACAAACCTTTACTCAGATGGATCATCACTGATGACACACATCATTCCTAGATGTGAACATTATTTCTGGGGGAAAAATAAAAAAAAAATAAAATAAAAAGGAAGTGAAATGTGTGGGAGACATCGGCCTGTCAGCCTCACACAACCTCTAAAAAGCAGCTAGGCTTTGATGAGAAACAGGGCTTGGGAGAATGATAAGAAACGTGCTGAGTTGTGTCAAGGTGGCAGGGAAAATCAACAGACAGCTGCAACACTGAACTGGAAATGTACTGAACTGTGAGAAGTTACTGCTGCGTGAACAAGGAGGTGATTGGTCTGCACAGTGCATGTTAGAGTGGTCTTATGGTGATAGGAGAAAAGGCTGATAGCTGTCTAATTGCTGATTTGTTAATTATGAAGTAAGAGCGTTGTTAAGAGCATAAGTATGTACTGTTTGAAAAAAAATAAATGCTTTGCTTGTTATAACTCTCATAGAATTGTGCAGGTCTGATATCCTCCCTCAACAAAAGGGATAAATTTCCCAATGACAAGTCAGGAAGAACACTGATGTAATCTCTTCCCTGTGCAACCCCTCCTCCATAGAAGGCAGTGTAGCTGAAGATGAAGAGAATGTTGACTTTTACCACACTTTTTCCTTGTACTGTATGATTTTCATTGTGAACTACTCAACTGAGTTGTTCCTGCTTGTGATGTCATTAGTGTGGTTTACAGTCATGAGCATTATGTGCTGACCGCTAAATTCTTTTGCATATGTATTATTAGGTACTTCTTCATGCATATTTAATTGACTACTATATTGTTATTCACTAACATTTGAGTTTCTTTAATATTAATTAAACCCCACAGAATAGTACATAGGAAAAGAGAAGAAACAAAAGAGTGACTTTACATGAGAACCCAAGAGTGAGAGAAAGTAAAAAGTTACAGAGCTCCAGAGGAAAGGCAGGTTGAAGATTGTTGAATGGAAAGGTCCTTACTGCTACATAGGTTAAAGAACGTAAGTTTCTGTGCAGCATTGGGAAAGTAAACATGGGCTGATGTATGGATGCAGACATGTAGGTCTAGGTCTTTAGAAAAAAGCCCTTTACAAAGCAGGAAGTTCAAGTCAAAAGTCTATGAGGGGGAAATGCTAACTGATAAGTACTGGAAAGTGAATAGTAGCAGCAGTACAGAGCTTCTATACTTAAAGGCGAGCAATGACAGACTGGGCAGTGAACTAAGAGAATAATGGTAAGAATGGATCAAAATGGTATGATAAAATATCCACACAGCTTAGTGGTGGGTGACCTAAAAACTTTCAACTTTTACGTGAGATAGGACAATCAGTATATAGTCTGCTCCAACTGTTTTCATAAGGAATAAGGTACCTCATCCTTTCAGAAAGCTACCTCCTATATGTGTAGCAATAAACTGCATAGTTTTTTTCCTCAAAAAATCTTAACATAATGATCCCTTTAAATTCTTCTCATTGTCTGAATAGATATTTCTTAGGATCTCTCTATGTATCAGATTACTCCAGTAGTCCTTCTGGACTGTTTTCTGAATCTTAGATGATGCTTTTCTCTTTCCAAACAGATCAAACAAAAGTGCTCTGTTACTATTATTACATATATTTAGGACTGATCCTGTAGTCTATATGTATAAATGAACTGTGTCAGAAATGAGTATCCTAGTGGCAGATCATAGTCTACTGAATGGTAATTTAGGAGATGTAAAAGTGTTTTTGGAACACAGCCACCATTAAAGCATGGATATCCTGGTTCAGCTAGGATAGGGTTAAGTTTCCCCAGCAGAGAGAGAGGGGGAAGGGATCTCCAGCCAGGTTATTCATACCATGCTGATGTCAGGTAGGCCCGTGGGAACCTTTTCCTTGGTAGACTTGGTGGCAGGGAGCTGTTCCCTGACCATTTGCGGTATTTCTCTGTATATCGTTTGTCTTGCTTACTGTTATTGCTGCTTATTGTTGTTATCATTGCTACCGTTGTTGTTCAGATTGCTTATTACACTGCTGTATTAAATTTCTTATTTTAGCCCGCGTTTGTGCCTCATTTCAAGCCTGACCGGCTGAGGGTGGGGGAGGGGCAACCACACCGTGCTCTCCGGTCCCGCAGAGCTTAAACCACCACAGCCTTAATTGGCACACCAACATGGGGCACAAGAGGGCTGAAATAAGAATTAAAAAAGGGACAGACCCCGACCAGAGTGTGTTAGAGCAATCTATTGGGTGTAATTTTTCTGTTTGTATTTGTACTGTTTGATAAGAAAATGTTTGCAATGATGGCCCACTTGCTTGCGTGGTGGGGCTGGATTATTCCTCACATCCACTGTGTGTTCTCAGTGCTGGTGTATGTTATCAGTGAAAAATGTCTAAAGGGGATCGTTTTGTTATACAGGCTACTGACTACCTATGCTGCCTTTATATCGCTGTGTGTGGGGGTGGGCCGGTACCTGTTTGCATTTGGGCCTTTTGTTAGGGATCTCACCCACCCCCTCTACGGGTGAGCCAGGGGAAGAGATCCTCTCGTCTTTGGGGACCTTCAGTTATCCTTGGAGCCTGCAGGCCAGTGTGATCGTGGCACAATGCTTTCTGAATGTCTGCCTGATTTCGGTTTTGGCCATGCACAGTTTCTCTAGCAATAGCAGTGCCCGGAAACCTGCCCCGAGGTCAGATAATAGTGAGTGAGAAGGGGTGTGGGAAAAGATGGGCAAAGGCCTGAGTCGGTGGGCACCTCCAGTGCTTTGGAATTTCACTCCCAAAAAAATGCAGAGCCCTGATAAGCTGACGGAGTGCTTAGAAAGGGTGTGTTACCAAGCTGGCAAAACCCAGGACACACAAATCACTGCAATGTGTTGGGGACTTGCCCATGCCTACCATGTCCTCTTTAATACCACCCACTGCCCTCAGGGGGGAGAAGGGTCTGCAGGATCTGAGAGTGAACTTACTGGTACAGCAGCTAGCCCGGGGGAACAGGCAGAGTCAGGATCAGTTGCCTCCACCAGCACAGCAGCTGAGCCAGAGCCAGCCCGTGCTGGTATCAGTTGCCCTGATACAGAAAAAAAAAAAATACCAGAAAGTCAGTTCGCAAAGTGGCAGATGGGGATGAGCCAGGCCCAGCACAGGAACAGGAGGAAGGGCCAGTGGTGATTGTCTGACCTCTATCCCCAAATGGGTTGCAAGATATGAGGAGAGATTTTGGCCACCTGAGAGGCGAGCAGATTTGCACCTGGCTGCTCCGATGCTGGGACAATGGAGCCAGTGCCTTTGAAATGGAGGCGAGAGAGGCCAAGCAGCTGGGATCTTTGGCCAAGGATGCTGGCATTGATAGGGAAATAGGGAAACAGACTCAAACCCTCAGCCTTTGGAAGCGACTCCTGCTCAGCGTAAGGGAGAGGCACCCCTACAAGGATGATATCCTATGTCAGCTAGGCAAATGGACCAGCATTGAGAAAGGCATCCAGAATCTCAGGGAACTGGCTGTGTTTGAGATGATCTATGGTGATCTGAATGATGAGCAGTCACCCATGGACCCAGATCAGGCCCCTTGCACACACCTGATGTGGCGAAAGTTCCTGAAGAGCGCACCAGAAGCACACTCGAAAGCATTGGCAATAGTGTCCTGGTGGACAGACACCCACATCTAACAGTGGATGGAGTGGTTGGCAAGCTCTGGCAATATGAGGGAAATCTCCCTTCATCTCAACATTCCTGGGTCTCAGCTGTGGAGGAACTGTCTCAGAGGGTCCAGAAAATGGAAGAGGACATGTCCTACGTTCCACCTGCACGAGCTGATGTCTCAGCCATTGGAAGTAAACGTTTCCCCACCCAAGAGAAAGGCAGGAGAAGGCACACACCATGAGGCACCCTGTGGTTTTTCCTCCATGACCATGGAGAAAACATGAGGAGGTGGGATGGACTGTTTTCTGAATCTTAGATGATGCTTTACTCTTTCCAAACAGAACAAACAAAAGTGCTCTGTTACTATTATTACATATATTTAGGACCGATCCTGTAGTCTATATGTATAAATGAACTGTGTCAGAAATGAGTATCCTAGTGGCCGATCATAGTCTACTGAATGGTAATTTAGGAGACGTAAAAGTGTTTTTGGAACACAGCCACCATTAAAGCATGGATATCCTGGTTCAGCTAGGATGGGGTTAAGTTTCCCCAGCAGAGGGAGAGGGGGAAGGGATCTCCAGCCAGGTTATTCATACCATGCTGACATCAGGTCGACACGCGTGTACCTTTTCATTGGTAGTCTTGGTGGCAGGGAGCTGTTCCCTGACTATTTGTGGTATTTCTCTGTATATATTTTTTCTTACTGTTATTGCAGTTTATTGTTGCTATCATTGCTACTGTTGTTGTTCAGATTGTTTATCACACTGTTGTATTAAATTTCTTCTTATTTTAACCCGGGGTTTGTGCCTCACTGCCAGCCTGACCGGCTGAGGTTGAGCGAGTGGCAACAGCAACATGCTTTCCGGTCCCGGCAGAGCTTAAACCAGCACAACGGCATTGTTGGAGAAGATGTATTCCACAAGGAAGTTTTGCTGTGATAATTTTTTTATTTCCTCAGGAAGCATACCTTTATATATTTCTTTCCAGTGGGGATTTCCAGTCTTTAGATCCAGCAATGCAGTGCATGAAAATGTGGTGGTCTGCCTGTCTAAACCCCTACTGACTCCATTGAGACTCTGTTTGGGACTACATATCATTTTGCATGTGTATTTTTTGAACGTCAAAGGTGAAACAAGGCACAAATAATACAAACACTGAGGGGATTTTTATGACATAGTGTGGCAAGAAGGACATCAGGCAGTTCAATAAAATACTAAGCTGGCTTGTGACTCATTTCACCTGAGAGAAAATATTTTTATTGTTCTTGACAATTATTTTTTTCAATTTCTCCTTCACTGCATCAAAGCAAGTATGTGGCTAAGCACACAGAAACTGCAGAAGATGCAAAACTCTCAGCATATGGTGAAGCTGGGAAACTGCTGTTTGTATTGCATTGTTCAAATAAGAAGCTATAGGTTTAGAGATGGAAGCGAGAAAGAAAAAACAATCATTCATGATGGTTGTTGGCATAATTCCTGAAATCACACCAGCTATCGGCAGGGTAAGAAGACTGGTCAAAGGAGATTAATTCCTTAGAGATTACTTTGAAGTTTCTTCTGAGCATCTATAGAGGAGCTCATCTAAGAGCAGACTGCTCATGTCAGGAGAGAGAAGCAAAAAGAAGACATGAAGTCACATTTCAGCAGGTTTTCTTCTGTCATGGAGCCAAAAGTATCTTACTGAAATTAGAAATTTATCCGTAATTCCTCTCATTCCTGAATGCTGCAAAACCTTTTGTTTTTGTCTCACTGATCTGATCTTACATTTGTCCCAGTTAGCTTAAAATGTTTCATATTTAACTTCAGTATCTAAATCAACCTCAGCTCTTTTTAACATATTTGTATGTTTACACGCTAAATTATTTTTTGTTTATTTTTACATACAAAATATCTTCAGTTAACTTGATAACTTCAACTATTTCTTCAGAAAATATTTCAAATTAAAAGTTGATCATATTTGCAAGTGATCAAGCAATAAAGGAAAAAAATGTGACAAGAAAATAGAAAATATTACCATCCTTTCAATGTTTCCCAACAGAATTTGAATGGCAGGCCACATACCACAGAACAAAACCCAACATATATTCTATAGAGAATAAAGAAAATAAAAGAATTCGTGTTGCAATACCAAAGTGGAAAAGAAAAAGGTAATGTTACTGCAAAACCCGGGAAAAGAAAATATTTACATCACAATATTCAGTCAGTATAAACATGATCTTGCAAATTCAGACCAAAAAACCCCAAAAAGACATGAACTGCAAGAAAACATGGTCTGAGATTATGAGAATTACTCACCTATGGTGTCATATTTATAAACTTCCATCTTGTTTTATTCAGATTTAAAGTAAAGAGGTTAAGAATATCTTTCCCCATATCTGTAGCCACACCGGATCTTTCCAGACAGGTTCAGTGATTTAGCTCATAACATTATTTTTCAGAGTACCAGTCTTGAAAACTATGTCTATGGAAAAAGGAGTATTTTACATCTGCTGGCTGGATTTTCTTCTAAAATACAAATATGAAAGAAGATTCTGCTTATCAAGCAAATCAAACATCAAACTCAGCATACATTTTGGCCATAAAAGCTGATCAATGAGTGTCTGCACAGTGTTACTCACAGGATGGCAAACCTGAAGCAGGACTGGGTTTATTTATTTATTTATCCTTTAGGAATATCTTGGAGGGGTTAATCAGATTCAGTTGTGTGTGCTGAGATCTGCTTATGGGTGAAAAGGGGTAAATTGAGTAACGCAATAGTCTTCCATCTCTACTAGGTCAATGGCTCTGATCTTGCTTTAGCTGGTAATGATTGAAAATGTTTTAATAAGGGTGCTGCACAGTAACTTATGTGGAAGAAGCTGGTACTATCAGTTCTGTTTCTTGAAGACAGAAAACTGTGTTAAAGCAACGCAACCTTAACAATTCCTCTCAGCTGTCATCCTTGTTAGTACTGTCAGCAGTGAAACAGTAGCCTGCATGGACATAGGGACTGAACTATCTCAGAACTATTATCTTTGAATCCTGGTTGGTGCACACTGGTGAGGGAGGTATGTGTGGGTATTCTGGAGATTAATCCATCTCATTGTCAAAACAGTAGCTAGTGCAAAACGCTAATACTCTTTTATGAAAGGGAAGAAGGGAAAATATTGCTAGTCTACAAACACATTTTAATGTGTAAATTTTCATTCACTTAACTATTAAAGCTATATATGACCATGGCACCTGGAAAAAGGTTTGAAAATATCTTTAAGATTGTTCATTATAGAAGCCATCAATAAACAATTGCACATAGTACAGAGGAGATCATCATTGCCAGATGATGAGTTTCTAAAGACAGTTTGAGGTGTGGAATTTAATATGAAATGAATTTGGAATAAAAGAATCTTCATTACTAGTCCCTGATGACTGAAAATCAATATATATGTACTAATAGTTTTCAATAACAATAGCAATTGCCAAACTGTCAGGATGTCTTTGATATTAGCACTGTTACTTATGTTCAGGATAGTGATGGTACAAATGCACATAGAATGAGGAATAAACAAGAGGATCTAGAGACTTGATCATGCCTGCAGGCAATGGGATAGCTTTTATGACCAGAGTTGGAATAGAGGGATACAGGCTCTTTAGGAAAGACAGGCAGGGTAGACAAGGAGGCGATGTCACCCCTATATCAGTGATCAGGTGGAGTGCATGGAGCTCTGTCTGGGGATGGATAAGGAGCTAAATGAGAGCTTATGGATCAGGACTAAAGGGAGGGCAGGGACAGGTGATGTTATTATAATGGGGGTCTGCTACAGGCAACCCAACCAGAAAGACCAAGCAGATGAGACCCTCTGTATACAGATAGAGCAGCCTCACATTCACAAGCCGTGGTCCTCATGGGGTACTTCAACCACACCAGTCTCTGTTGGAGAGAAAACACAGCAGGGCATAAGCAATCCAGGACATTCCTGGAATTAATTGATGATAACTTCCTCCTCCAAGTGATAGAGGCGCCAAGGAGGATAGGTTTATGTGGATTTAAGTGATAGATAAGTTTATTAAGAGATTAATCCCCTTGCATTCTAGCTAGTTCTCAAAGATTGAAGGGCTAGGGGCATCTGTCCTTATCTCTTAATATGTAGGCCAATTATTGCTGTGACTATAGGTCTGACACCAGATGGATGAACAACCTATCTGCTGTATGTCCAGTACCATTCAAAAGAAGCAGTCAGGTTCATGAATAGTACAGTTTACTCTTATAGGACTTCTACAGATTCTTTGAGATTGTCAGAAATAAATGCACTAAACTGCAGAAGAGCTACATAGATGTACAAAATTACTACAATCACAGGCTCAATTTCATAGGTAATCACTCAGCATAGTCACAAATCTTAACAAATCTTAACAAAAGGCATGTCTTCTGGAGTGGAGTGAGGAGAACAAATCCATCAATCTTTCCCTCCAATTTGGTATTGAATTCATGTCCCTCTGAGTTAGGTATGAACTAGGGGTAGAATCACAGAATCACTCAGATTGGAAAAGACCCTTACGATCATCGAGTCCAACTATCAGCCCAACTCTACAAAGTTCTCCCCTACACCATATCCCCCAACAGCTCATCTAAACAACCATTAAACACATCCAGGGATCGTGACTCCACTACCTCCCTGGGCAGCCTGTTCCACTGTCTGACCACTTGTTCTGTGAAATTTTTTTCCTAATGTCCAATCTAAACCTCCCCTGTTGCAGTTTAAAGCCATTCCCTCTTGTTCTGTCACTAATCACCTGTGAGAAGAGACCAGCACCAAACTCTCTACAATGTCCTTTCAGGTACTTGTAGAGTGATGAGGTCTCCCCTCAGCCTTCTCCTCCTCAAACTGAACAGTCCCAGCTCCTTCAATCGCTCCTCACAGGATTTGTTCTCCAGGCCCTTCACCAGCTTCATTGCTCTCCTCTGCACTCGCTCCAGCACCTCGAGATCTCTCTCGTATTGAGGTGCCCAAAACTGGACACAACACTCCAGGTGTGGCCTCACCAGTGCAGAGCACAGGGGGACTGTCACCTCCCTGCTTCTGCTGGTCACACTATTTCTGATACCAGCCAGGATGCCGTTGGCTTTCTTGGCCACCCGGGCACACTGCTGGCTCATGTTCAGGTGCTTGTCAATGAGAACCCCCAGACCCTTTTCTCCCAGACAGCTCCAGCCACACCTGCCCAAGCCTGTAGCCATGCAGGGGGTTGTTGTGGCCCAAGTGCAGGACCTGGCACTTGGCCTTGTTGAAGCTCATCCCGTTAACGTTGTCCCACTGATCCAATCTATCCAAGTCTTCTGTAGAGCCTCCCTGTCCTCATGCAGATCGACACTCCCGCTTAACTTGGTGTCATCTGCAAACTCACTGATGACACACTCTATGTCCTTACCAAGATCATCAATAAAGATGTTGAACAAAACGGTCCCAACACCAAGCCCTGAGGAACACCACTTGTGACCGGCCGCCAGCTGGATTTAACTCCACTGACCACCACTCTCTGGGACCGTCCATCCAGCCAGTGCTTGACCCAGCTGACCATTCACTCATCCAGGACATGGACAGTTTTTCTATGAGAATCCTATGGGGAACTGGGCCGAATGCTTTTCGAAAATTCAGGTAGATAATATCCACAGCTTTTCCCTCATCCAATATTCGAGTCATTTTGTCACAGAAGGAGGTCATCTTTGTCAGGCAAGACCTGCCTTTCACAAACCCATGCTGACTGGGTCTGATCCCCTGCTTGTCCATTATATGACTTTCCATGGCACTCAAGATGACCTGCTCCGTGACCTTCCCTGGCACCGAGGTCAGACTGACAGGTCTATAGTTTCCTGCATCCTCCTTCCTGCCTCTCTTGTAGATGGGTGTCACACTTGCCACCCTCCAGTCCAACGGGGCCTCCCCAGTCAGCCATGACTTCAGGTAAATCATGGACCGTGGCTTAGCGAGCACATCTGCCAACTCTTTCAGCACCCTTGGGTGTAACACATCTGGTCCCACAGACTTGTGTGCATCCAAGGGGTGCAGCAGGTGTCTGACCACTTCCCCTTTATTTGTGCTACCTATATCTAATTAAAGCTTTCTTGCAAGAGTTGCTAGCTAATGATGGAGGGGAAAAAAAAAAAAAAAAAAAAAAAAAAAAAAAAAAAAAAAAAAAAAA